>NC_142596.1:9763381-10066563 GCF_965207765.1 Zootoca vivipara
GAGGAAGGCCAGAGGTGAAAATAGGCACAGAGACAAGTGTGAGTGTTACCTTCATACAACAGATTGGCGTTATCTTTGTATGGTAGGCTAGTCTCAACATATTCCACCTAACACCCAGACAAGCAAGAAGCGTGAACAGAGTTCGAGGACACATTCCAGCAGTCAAGGAGGGTAAAAACAAGGCCAGAAAGGAAGGTGGCTGAGGAAAGTTTTTGGTAGGGTGAGTCCTAGAAGCTCAACAGATGTCTGGAGAGCAGGATTTGGCCCCTGGGCTGAGGTTCCCCCTGTAGACAAATGGCAAATACGTATAAGCTTGTGACCATGATAGAAACGTAGCACAAAATAATATTATGTCCATAAAAGATGAAAAAGAAGTGTATGAAAGACTACACTGTACTAAAGGTGAATATGACTAATATATACAATTATTAATGCACAGGATTGCGTAATGCAGAAAGAACAGGGAATTAAGGGACAGGACAGCACAGTATATATGCCAAAAACAGCAACAAGTTGAATACTGCCATTCTTCATTGCCACCTCCTATACTGTACTGGTACAAAATCTCTCTAAGGCTCCCACGGTTACCTGGGAGTAAGTCCCAATAAGCTGGATGAGACTTATTTCTCTGAGTATACATGTATAGCATCACACTATAAATTCCTAGTTGTTCTAACAGCCCGCCATTTTAACGTAAATATCAAGAGAAATGTATAGCTACCAATCAAGAGCAGACCTAAAGAAAAAGGAGAAAAATTCATGTGGGTCTCAGGTAAGAAACAGTGAAACACAGAAGTGGTCCTCTGGTGACAACGAGTAAAAATCTGAAAACAGGTTTCATTCCAAAGAATCAGAAGGAAATGCAATGCCAAAAAGGAAGCGATAAGGATTGGAGAAAAAGAAGAAACAAAACATTCAGTCCTGGAAAACAGAAGCTTTCCAAGAACTACTCCAGTGTAAACATTACCCAGGGCATTTATAATAAAGCAAGAGGGGAAATCAAAACATGAAGCCCCTTTCTCCTCTGTAAGAGAAATGGCCTGTTGTCTTTGTCCATGGAGTTTTCTTGGCAGGGATACTGGAATGGCTTGCCAGTTCTTTCTTCAGGTGGATCACGTTTAGTCAAAACTCTCCGCTATGACCTGTCCATCTTGGGTGGCCCTGCACGGCATAGCTCATAGCTTCTCTGAGTTATTCAAGCCCCTTGGATCAATGAATGGATTAATGCCTTACTACCTGGAAAAGACCCTGATGTTGGGAAAGATGGAGGGCACTAGGAGAAGGGGACGACAGAGGACGAGATGGTTGGACAGTGTTCTTGAAGCTACGAACATGAGTTTGACCAAACTGCGGGAGGCAGTGGAAGACAGGAGTGCCTGGCGTGCTATGGTCCATGGGGTCACGAAGAGTCGGATATGACTAAATGACTAAACAACAACAACAAGAGAAATGGCAAAAAACTGGAGTCCAGAAAAGACCCTCCCCACAACTGCCTTAAAAACAAAGTGAGATCTGGTGAATAAATGACTCCTCCTTTTCTATACTTCCCTTTGTCTTTCTCGTCCCTCCCATAAGTCACTTTCCCAATTAAAACTCATTCCTGTATAGATCAGAGTTGGGGAAGCTGTGGCTGGACTCCAACTCCCATCAACCCCAGCTAGCCTGGCCAATGATCAGGGATGATGAGAGTTGTAGACCAACATCTACAGCTCAATTGCCAGGATGTGAAAATTTTGCAACATCATTTAGACCAGCCTTCTCCATCCTCCGGCCCTTCAGGCACTGCTGGACTAGAACCCCCACCAACCCCGGACAGCAAGATCTATGGCCAGGAATGATAGGAGTTGTTACTCAACAATATCTGGAGACCATGTGGCTGGGGAAAACTGAATTGGACAAGTTTCCCTTTGTTTGCTTAAAGCAGGGAGACGGGCACAGTATAGGTGTCTTATCAGGGAAACATTCCAGGCCAAAGCCATGAAGATTTCCCAGCTGCTGCCGACCAAAGAGAATGCACAACTTTGCTGCTGCTGTTCATCCTAGTCTATTATTTAATGGCGAAACAGGGCCAATTAAAGCCATTAATCAGCCTCCCTTGCATTCCAGAATCAAGGTCGAGGGAGGCTCAGTTCTGCTATCCAAGCTGGAATGTAATCATGATTGTTGATGAGCAACATTCTGGTTCAGAATAAACTCCAGATGCAGGAAGCCTTTTTTTCTTCCCAGTACACCAGAATCCAAAGAACCAGATGGACGTTCTTAATACAAATAGTCTTTATACACATTAAGGCAGGGATGAAAAAACTGTGGCACTCCAGGTATAATTGGACTACAACTCCCATCATCCCAGGCCATTGGTCAGGCAGGCTGGAGCCGACAACAGTTGGAATTTAACAACTTCAGGAGGGTTGCAGATTCTACATCCCTGGATGAAGGCATTTATTGAGGTATATTTTGTATGCATGAAAATTTATCCGTATCTGCAGGCAGTTCTGCACAGGAATGCTTCCTAGCAGGTAACAAATTAAGCAGCCACTGGGATCATAGCTCAATAGGAGCTATCTTGAATCAACTGACACTGTATTTGGTTTTCCCATCAGTGATTAACTGCAAATGTTTATGCCAGTCTTCGCCAACCTGGCACTGTCCAGATTATTTCAGACTACAACTCCCATCAGTTCCAACCAACACACTGTGACTGGGGCTGATGGAAATCTCTAGAGGGCACCAAGTTGGCTAAGGATGTTTTATGCTAGCATAAGCAGGAAAAGGGCTTCATTTAGAAAGATCTCTCTCTTGCTTCCTTCTCAAACAGAAAAAACCCTCTTTATTTATCTAGAAAGTGACCTATCTGGGAGGTGAGGGAAAGAGGGAGTTTGAGATGATGCGCACAGGTGTATAAGGAGGTACTATTTCAGAATAGCTATTCCCCATTCTCACTTACAGGAATGAATGCCTCTTCTTGGAAACAAAATAAAAAAAATTCCTTCAGTAGCACCTTAAAGACCAACTAAGTTTTAATTTTGGTATGAGCTTTCGTGTGCATGCACACTTCATCAGATACACTGATGAAGTTGTATCTGTTTCAGTGTATCTGATGAAGTGTGCATGCACACGAAAGCTCATACCAAAATTAAAACTTAGTTGGTCTTTAAGGTGCTACTGAAGGAATTTTTTATTTTGTTTCTACTCAGACCAACACGGTTACCTACCTGTAACTCTTCTTGGAAAGAAAAACTCCATGGTGGATTTCACCAGTGGGGGTTTTAACTGTTAAAAGATAAATATGGAAGGGAGGAGAATCACATATGAAGAGATCTTGACGAAATCAGATAGAGGATGGAAATTGAAACCATATGATGAAATCAAAGAAGGGTTAACAGGTTGGTTACAATACCACCAAGTTAATGATGTATTGTCTAAAGATAAAAAGTAGGATTCGAAGATAAACGGTCCAAATTCCAGACAAAATTGTTGGGAGGCAGAGTGAAATTGTTGTCAAAAATGTATATATTTTTTTATAATGGTATACTAAGGACGAAATGACTAAAGAAGTGGTGATAAAATGGGCAAAAGATTTTGGGCACAATATTGAGTATGACGTGTGGTTGAAATTATGGAACGAAACAATGAAATTTACCGCATGTAAATTGAAAGAAAATGTTATGAAAATGATGTACAGATGGTATTTAACACCAGTAAAATTATCTAAGATGTATAGGACAAGTAGTAGAGTATGCTGGAAATGTAAAGAGAAAGATGGACAATTTTATCATATGTGGTGGTCATGTGAGATAGTGAAAAGATTTTGGGAAAGCTTATATAATGAGTTGAAAAAAATGTTTAAATACACTTTCACCAAAAAACCTGAAGCATTTTTGTTGGGACTCATCTCTCAGAGATGAGATTGCTAAGGGGGACCAGAGACTTTTTATGTATGCCACAACCGCGGCGAGAACGTTATTAGCCCCAAAATGGAAAACACAAGATGTTCCAACTATTGAGGAGTGGCAGACAAAAATGATGGATTATGCTGAACTGGCAAAGTTGACCTGTGCGATTCGGAATCAGGGAGAGACAAAGTTCCAGAGAGAGTGGAGTAAATTTATTGACTATATGGAGAAAAACTGTACAAGCATAAAGACACTTGCAGGACTAAAATAAATCCTACGAACTGAGACAGAATATGTAAAAGGAACTGCGAGATAGGATTAAAACAACAAAGCCGTGTAAAGGGAGGGAGGGAGGAAGGCCTTAGCTCGTGAGAGCAAAAAAGAGATGAGATGAAAAGGTTATGAGGAAGATCATTGGTTTAATTGTTGTGTGTGTTTGTGCTTGTGTGTGGTGTTTTGTTTTGTTTTGTTTTTGTAATTTGCAATTGGAAAATGAATAAAAATTATTTCAAAAAATAATAATACAGGAATGAATGCCTCTTCTAAGATAATGCTTGCCACCTGCTGTTTTATAAGTACAGTACTGTACTTGTCTTTAAAATAACTTTTAACAATGAAATTTTGTTGCCATATTAATTGGGGGGATGGGAGCTTTTAGTGAAACATGGTTTCCATGTATTAACTAACGAGATAACTATTATACCTCTAGAAACTATTGGACTGTGAAAGTATTTTTAAGGCCAGGGGTTCACAATGCCACAAAGGATTTCGCTGGTGTCCCTGGGCAGATGTCCCAGACTCTCAGCTTTCATTACTTTTTAAAATTAAGTTTCCCGTCACACAAGTCCCCCACTAGATAATCTGTGGTAAATTGTATAAATTTGTGCAATTGGTGTACCATGAGGTGGGTGCACTATATTTAATTGGGGGCAGTTAGCGGCAGCGGATCTGCTGCATTATTAATTGGTAGTATTGAGTAGTTGGGTCTGCTACAAGGGGCAACCACAAATAAGTTTTTGTGTGGAAGACCTCTGAGTGCCATTCAATTCTGGCTCTCAGACACAGTTCCTAAGCGTCAGAAATCTTCGATTCTAAGTGTGTGTCTTTTGCGCTCTTATAAGAATTCTAAGTTCTCAAAAATAAAATAAATATGCATAAATGCACACATATCTAAATATATAAACAATGTGTCTGAAACATTACAGGAGAGCAATCCTGAAGCCATTTTGACTCTCCCAATGACCTCAAATATTCCTCTGCAATAAGGGAGGCAAATGAGGAAAGCCTTCCCATTGTCCTTTTGCTTACAAATCCTGTCTTAAGGGCATATTTGTGTACGAATAGGGTGAGGCTGTTACCTGGATTCAGGAACTAAAGTATCCATCACAAAAGAATGGCCAGGCTGCCTAGGGAACATTATCAAGTATCCTGGCAGACAGGATACTTGATAATGTAGACTGCCTCCTATGATGTATGTAGGATGGTTTTTCGGGTGGTCTTTGGCTAAGGGGGTTGGGCAATGTCAAAAGTCTTTAAAGGTTCCTGCACACTTTTGTTCGGGGTCTCTCCCTCCTTGGAAGGAGGGGAGGGAACTCTGTTGCAGCAGAAAAATAAATATCTGCCTTGCTTTCCACTGGATCCTGCCTCCATCTATTTTTCTCTGACCGATCATGGACTTAGGGGACTCCCAAGTCCCATGGGGAGTTGGGCAGCAAATGCCAAACAGCATTTTTTACATCAGCACCAAGCTGGAATCTTGCACACCTCTGGGCTTAACGGCACAATTCTCCTGTTGGATGCAAAGTGTCCTGTGTTGAGCTCCTAAACAAGGCTTTTAAAAGAATAGGCACATGCATGAAGGAAAGAACAAGGCTACCAACAGCCACTAGGAACAATGGCTTTCTTGCCTAGCTTGCAGACTTCCCAGGGGCCTCTGGGTGGTGAACAGGATAGGGGACTAGGTTGGTCGTTGGCCTGATCCAGCAGGCTCATCTTATGTTCTTAAGGCCCTGGAGGAAAGACAGGTCACACCGCAATGGAAGGGTCATAGCTTGTTTTACATGAAGGTCTCAGGTTCATTCCCCACCATTGCCTGGTGAAAGGATCAGTTAGCAAATGATGGGAAACACTTTCTCTGCATGAGACCCTGGAGACACAAGGGATACAAATTGCCTGGCCTGGGGTAAGCCAGCTTCCTATGCAAACAATACATTTTTATAGTGCTTAAGGTGCTAGTTGAGAGCTGTATTTTCAAGCCATGAAGCCAGGCATCTCTAGTAACTGCAATTAGCAAAGGATTCTTGAAAGTTATATTACAACAAAGGCACCAGGAGAGCAATGAAATTTCTCAGATGAAGTACAGTACACCTCTTCCAAAAGATGCAGTCAAGCATCCATTCAAATGGAGTGCAAATCATTTTAGATGGGCATAAATAGGTTCGCAGGTTACTGCAAAAGCAAGGGCTGTAGCCTGGGGGGGGGGGGCTATTAAACCCACTCAGCATTGGCTAACAGTGCCATCTACCGGTCAGAGGCATTACTACATACAAGGGATGATCTCTAGCGGCAAGCATGTCTGTTCCCATGAAACGTCCCAACTCTATTCAGAGTAGCCTTCCTAAACCTGAACATGAGGTGCAACTTGACAGAAAATCCTGAGATCTGGATACCTTAAGGGCTGCTTTATCCTGTGCCTTCTGATCAACATCAGAGGCCCAGTTCTGAGCAATGTTAATTTTTGTGGATGCCGAAAAAGCTTTTGATAATATTTCTTGGACTTTTATGAAAAGAAATTTTGAAAAAATGGAGGTTGGCCAAAATTTTGTTAATGGGATTAATGGTATTTACTCTGAGCAAAGAGCTAAGATCATTGTGAATAATGTGGTATCAGAAGAGATAAGAATTGAGAAAGGAACAAGACAAGGGCGCCCACTCTCCCCCCTGTTATTTATTTCAGTCCTGGAGGTTTTGCTGAATATGATAAGGAGCGATGAAGGTGTCAAAGGAATTACAGTGGGTACAAAACAATATAAGTTAAAAGCCTTTGCAGACGATTTAGTACTGACTTTGCAGAACCCTGAACAGAGTGCGGTGAGAGCACTGCAGATAATTCAAGAATTTGGCAGGGTGGCAGGCTTTAAGTTAAACAAAGGGAAAAGTAAAGTATTAGATAAGAACTTGACATTGCAAGAGAGACAGAATATAGAGGATTGCACAGGACTGAAGTGTGCAAAAAAGGTGAAATATCTGGGAGTTAATATGACGTCAAAAAATTTGAATTTGTATAAAGACAATTATGAGAAGTTATGGAAAGAAATCCAAAGAGACTTGGAAGTATGGACAAGGTTGAATTTATCTTTAATGGGTAGAATAGCAACTGTTAAAATGAATGTATTGCCGAGAATGTTGTTCTTATTTCAGGCCCTATCGATAGTTGACAAAATGAAATGTTTTCAAGAGTGGCAGAAGACATTGTCTAAATTTGTCTGGCAGGGGAAGAAGCCAAGAATTAAATATAAACTTTTGACTGATGTAAAAGAAAGAGGAGGATTCTCCTTGCCAGACTTAAAGATTTATTTTGAAGCCGCAGCTTTTTGTTGGTTGAAGGAATGGTTCTTGTTAGATAATGATGATTTGCTGGACCTAGAGGGCCATGACAATGCATTTGGCTGGCATGCATATTTATGGTATGACAAAGTGAAATTGCATAAAGGTTTTAAAAGTCATATAATTAGGAAATCATTGTTCAATGTTTGGATGAGATATAAAGATTTGTTGGAAAGAAAAACTCCTAGGTGGATTTCACCACTTGAGGCAAAGAAACCTAAAAGGACAAATATGGATGAGAATAGGTTGAAATACAAAGATATTTTGATGGAGGTGGGAAACCACTTCAAGTTAAGACCATATGAACAACTGAAAGATAGGTTGAGCGATTGGTTTCAGTATGTGCAGATAAATGAAGCATTCAAGTTAGATAAAAAAATAGGATTCCAACCAGAAAAATCGAAATTAGAAACGGAATTATTAGAGACAGACCACAAGAACTTGTCCAGAATGTACAATTTGTTGTTAGAATGGCATTTGAAAGATGAGCAAACGAAATCAGTTATGATTGAATGGGCCAAGGATCTGGGTCATAATGTGATGATGTCGGTGTGGGAAAAATTGTGGAAGAAAGGTATGAAATTTACGGCTTGTACGGTGTTGAAGGAAAACTTGATGAAAATGATGTATAGATGGTATCTGACGCCGGTCAAGTTAGCTAAAATGTACCACAAAAGCGACAATAAATGTTGGAAATGTAAGCAGGATGTTGGCTCATTCTACCATATGTGGTGGACATGCCCAAAGATAAAAGGCTTCTGGGAAATGATTTATAATGAATTGAAAAAGATGTTTAAAAACACATTTTTGAAAAAACTGGAAGCCTTTTTGCTTGGAATAATTGGGGAAGAAATTCCCAAGGACGATGTTAATTTGTTTATGTATGCCACCACAGCTGCTAGGATTTTAATAGCAAAATATTGGAAAAAAGAGGAATTACTTCGATGCAGGAATGGCAAATGAAAATGATGGACTATATGGAACTGGCAGAACTGACAGGAAGACTCCGGGACCAGACAAATGACAAAGTTTTAAAAGATTGGAAGAAATTTAAAACGTATATAGGGAATGTATTTGACAATTAGAGTTTGAATATCCAGGAAAATAAAGAGGTTAAGGCATTAGGGAGATAATAGAAGATTGAAAGTCAGAAATTAGGGTAGATGATATGAAGATGAATTAACTTTGAAGCGTTAAAGGGATTACATGATGGATAAGGAAGATGACTTAGAAACTGCTATAGAAGTTTATAAAAATGAAAATCAGATAGTAGGGAATTGGGGAAGCCGGAAGACAATGAATATTAAAATGGTTGAGAAATGATATATTTTTTCGTTATATGTTGTTTGATTTGTGTATTTTTGAATTTTGTATTTTGATGTTTTCTGTATTTGTATTTTTGTATTTAGCATTTTGTATGTTTTGTTGATAAAATTAATAAAAAATATATTTAAAAAAAAAACAGAGGCCCAGTTCTGTCACTGGGATATGATCTCTGGCCTCTGCCATTATTATTAATTACCTACCCTTCACCCAGAGGTCCCAGGGCTGGTTACAACAATTAAAACACAACATTAAAAGCAGTTTAAAACAACTTACAATTACAGGAAATCAAGTGGGTCCTAAAATATACACCTAAAGTTTCAAAAGTCAGGGTAAAGACCCTGTGGTCTAAGTACTGCTTTGCATGTGTACTTAAAAGGAAGAAGGTCGCCAGTGCAGATCAGAGGATCCTGCTGAGGTTGTTGTTGTTGTTTAGTCGTTTAGTCGTGTCCGACTCTTCGTGACCTCATGGACCATAGCATGCCTGCTGAGGTTACTGGTGGCTAAATTTGCTTGCTTTCCTCTTCCTTCTCCATTTATTTTGTATCATGTTAGTGAGTCTGCACGTAGGGGGACAATCTTTATCTTTTAAACTCTACATAGCACTTCCAAAAAATTTAGACATATTACAGGCACTAATCAAGAACAATAGGTAGATGAATTGGATCAAAGGTAGCCTAGATATATAGGAAATATATTTTTGCTGTGGCATGTTATGTTCTTTTACATAGTGCTTTAAGAAACTCTTTGCCTAATTATTGTAAGTCAGTTTGTGCCCAATGCAAAAGGACACAAAGAAAAAGAACCAATGACTGCTCCCCCTTTGGTAAATACAAAAGCCAGCAATTTACTCACATCAGCCCAGGTAACAACTACTCACCCCAGGTATCTTTAGAAGCTCTGATACAAGAATAGGCAACTTTAAAGCAGCCACACTTCCAGTAACACCAACAAGGATGTGAGTGTTCTTCTGCATGGGATCCATTTCAATCTTGGGAACCATCACATTCTGTATGCAAACAAGGAAAAGATGGGACTGTTATTGCTTTCAAACATCATTTGAGAAATCTGTGTAGGGCCAGATTTTGTTTATTTCCTTGATTCCATGTATGAATCACTTCGCATAAAATATCTGAAAGGATGTTTTACTTTCAGTAAGAACATCAACAACAAAAACAATTCCATATGAAAAAACACCTCCATATACACAACTAAAAGCAATTCCATATGTAAGGACAAGTTCCAACACAGTGGCATAAAGGTTTCCACTTACCTGTTGAAAAAGGAAGGTCTTCAGTAGGGACTGAAAAGACAATAGAGACAGTGCCTGTCTGGAGGGAGTCCCAAAGGATATGTAAAAAGGTAAAGGTAAAGGCCCAATTCCTATATTGTATGGAGTAGACCTCCTGATGAGTTTATATCCTGTAGAGCACAGTAATATATTGGATATATAAGGGGTGAGCCGATCTTTTAGGCATCCTGGTCCCAAGCTGTATATCGCTTTGTATACCAGAACCAACAACTCAAACTTAGCTTGGTAACTAATTGGCAGCCAGTGCAATTTTTTCAACAGCAGTAAAGCACAATGATGACAGTCGGCCCCAGTGAGCAGTTCAGACACTGCATTCTGCACTAGCTGCAGCTTCTGGGTCAACCTCAAAGGCAGCCCCACATACAGCACACTGCAGAAATACAACCTGGAGGTTACCAGCACAAGGACAACAGTGGATTCAATGCACAATGACTTACTGGTCTACTTTACTACAGAAAATGCCAATTCAGGACCAAACACAGGCTAAGCAATCTCTGAAATGGCAGGTGTGTATAGGGGAAGGCGAGTGATGGGACTGCAGGACCTCTCCATGTAGTCTGCTGAAAGATCAGGAATTTTTGGCTGCTCTCTTTTAAATCTTTCCATTCCAACTTTCCATTCCATTCCAATAACTCCATAACTAGGATAATATCCAGTTCATTAAAGACATACAAACTTTAGAAAAATACATACCTGATGAATGTACACATCAGGCTTGAACATTGAAGTATGGTACTCCAGAGCACGGACAAAAGGCGACATGCCACATTTGTGCAACTAAAGGGAATTCTAACCCCCATCTTTTCTAGAATGTGTGGCAGTGTTAGAAACTCAGAAATATAAGCTGAGCACCAAAAGGCTATTTAAACCAAGGTTACAATTGCCAAAACGGAATGTATAGTTGTCATTTGGGGGCAAGATGGACTGACTGGGAACATTGCCTTGCAAATCAGCCAACAAAGGGTGCAAACCATGTCAACTCAGAAGTAATTCCCACTGAATTCAGAGGGGCTTACTCTTAGGAAGAGTAAAGAGATGAGGATTACAGGTAAAAGTGCCACTCTCCTTAAAGCCTCTTCACTCCTGCAGGAGAGAGGAACCAGGCAGAGGGCCTTCTCAGCAGCAGTGCCCACTCTGTACAACACCCTCCCTTCAGATGTCAAGGAAATTTAAAAAAACTGACTTTTAAAAGACATATGAAGACAACCCTGTATTTGGGGGGGGGGAATATATGTCTAATGTTTTACCTTTTTTATGTGCTGTACACTGCCAAGATTGGCTGGGGAAACCCAGCCAGATGGGTGGCGTATAAATAATAAAATTATTATTATTATTATTAACTGACAGTATAACCTGCCAGTCTTTAGCAGCCACGCATGTGCACATGGCGAAGAATACACGTGTAAGCATATATATGTGTCAGGGAGTGTTTGATCCGAGGAAGGATCAAATCCCCAGGTTAACATTATCTTGGCCCGGTCCGTCCCTCTCTCAGCCTGGCCTACCTCACAGGGCTGCTGTTCGTGAAACCCAGGCTGCGATCCTAGCGCTTCTCTGAGGGTCAGTCCCACTAAATTCAAGGAGACGTTGTTAGGATTGCAGCCTAAAACGGGGGGTGGGGGTGGCGGGGGGAGAACGGTGTACGATGCCCTCAGCCCCCTGGAGGAAATGCAACTAGCATGAAGAAGCATATACCTGTACAGTAAATAAGCAGCGACTCTCGACCTTCCCTTCCCCTAAACTCACCTGAGGGAACGACCCATCCTCGGAACCTAACACGGACGGACGCAGGAGCACGGACACTATTGGGAAAGGAACTTCCGCTTCCTAAACGGCTGCTCCAGGAGCATTTATTAGAAAGGTACTCGGGACACCACTTCCGCTTCCTTCCATAGACTTACTGGGCTGACTGACGCACTGGGCTGGTTAACTTCCTGTTCCTTTCTAGAACGAATGTAACCATAGACGTAAATGTAGAGTGGCGCGCAAGCGCCAACTTCTACTCCTCCATTTCCCACCCACCCCCACCCAGCCGATCGAGGAAGCAGGAGGTGCTCATGGCATTTAATGGATGATTCCAGGATTTTTAGAAGATGTTTTTAAAAGGGGGGGGGGAATCAGCCAGGTGTTGTATCTCTTAATCCTAGCATCTCTAAGGGTAGCCTGCATAGGACATAGGAAATCCCACAACTATTTTTAGTTAGTTACTGATTTTTTTTATTCTCAAATTTGCAAATTTAACAAAGAAACAGAAATAAAATAAAAAATACTATTTAAATACTGCTAATAATAACGAAAAACATAGCAATCATCTGTTCACAAGCTGAATGCAATAATCATCAGTACATACATCTTAAATTACTATAAGCCCTCCAAATGCCTATTAATTCTGTTCCTGCTCACAATCCATCTTAAGACTGAGACCAATGCAGACTTTATGGCTTTAACACCAAACCAGTCTCCACACCTGCCCTCACCACCTTGATTAACCCCAGGCTTGATGAAGGGCTGCTGTAGAACTCAAGTCATTTTGTTCACTATTTTGTGACATTTTAATAAGTCCAATAAAGGTACTGAGCTACTATGGATTTTTTTGGAATTCTGCAAGGAGCCACATTCTGAGCCCTGAACAGCCAAGCTTCTTTGGGCCCCAATGCCAACATTGAGCAGGGCCAATAGAAAAAAGAATGGGCAGAGCAGCAGATGTGACTCTTACATTTGGGCAGTAGGCTACATTTCAGTCACACACAAGTTACAGGTTGAACACACACACACGCTCCAACAATTTCTCCATCCTCCATCAAGGCAAGCTTTTTTTTCCCCAAGGGGAACGTACCAGAACTCAGTTCCAGCATCTCTCATGCGAGTTTTGGCACCTCTGATGGGTGCCATTGCCATTCTAAGAGAAGGAGGGAGGTGTTCATGATGAGCTCCGGCACCGTTTTTTCTAGAAAAATAGCACTACTGAGAACAGAGCATTTTAGTGATAGTTATCTGACCAAACCCTTATGTTCCCTGAAGAACTGCCTTTATTGAGCTGCATTTCCAAGTGATGTCCACTGCAGTCTTGGATGGCTGCTACAACAAGGTCCCACATGCAGGCAGACTTTGTATTTGTGGTTAACCTTGGGTGGAATACATCACTCATGATCTGTTAACCTGCCCCTCATATAGAGACCCCAAAGATCGCTTTCTGAAACCTTTGTTCACACAAGCAAGCAGGTACACCTTGGCAGAAATGGTTCAGGGTTTTTTGAGTGACAATACTGTAGCTTTGTAACACACAGTGACTCTATGTGAAAACTGCAAAAAAAAAAAGAAACTTCAGGAAAAAGGAGTTAGTTAAAATCGCTGTAAATTGTTGCGGTGATTCAGAGGTTTAATCTGAAATCAAGCTAGATTTTGGCAAAATGCTTTCTATGTGTCTCCACTCTCTTACATAATGGATGTTGGCTTATGTTATGGGTATATGTTCTGTACTGTATTGTTTTATTGGTACTATTGCTACAAGTATGTCATGGCCTTTAGCTAGAACAATCAACTTGTGAACTGATCTAACACTCAGTGATTATTAGTTTATGAAACTGTGTTAGTTAAGTAA
The DNA here is from genome assembly GCF_965207765.1 of Zootoca vivipara. Lineage (NCBI taxonomy): Eukaryota > Metazoa > Chordata > Lepidosauria > Squamata > Lacertidae > Zootoca > Zootoca vivipara. The sequence continues at coordinate 9,777,117 of NC_142596.1, forward strand.
CTAAAAGGCATGGAGCATTTTAAAGGTATTTACAAAGATGCAAAGGATTACCTGTTTGAAAATGAAGATGGTCTAAATTAAGGTGTTTCAATATGGCCTGAGTATTTTGTTTTAAGAATGGATACTGAGGGCATACTACCCTTATGTAATTTGTGTACATGCTGCTCCTGATGTTGTCTGTTTTTAAGTGCTTAATAAACACATAAACCTAATGTGTCTAATTCCCCCATTTTTCAAACTGCACATTGTCAGCTTTCCAACTGCACACTATAAAAAACCTCCTCCCCCAGCCCCGCAACCATACAGTTGCCACTTACTCACCTAATTAGCAACCCATGCAAGAATCTTTATCCACCCACTTTCTTGCCTGTCTGTCACAGCTATCTGGCAGTCTCTCCCTCTCTCTCATATCAACTTCTCACCCTTTTTTGTATTCCTCTTCACCATCTCTGCATCTGACTCCTCTTTTCTCTTGTCATTTTCTTTCCGAGGAATTCTTCTCCAACATTGCACACATTTTTTTTAAAAAAAAATTGTGGTGAAGCATCACCATCACCAGCACAATACAAAACCAAACCAAAAGCACAACTTTTGATATAATTTGTTTTATTAATTAGTCTCCAGGTTGACACCATTTCATCAGGGACAGACATGGAATGACTGAATAATCACAAGTGGTCCCCATATTTAAAAACCCCATCCCTTGCTTTTCCCATTTGTTCTCTATATAACATTTGTTTAAAAACTCTGTTGTGAATTAGATACATTGAGATGATTACTTATGGCACCACAGCTATTTGAGGAGTCTCTGAAAAGAAATGCAGAACAGGATCACCAGTGAGTCTCTCTCTTCTTCAACAGGAGCTCAGCGGAGGAGAAACCTCTGCCCTGCCTAAGCAAGGGAAACTCACAAGAATTCAATGCACAATGATTAGAAGCCATTATATTCCCCTTTTGAAAAATAAATTATTACAAATGCATTCAGCCCACAATTGTTCCCTATCAGATTGAATTTTTTTCCCATGAGTAACTCAGTCCAGCCATCAGCATCCAGCAAATGAAAACCCTTCTAAGATGTTACTGTCTCAAGTGGCAGCCCATAAGCCATACCCACTACTTCCAGGCTAAAATTCAAGGCCTATTGGTGCTACCATTTCAGCACACAGTGGACGCTGGAAATGCAGCTGCAAGATGGCCTTGAGGGACAAGAAGCCAGAACCCAACTAAGGAGGAAAAAGCAATGGGAAGCGAAAGGTCAGGACAGATGAACAGAAGCTGGTGCTAGTAACATTGAAGTTTGGTACATGAGGTTTGTGAATGCAGGAGAAGCCATCTATGGCTTACCATAGGTGCTGGGAGATGACAGCAAATGATGGAACAATATATAATTGCAGGTGATGGGACACCGCAAGCAGAAGACCCCTGCTGGATGAGACCAAAGGCCCATCAAGTCCAGCATCCTGCTCTCACAGCAACAAAGCCAGATGCATATGAAAACCCCACTAGCAAGACATGAATACAACTCTCTCACACTTGTTCCCTGGCAACTGGTATTCAGTTACATTGTCTCTGACACTAGGGGTATCCTTTCTGATTCAGCTCCAAGCTCCTCTTCTCCAATCTATCTCAAGGAGGCATTCTTTCAGCACCTCCAATCCCTGCAAACCGCAAGGTGGCTGGCACAGAGCCCACAGTCATTCCCCACTTGCATGGTCTCCATTGGGGAGAGCCACAGAGAAAGAACAAATTCTCTACCCTAGAATCCCTGAGATGCAGTTCGGGCACAATATTTATCTGTAGTAAAAACGAACCTGTTGTTTTGGCTTACAACAAAACCTGTGAACAAGGGAGGCTAGATGCTATCTCTCTCTCTCTCTCTCTCTCTCTCTCACACACACACACACACACACACACACACCCTCTAGCTTGATATCATTTGGGTCCTGTTATCACCAAGCTGGTCAACCTGGGATGGGACTGCATTACTTCCAACTGCGGATGGGATTTCACATGATGGAAAGCCCCTCCATTCAAAAACAACAGCATCCCTACATGAAGAAAACTAGCACACCAGGGAGATAAATTCTAGTAGCCTTCTCACTGCTTGCTTTCCAGGTACAGGGATCCCCTCCCCTTTTTTAAAAAAAAGGAGAAACATTTACCTAAAGTACTGGGTTAAGTTCTAGGCAAACAGAGCATGTCCAGAAGTGGGGAAGAAAGATGACTAGAGGCCTGGAGACCAAGTCCTTCAAGGAAAGTTCGAAGGAGTTGGGCATCTCTAGCTGGAATAGAGACAGTTAAGAGGTGATGTGATAGCCATATTCAAATACTGTACTGGTTAGAGTATTGGGCTGGGGGCTGGGAGACCAGGGTTCAAATTCCCCATTCAGCCATGACGTTCACTGAGTGACCTCGTGCCAGTCACAATCTCTCAACCTATCCTGCCTCACAGGGTTGTTGTGAGGATTAAAATGGAGAGGGGGGAACTGCGTATGCCACCTTGCGCTCCACTGAGGAACCGAGAGTCATGTAAAATAATAGAATCTCAGAATCGTAGAGTTGGAAGGGGCCATGAGGGTCTTCTAATCCAACCCCCTGCAATGCAGGAATCTTTTGCCCAACGTGGGGCTCAAACCCATGACCCTGAGAGTAAGAGTCTCATGCTCTACCAGCTATCCACGATGATGATAATAATGGCAGAAGGTTGAACTAGTTGATTTTGAGGCCCCTTATGATTCTACCATTCAAGATTTGAGCTTATGAGCCCTTATGTGCAAGCTGAAGTAATGCTTCCCTAACACAAATTCACCACTGCAGAGAGAATTGCTCACCATGTATACCTGAAGAGCGTTTTTCCTCTTGGGGATCAAGAGCTACAGATCATCTTCAAACCACATTGTCCCCCCATTCCCTTCACAGACTCGACCAACTTCTCTATTCCCAGAGCTGCAAGGATCATTACAGGGCACTGCCAGGCACACTCAGTGGGAAGCAAGTTACCCCCTTCCAGATTATCTTGTTGCTGCATTTGAAAGCAGAGCTCCCTGAATTTCTCAAGTCTGACTCCTCTGACTGATGAGCGAGATGAACAGAGGCCAAGCTGTTCCAACTGATTCCATCTGCTCAGAATGACAAAGCTGGCTTCCCATCTTTGAGAACAGGCAGGCCTTAGCAGTTTTTAATGAGAGAAACAGGCAGAATTCCATACATTTGGGTGACATGCACTGAAAAGGTGGGTGGATTTCTACAGGGATACTTAAAAATAGCACAGTTTAAAAACCCTTGCTGCTCCCCCCCCCCCCGGTCCACCAACACATAAATTAACCCATTTCACAGAAACAACACAGGAGCAGGAAATATGCTCTTGTGAAGTAGGAGGAGGAAATTGCAGGTGGTGGGGGTGAGGGGAGAAAAGAGGTAAAAAGCTTCAAGAAGGGAGGAAAAGCACAGTGCCAATCTAATCGAGTTTTGAAAGCACTCTTCTATGGTGTACTCTAATCCTACGGGATTAACCCACTTTTATTAGATCTAACACAACAGAGGAAGAAGTGGCTGCAGGTAGCCAAAGAGAATGGCTGCCCATACAATAACTCGGTTCTGCAGGACCCACCCAAATGAAGGTGAAAATAATCTACTCTTGCCAGAAGTCTACGTTAAGTTCTAAAGGCAGACAAGACTCTTTTAAGTGTCTCTGATTCAGTGGAACTGCCAATCTTTAATGAACCCTGAATGCACACACACACACTTGTGAGGCCAAACAGTAATGATCTAGCGACAGAGAATACAGAAAGGTAAGACACAGGGGCAGAGGAAGGCATAAACACACTTCACAGCCACTTGAACACCAGGGAATATCACGTTCTCTTATTCAAAGCACACAATCCAATAAAACAAACAAACAATAGCCCTGTTCAAGCACCATGGGTATCAACCCACAATGAGCAAGGGGGTGAATATGGTGACCCCACATCCCGACAACTCCACCCTTATCCACTCAGTCCCCACACCCTTCCTGCATTGACCTGGGAAGACCTGGAGGAAGCAAATGCAAGTAGAAGTCGACCGCCAGACCTTTCCAGCTCAACATGCAAAGATTGGGAACCGAGGGGATGGGGGGGGTCTATGGGGGGCATTGGGAGCAGGGCCTGCACACATGACCCTCTGCCTCCTACCTGTTCCTGTTCAGGTGTAGGACTGTATTTCACCATGGAAAGGACCATGACTCAGTGGCAGAACGCCTGCTTTGCATGCAGAAGATCTCAGGTTGAACCCCCAGCGTCTCCCGGTAGGGCTGGGAGAGACTCCTAGCTGATACCTTGGAGAGTGGCTGCCAGTCAGTGTGGGCTATACTGAGCCAGATGAACTGATGGCCTGACTTTGTATGAACCAGCTTCCTATGTTCTGATGTTGGATATGATGGGGAAGAGGGTGTGTTGGCCAAGGAAACCAGAATGAGTTGCCGTATTATTTGTTGTTTTATTTTTATTAATTAAATTTATATGCTGCCCTTCCTCCATAGATCTCAGGGTGGGTTAAAATCCAAGATAAAATACAAGATCCATACTCAGATCAAGAAAAAGCATTGGAGGTTGAAGTGAAGGTCGGCTTGGGATGCAGTAGAGGCTTCCATGTTCCGAAAAGCGCTTGTCCGTGTGTGGTGGCTCTTCACACAAAACAGCCTGTTATAGGCAAGCTTCACATTAATTCCTATACAGAAGCACCTTCTGTGCCTGCATGTTTTTTTAAAAAAAACAAAATCCATAAAGCAGCCTTGTGGCTCTGTGGAAACACTGATACAAATCAATAAAAATACAATTACTGGATGCTGGGCCTTCCGACACCACCAGACAATTCAGAAACATTAGGAATTGTTCTACAATGTTTCAGCCAAAGAGAGAGAAAAACTCCATTATTTATATTTAGTTGAGAATTGCCGTGTATCAGTGAGCCAATGGAATTTGGAACGTTGTTCATAAAATTGTAGAGTTTGAAAGGACCCCAAGGGCCCTCTAGTTCAACCCCCTGCAATGTAGGAATCACTGCTAAAGCACCCATGACTGATGGCCACCCACCTCTGCTTAAAAACCTCCAAGGAAGGAGAGTCCACAACCTCCTGAGGAAGACCTGTCACACAGCTCTTACTGTCAGAAATTTTTTCTTGATGTTTAGTCAGTATTTCCTTTCTTGTAACTTGAATCCAATGGTTTATGTCTTAACCACCAGAGCAGAAGAAAACAAGCTTACTCCATCTTCTACGCGATAGCTCTTCAGATATTTGAAGATCGCTATCATATCTCCTCTCAGTCTCCTATTTTCCAGGCTAAATATTCCCAGCTCCTTCAACCTTTCACTACAAAGCCTGGTTTTTTCCTTCTTTGCATGTAGGAACAATAATAGGTAAAGGACCCCTGACCATTAGGTCCAGTCTTGACCGACTCTGGGGTTGCAGCGCTCATCTCGCTTTATTGGCCAAGGGAGCCGGCGTACAGCTTCCAGGTCATGTGGCCAGTATGACAAATCCACTTCTGGCAAACCAGAGCAGCACACGGAAACGCCGTTTACCTTCCCGCTGTAACGGTACCTATTTACCTACTTGCACTTTGATGTGCTTTCGAACTGCTAGGTTGGCAGAAGCTGGGACCGAGCAACGGGAGCTCACCCCGTCACGGGGATTCGAACCGCCGACCTTCTGATCAGCAAGCCCTAGGCTCTGTGGTTTAACCCACAGCGCCACCCGCATCCTGAGAAACAATAATAAGTGATAGTAATAATCATCATCATCATCAGGAATCAGCTTACTCCTTCCTTCTCTCAGGAGAAGATGCCAAGGAGCCATAGGAAGCTGCCATATACTATATGGAGTCAGACTGTTCGCCCATTTACTGTCTACAGTACTGTGAACTGACGTAAAATCTACAGATGAAGTGCGGTATACAAATTTTAACAACAACAACAACAACACACCGACGGGCAGCAACTCGCCAAGATTTCAGGCAATAGACATTTCCAGCCCTATTGGGAGATGCTGGGGATTGAACCGGGGACCTTCTGCACACAAAGTGTGTGCTTTACCACTGATCTACAGTCCTTCCCCAGGAAAAGGGAAAAGAGAGCATGCAGACAGGTACAATGCAGCCTACTTCCTCCTGTGGGGATCCAGCCAGCAGCTACAGTGGTCACTATTCTGGCAACAGGAGTGCCAGGCAAGGCCAAGGCCACTTGACCAAGTGACCACCAAACTGCACGGCAGCTACATGGACTATGATCAAGGCAGCCCCCCTAAATCAGAGCAAAGCAAACCCATGGCGCTTCGGATGGTGTTGGGACTCCCATCAGTCCCAGACAGCATGGCCAATGTAAATGATGATGAGTTGGAGTCTAGCAACATCTGGCAGGTCACCATTCCCCCAGCCCAGCTCCAATGTCATTTGAGGCTCTATAGCCTATTGTGGGCCATATTCTCTTCTGCAAAGCAGGCCTTTATAGGTGAACTGGGAATGAAAAATCATGAGGTCATGGAACTAATTGCCTGGTTGGGGGGAGGCTCTCGCTGACCACAGGTCTTCAAGCACAAGGTGAACAGCCACCAGTTGGTGATGCTCTACACCTGGGTTTCTGGCATCAAGCAGGGGCTTGAACTATATGGCCCATACAACATGGGTGGGGAACCTCAGGCCTTTTGGCCCTTCCCCCAGGCAACACCCCCTCACTTGACCCTGTTACTTACACACACACACACACACACACACACACACACACACACCATGCTTTTGCCTGGCTGGCATGTGTCTTGAACTCTAATAATGCCCCTTGCTTGTCTAGATGGAAGGCAGAGAAACAAGCCTGCTGTACAAAGGTAATACATGCGTTCATAAGCTCCACCTGGTTTTGCCTCTGGCCCTGCACACCACCAGCACACGGCCCTCGAAAGCTTGTCCAGAAGGGAACAAGATCCTCTCCATGATTCTAGGTATGGGGCTTCTGGGGTTGGGGGCATATTTGGAATGTGGTAAATTTCACACCGAACACAGAGGTCTGCTCCAGTTCAAACAGGGCAGCTCTTACAGCACTGCTCACAACTTTGTTTTTTAAGCCACGCACAAGCACTGCCTTCCTATCTATACATCGGAAGAGTAAATGGACTTGTTTATAATACCACACGTTAAGGTAAGCAGTAACCTCTGGTGGATCAGTGTGGAATGAAAGGGTTGAGCTCTGGTTTTGAGAGTGGAGAGAGTGTGTGAAAAAGAGCAGGGTTTAAATGCTAATAAGCCAGCAATGCCCTACGTCAGAAACACGCAGCCCCCCCCCAGGTGTTAGATTACTACGCCCATCACCTCTGACCATGCTGGCCAGGGCTGATGGGAGTTGGAGACCATAACACCCAAAGGGTCGCAGGCTCCCTACCCCTGTTCTATACAGTATAAGTTGCAAACAGCTGGGACAGACTGAACCTGACAAAGTTCTTACAACAGGCAGCTGTTGTGAACTGGGTTATCCATGAAACCCCCAGAGTGTCCCTTTAGTAGCTCTTGAATGTTTGGGCTCTCCACGCTCACACCGGCTGATGCAGCTATAATATCATCTAAAACCACAGTAAAATTTAAAAACCACCACTGTACATTGTTTCACAAAAGGGGGAGGGAGACCAGCACACACATGTACAGTCACTACAGCACGACACAATAGTCCTGCATGTCAACGCAACAGCTTCTTCAGATTGGGGGGAGGGGGAGAGAGAGAACAAATGATCTCCAAGGACAATTATCCTAGAACAAAGCCAAAGGGTGGAGGAAGAATAACAATTTTGACATGCCTCCATCCCATCAAGGTGGCTATTATACAGCCAGCCCTGCGCCAACCCTCCTATACAGTGGAATTTACATACACAGAGAAACACACACACTCTCCTCCAGTTCTTCCTGCCCACTTCAAGTCACAACCCCATCAGGTTCACATCTCACTCGGGAAGTTCTAGTTGGGTGGGGAAGGTCACACCTCACATGTCATTGGGGTAGTTATAGTTAGGAGTGGCCGAATACTGCGTCTCATGTGGCATCATGGCTCCCTGGGCGGCACCAACCGCCACGTTCTGAGCTGCCTGCTGCACGTGGGCGTTCTTCCAGGCTCCCGTCGTCCACTCCTCTTGCGCTTTGCTGATACTCCCACCGCTTCCCCGGTAAAATTTATGGACCTGGAATGGGGGAAAGTAAAACAGGGTCATTCATCACCTTTTTCAGTTTAGCCTTGGAAGGACAAACAAAGGAGCCAAGCTCACTTGTTTCTTGGGGAAATCATGTAGCCATCTAACATCAGAAGAGGTCTGCTGGATCAGGCCAAGGGCCCATATAGTTCAGCATCCTGCTTTCACTGATGCCCATGGGAAGCCTGCAAGCAGGACCTGAGTGGAACAGCACTCTCCCCACTTCTGAATCCAAGTAACTAGTATTCTGAGTACCCATTGATAAGCCTTTATTCTCCATGAAACTATATAATACTCTTTTGATTCAAGTTACAGGTAGGTAGCCGTGTGGGTCTGACATAGTCAAAACAAAATTTAAAAAATCCTTCCATGATCAAGTTGGTGATCATCCATAGTTTAACTGTGCACCATATGAAGAAGTTCTTTCTTTTATCTGTCCTGAATCTTCCAGCACTGGGTGACCCCAAGCTTTTGCTGGTGGCTGCCCAAGAATCTCCAAGTACATGGACATATACTTCTGAGACACATATTAAATATATAGGTGTGAGGTGCACACAGGAAAAAAAATGTAAGAAGCAGCTTCTTAGTGACTGATATATACCAATCAATATCCATGCACACTGCACATCACTTGTGTGAACGCAGTCATATCAACTCTGGCCCTTGGAAACAGAAGGATCAGCCACCAGGAGTCTCCTGGGCATTCTCAGCCATAGTGTGTGAGATATATCTATGTAGCACCCCCCCATGCAAAACCTTTCCCACATCTTACCATGCTGAGGGCAATGAAGGAGAAGACAGACATGGCTGTGAACATGATGGTGGGGATGAGCATTACGACAGCTGACCCCACGTTTGTCCCAAAGAAAGATATTGCTGCAATCCAGCCACTGCAGAGAAACAATGAGAATGGGAGGAAACATTGTGAGGAAACTATGGGGCTGCTACTGCCACCACTCAGAACCACTCCTTTGAGCCATAACCTGGAGAAAGGTCATAGTGCAGCGGCAGAGAGCCTGCTTTGCATGCAGAAGGTCCCAGGTTCAATCCCTGGCATCTCCAGCTAACAAGATCACAGGGCAGTTCCCTATCCCTGATCTAGGCCATACAGTTAATTGCCTAAATATTTATTTTAAGGTGGTGGCTGCTCTTGCCCAGCTTACCAGACTCCCCAGCCGGGGATCCCGACTGCCTGGATGATGCTGATCACCAGCTGAGCCATGAAGGTGAAGAAGAAAGCCATGAAGCTGAAGGAGCTGTCTGTCCTACAAAAGAAAAGAGCCCATCATTGTTGCCTTCTCCATTGCTGTTACTGACAACCAGTCCAACCACTAGGCAAGTCTCTCACCAACAGTCAAGACTCAAAAGGAAAGAGAGAGTGCTCTCCCGTACTTTGAAAAGAGACCTGTCACCAAACAAGATGACCCAGCTAGGATCCAGCTAGGATGTAAGCAGCCTCCAGGGAAAAAAACAGCAAAAGGGAAAGCAGCTATTTATTGATGGGTGAACACAGAAAGGATGACCAAAGATGACCATTAATTTGCAGTGCATTTCTGCATGCCTAAGAACATGGAACACACAATGAAGATGACTAGGACTGCTTGGAAACGGAGAGGACATACTGCCACACTGCCTTTCCTTATGGTGATAGTGACCAGACACATGGCTTAAAGTCATGGGCGGGAGCAAGGATGGATAAGAGAAGGAAGGGTGATGTGATTCGCAGGTGAGAACTACAGAAGCAGAAATGCGTGTTAGGAGCTGGAGAGCACCACGGGTTAGAACATCTGTGCACAGGAGAATAAAACAGCAACTAAGAAATGGGTGGATATGGAGAGGCTACTGAACGCAGTAGCAAAGGGGTGGGAAACCTGTGGCCTTCCAGATGTTGCCAGACTATAATGCCCATCATCCCACACCGTTGGTCAGGCTAGCTGGGGCTGATGGGAGTTGGGAGTCCAACAGCAAGTGGAAGCCATGGATTCCCCATCTGTGCAGTAGGACCTAGCCAAAAGAACAGAGGAGCACACTGGGGTGGGGCTGGAGAATGAGAGCGAGAGAGAGAGAGAAGCTGTGCCTATCACTTACTTGAAGGCTTTGTAAATGGGTCTAAACCAGCAGACATAGGAGCAAGGCGTAAAGAGAATGAGCCAGAGAATTGCCAGTCCAAAGTTAACTGCTCCACCACCTCCGATCATCCACGCAAGGCAACCAATCAGATTCACTGCCAAGGTGATGCTATTCACTGCAAACACATTTATCGAAAGAGACACACAGAGAGAGGAGCAAAAGTAGCAGATCACACAGCAAGAGCTGGACAAGCTGAGAGTGGGAATGATAAACGAGTTCAGAGCTTCAACGAAGAATAATAAGTGCCACCTCCACGATTTTCCAAAGGTGTTTCCAGACCATAGTTATTTTAAGGTATGATTGAATCACATGCTGGCAAATTTGGGTTACACAATTAAAGCTGAGTTAGAGGCCTTGCCCAACAAACCCACTTCTCCAAAATGACGGGAATCTAGCCTCCCTACAAACAAATCAGTGTGAATGCTCTATAAACACACATTGTCTGGAAGTGCCCCTAGTCAGGCTTATCACATTCCCTTTAGGAAAGGCAAGGAAGAGAGACAAGGGAGTAGAACAACAACAAAAGGAACCAAATAAATCTACCCTCTTGACCAGGCATCCCCAAACTGCGGCCCTCCAGATGCTTTGGCCTACAACTCCCATGATCCCTAGCTAACAGGACCAGTGGTTGGGGAAGATGGGAATTGTAGTCCAAAACATCTGGAGGGCCGAAGTTTGGGGATGCCTGCTCTTGACAGTCAACAACGGCCTACACTGTTGTTGTTGTTTTAAATTGTTTTTATTAAATATTTTGAGACTATGCTGACAACTGAGTTGGCCCTTAATGGAAACAAAAACCAGGAACACAGATGAAGGCTGGGACTGGAAAACTGTTCCACGCTGGCCAAAACCTTTCGTCCAGATCTGGAGAATTAAGACTCTACCTCTGGACTTGGTTCCACATATATGTCTACAAATAATAACCTAGGATTGCCATATTTCAAAAGGTGTAAATCCAGACACAAAAGTTGTTGCCTCGACCCAGTATACCTGAAGGAGCGTCTCCACCCCCATCGTTCAGCCCAGACACTGAGGTCCAGCTCTGAGGGCCTTCTGGCAGTTCCCTCACTGCGAGAAGGGAAGTTACAGGGAACCAGGCAGAGGGCCTTCTCGGTAGCGGCCCCCACCCTGTGGAACGCCCTCCTATCAGATGTCAAGGAAATAAACAACTATCTGACTTTTAGAAGACATCTGAAGGCAGCCCTGTTTAGGGAAGTTTTTAATGTCTGATGTCCCTTTTCTTCAGCCATTGTGGCCCTTTTCTTAAATAGCAATTAAAAAACAAAATGGCAGACAGACTATTGACACCACATCACTCGTGCTTAAAATCTTCCAGACTGCCCATATGTTACCAGGCCAAGGTCAAGTTCTTGTCTTAATTTACAAAACCTTTAACAATTTGACTCCAGGATGCCTTTAGGACCACCTGATGCCTTTGATATCCAGGGTCTTTCAGGGTATATCTGTTGGAGGTCCCCCAAGACTGAGATTGGCAGCTCATATCGGCCAGGAGCCCCACATTCCGCATTGTGAGCCTAATTCTCCCTCTCTGGCCAAAAAAATTCTATCAATATTGAAAATAAATTAAAATTTTAAATTCAGATTTGTGGAAAGGGAAATGAAAGAGTGGGTCCCTTACTGCTTCTGGTCCATGCTTCCCCACTTACACACACTGGAATGCTGGATTGCGCTTTTAACCCTCCAACCTCCACAACTTACACATCCAGAGGTAGTAAAGACGTTTGACTGTGGTTCGGTGTAGGGGTGGGATTTCCTCATCAAAATCCTGGTAAAAGCACGGTTTCAATGGGATGAAATGAGGGAGAGGAGGGAAATTGTTCACTCTTTCTGCAAGAAAAACAGAAGGGAAGTTGTTTCTTTTCCATTTCCCTCCCCACAAGTAATACAGTCACTCAGTATTTAAGCAGCGTCTTTTCCAAATGGTTCAACACTTTGGTACACAATGATTGTACTGTATACAAAATCTAGGCACAAAACCATGGCTTGCCCTAACCATATTAAATAAACAATGGCTTAGCAAAAACAAACCATGGTATTGCCATTATGTCTGAACCCAGCAAATATCTCTGCCACCCTCGTAACAACCCTACTGTGACAATACTATAGGCAAGGGATGGGGATTCTAGGGCTTTCCATGGGTGTTGGGAGTCCAACAATATATAAAGTGCCAAGTTCCCAAACCCTGTTATAAGCAAAAAGCAAAGATAGAACAGCTTGCCTTGAGTCACTCAGTGACTCCATATGTTCAGACTGGGGGACTTCCTGGTGTACAGCTAATGCTCTTGATCATTACAGCATTGCAACTTTCAACTAGCCATATTGCAAATCCTCCAAACTTACTTTGTCCACGAGAATGTGAGTTCAAATGTAGTCTGAAATGTGGTCCAGAAATGATGGCATTTTTAAAAAGAACTCCCCATTCTGCTCTCAAGGACAGTTCCATTAATATTTTAAATACTTCTCTTTTTGTCTGTCCCCCATCCCCAATGCACACTATACATACATACAGATAGTTAGCAACCTCCTATGCACCTGTCCTATGTCAAAGATAACACAGAAGATGATGTGGGGGAGCAGAGAGAAGACTAAATTAATTATTCAGAATCACCAGACAATGAGCTGTGCATCTTATTTGTGACAATTTGCTTGAGGTGAACAGGAGCAATTCAATATGCAATCCTGAGAACATTTGCCTGGAGGTGAACTTGTGGAAATAGGATTTATTCCTAAGAAGGGCCTGCCCAAGACAATTCAGCACTTCAGATATAAAATCTAAATGGCACTGCTTCATGCCATCACCTCCCAGCAGTAAAAATCCAATAATAAATTAAATGAATGACAATGATATCTCAGGTCTGAGTCAACAGTCCCCTTCTGCCTAATGGCAGACTCGGCTTAACTTCCAAGAAAATAAATTTATGATCAACGGCATAACATATTGATTAGAGGGTAGGGAGGGCATAGAAATGACAGAGGTCTATAGAACTATGTACAGCGAAAGGAACTGTTTCTCCCTCTCTTGGTGCTCTGGGGTTCGTGGGACTGATAACAGCCACAATAATATAAAAGGCTCATTTGGGTGACTTTCAGGTCAAGGGGGAAGGGAGACTGACATACAGAAAAGGGACCACTAGCATTCCAATGATGAGTACCATTAAGAAGTCTGGAAGCCTTCTTATGCAATCAAAATCCAGAGTGTATAATTGGGCTGATTTCCATCTACATCAAGGGTGGGGAACCTCTGGATCACAGGTTACACCATTGGTACACCTGCCAGGGGTACCAATTTGGCCTCTTCCCCCCCCCACACACACACCTGACATTATAGGTGATGTTAGGCGTGGGGCTGGTATTCATATGGCTTCAAATGAAGAGTTGGGAGCTGAAAATGAACTCCTGGTGGTTCCTTTGCTGGAGCAAGGCATGCTTCCACTGCCCACGAATGGAGGAAGGAGGAGGAAGTGATTTCCATTGAAACACTTGTTAATATGGATAGGCCTTTCTTGTCCATTTTAACAGTATTTTCAATGGAAACTGCTTCCTGCTCCTGAAGCAAGGTTCAACATAGGGCTATTTGAAAGCCCTTTTGCAAGCAGCCCCTTGCTATAACTCTACATCACTGAGGAATTGGGGGTGGCTTCTGCCATAGACCACACTACATATCAGTGACAGCCAAAGTAGCATCCCCCATACGTTCTTGGCCTCCAGCTCCCATCAGTCCCAGCCAACATGGTCAATGGCCAGGGATGATGGGGAGTCAACAACAATGAGAAGCGACCACATTGGCTACCCCTGGCATATACTCATGGCAATCTCCTTCTCTGAGTGTGGACTCTTGCGCAGTCAGAACAGCACCATCTATACACAAGAGAGAGGCATCAGCAGACTCAGTGGAACCCCAAGGTGTGTGGAAATACAAACACACACAAAAATCTACTGTACAGGGGGGGGAATTGGAGGAAGAGTCCCACAAGCATGCTCTGTGGGAATGGAATGTTGGCTGACTGTTGTGGTGGGGCAGAGGAAGAAGGAAATTGAATATCCTGAAAGAAGGCATGACCAAGAAGCTGGCTGGCTTGAACAGCAACATTCAAGACTGCAAAAAATCTGTGTTTCTTGAAATTAACCAAATAAGAGCACAAAACTTGTTACCAGCGCCCTACCAGACACTGCTAAGTATTTGGGGCAACCAGAACAAATATAGTCAAAGCAAAAGTTGGCTTTTTAATGGCTGCAAGACCATTTCAGATACTGAAAATATCTGAAGGGTCTCTCTATAGAGGCTTAGTATGAAAAGTTATCAGTACTGACAGTTTCAGAGAGGATTATCTCTTAAGTAAGATTATTTGGAGGACAAATCAAAGAAGCCAAATTTTGCACCATTTGGTCAGGCTTCATTGGTTATTTAGCAGAATTGGAAGATCCTAGTGGAATACCAGGATGGTTTGCATTCATATGGGGCCAATAATCTCCACTACTTATTCTTTTCAGAGTCCAGATACCTTTGATGGGTACAAGAAGTTGTGATTGGAGATCTCTGTGAAGCAACAGACAGGCATCTCTAGACTGGTCCCACTTGTTGCTGTCTATCTTTGGCCATTGACAGACCATTGACAGATCAACACTGTGAATTTCTATGAACCTGGGAGCTCTGTCCATCAAATGTTGTCGCTGTGTCAAACATAGGCATCTCAGGAATACTGATCTTGTCATCAAGTCTTGACTCACTTTAGCCTCCCAGTTCAGGCTTGAACATGGGAATATACAAACTACTATCTCAGGATAAAAAGTGTTGATAGAACCAGGCCTTGCTCAGAGCATCAATTCCTCACACTATGAAAGCTTTGTTTACACGGAAATCTTACTGTCATCTTACCTCCCATGATGTCGCCCAGTCTTTATTCCACAGATAGACAGAAGAACTTGTCACACCACCAATAAAGCTGAAAGAAATCAGGGAACAGTTATGTGGATAGCATCATTATATAGTTTTACCACCAGATGACACTGGACTTATTTGTATCTGGTTGAAGCCAGGCACTTCCTGCTTGCTTGAGAGAAACAATGAAGTACTGGGCTAGCTTTATGACTGGTATGTGCTCCCAAGACTTCAATGACAACAGATATGATATTAAAGGAAGAGAATAGGGATAAACATGTCATTGACATGCAAGCCTTTCCACTTCTGATAGACCAGGCCTAATCGTGCAATTTGCTTCCTTTGCTGGCTCAAAATCCAAGGGAACATTTGCAGTGCCTTGGCACCACTCGAAACAAAAGCACCACCACCTCAGTAAATTTAAGATCAATGTAAATCAGGAGTGGGGAACTTTTTTCCAGCGGAGGGCCACGTTACCTTCTGGGCAAGCTTCTTAAGAGGCGCAAGCCAGTGGTGGACAGGCCCAGAGATAAAAGTGGGTAGAGAAATGAATGCAAAGTTTATAGTTCGTACACACACTCCTCTCTAGTCTCCAGACAAACAAGAGGCATTATTCCAAGGACATATTCCAACCATGCAAAAACACTTGGGAGGCAAAGGAGGGCAATTAAGGGGTATGGCATGGAGAGAATTCCCAGGGAACCAGATATAGAAGCCTGGAAGGCCACATTTATTTGCAAACCATGATATAAAGAGTAAGGCCTTCTTAGCTATTTTAAACCCGATGTATTTGCTGCCCTGGGCTCCTTTGGGAGAAACAGGCAGGGGGAATATACATTTAACGGTATAATAATAATTGTGCTCATCTTCCTATTCTATCCCAGTCAATTAGAATCCCTTTCCTAAGTAGATAAATTGGAAATGCACAAGAACTGACTAGCAACTGACAGGCAAAGCTGTAAGAGGCATCCATAGCCAGCGTCCAGCAGAAGCCTGTGTTGCTAAACAAACCGGCTTTAGCCTGAGAAGTTAAAAAAGGTTCTACAATGTAGGACAGGCATACTTAGCCTCTGGCTCTTCCTGAGTAACCTATGAGTGACCTACACTGACCCACACTACTCTCTAATCCACAGATGCAGACCTGGACAGGAAGTGCCAGAATAGATCTACAAGGACAGCCAGCTTGACTGTAGTGGCACTACATTCCCGACTTTGGCTCATGTTTTCTGAAGGAGGTATTAAAAAAAAAATCCAAGCTTCTGCCTTATGACATCCAAATGAAAATACAGCAGAATGCATTATTCCTCATAGGGGATTATATCCCTGTTTTCTTGCATTGATTAGGTATTGGTTTGGTCAATTCCCAAGAACTTAGAGCAGGTGACACTATAGCTGCATACACACCATATACTTAAAGCATGTGGCTTCCTCCAGAGAATACTGAGAACTGTAGTTTACCCGCACAGAGCCACAATGCCTAGCGCTTCCTGAACAAACTACAGTTCCCAGGATTCTTTGTTGGAACTATTGTATGTGCTTTAAATGTATGGTGCATAGACACACCTATGCTAAGCTTAGAGTCTTCTGCACCAGGTTTGCACAAACCAGGACTGCAAACCATGGTTTGAATACTCTTTGCAATCCTATTGTTTCATTTGATTCCACTGATACCTCGTCTTTCTTCCAAGGAGCTCAAGGAGGTTACACAGCACTTTCTCCTTCTATCTGTATTCTCACAACAACCCTGTGAGGTAAGCTAGGCTTAAAGACTGGCCGAAGGTTACCCCAAACAGCTTCATGGCTAATCAGTTGATGGACATGGTGACAGCTCAGCCCCCACCTCCAATTCTGTGTAGGGGCCCTCTGTGTCTTGAGGAAAAAAGGAAGTGCTGTAACCCCTAAAGGTCCCAGATTGCCCTGCTCTGTCTTACTGCCCAATGGCCCAGCTTCCTCCTCTGTAACATGTGCTTTGGGGAGTGCCAGGTCCTCCTCTAAAGAGGATCCGTCCAGTAGGCCACATGACAGTTAACAATAACTTAAGAAGTATATAAATCCAGGGCAGTCTCGAGCAGGTCGCGTGCCCTGGCGCTGAGGGGCGGAGATCGCTCCGGCGCCCCCGCCCTCGCAGGGCGCAGCATGGCTTCCGCGCAGCTTTACCGTGCAGCGCCCTGCCTACCGGCCCGGCGCCCTGGCACCCCGCGCCACCGGGACTCTACGTAGAGCCGGCCCTGCACAAATCAATGGCGTTTTGAAAGGTTCGATCCACTATCTTGATTCAAAACAGCATTCAATAGTATCCAAACATACACCAAAAAACTTGCCCCTTGATCTCAGGAACCATCATTCCAAGTTTGGTGAATACACATCAAGAGGGGCAAACAGCAACTTTCCAAAATATACACCAGAAGAAAGGAAGATACTGGTGGAGGAGAGGGGGATGAGAGAACCAAAATACGCAAATCCTAAATCTATTTACTTATATGGTGCTTATCCCATACTAAATGTTTTCAGAACTGGTTCTCAGATTTGACCTTATATATTACATTGATTAGCATGAAAGATCAACTACAGATCTTTCCGAGAACTAAGTTTTCCATTTCATTTATTTACTTAAATGTTTTAATGTCACACCCTGCTTTGCAATTGACACTTAAAAACTAATGGGAACCATATTAAAGGTAGCACAAAACAATAAGCCAAAACAAAAACATAATTAGCATTAAGTGGCCTTTTTTTAAAAAAAAGCTAGAACAAATAAGGTATTCTCTTGGTGCCCAAATGATGTTAAATTCAGTGCCAGGGAAGCTTTCTTGGGAGGTAAAGGTAAAGGGACCCCTGACCATTAGGTCCAGTCGTGACCGACTCTGGGGTTGCGCGCTCATCTCGCATTATTGGCCGAGGGAGCCGGCGTATAGCTTCCAGGTCATGTGGCCAGCATGACAAAGCCGCTTCTGGCAAGCCAGAGCAGCACATGGAAATGCCATTTACCTTCCCGCTGTAGCGGTTCCTATTTATCTACTTGCATTTTGACGTGCTTTCGAACTGCTAGGTTGGCAGGAGCTGGGACCAAGCAACGGGAGCTCACCCCGTGACAGGGATTCGAACCGCCGACCTTCTGATCAGCAAGCCCTAGGCTCTGTGGTTTAACCACAGCGCCACCTGGGTCCCTTTTCTTGGGAGAGTGTTCCATAAATGCAACAAGGGAGGCTGTCCCAACCTGATACCAGCCCAATGTTTTGGACTAGAACCCAAGTGATGCGGCTTTTCTGAAAAATGTCAAAGTTGCATAGGGGAATTTTCAGTTTGCAGGAAATTATTCTGTGCAGGGGTGGGGAAATGAATCTGACCAGTGGGGCAGATCCACAAGCCAGCTTTAGCAGATGGATTGGGCTGTACTCCTGTCATTCACCTCCAATCATCTTATTAGGTGACAACTTTAGAGGGGCTCACTAACCCACTGATTGGCCCCCTTTGAAAATATGCTAATCAGCTGGTTTGGGTTGAGAGAACGCATTCAGTGAGGCTTGCTATAACCCCCAAGCAGCTGATTAGCAGTTATGGTGTGCCCTTTTAATGTCAGTTTAACGGGATGGTTTGTATCAAAACGCTCCTGCAAATTGATGTTTTTCCTCCACAAACTTGCAGTCGTAAAAATGTTCATGTGCTGAGCAGCACCAAGAGCAACTCCCATCAGCTGTGCTAGAGAGTTCCCAGTAAGAAACTCCCTTGTGCAGCCAATCCCAGCAGGTCTCACAGATCAGTACTGTCAGGAGTGCCACTCACCAAGAAATGGAATACAAGTGTTAAATCAATTCAAAACAAGACATGATCAGGAGGCAAGTTTAAGTTCCCAATTGCTCATTTTTAATTTTTTTAATTTTTAATTTAATTTTGATGTATTTAGTTTTGTTGTTGAGTTGTATTTTAACCAGTTGTTTTATATTTGGTGTTAGTCGCTCTGAGCCTGGCTTTGGTTGGGGAGGGTGGGGTATAAATAAAAAATTATTATTATTTTTTATTATTTGCAGCTAAATATTTACCTGCCCCACACCTGGCATCACATATGTAAGAAGAAGACGAAGAGTTTGGATTTTATATCCCGCTTTATCACTACCCTAAGGAGTCTCAAAGCCGCTAACATTCTCCTTTCCCTTCCTCCCCCATAACAAACACTCTGTGAGGCGAGTGGGGCTGAGAGACTTCAGAGAAGTGTGACTAGCCCAAGGTCACCCAGCAGCTGCATGTGGAGGAGCGGAGACGTGAACCCGGTCCCCCAGATTATGAGTCTACCGCTCTTAACCACTACACCACACTGGCTCTCAAGGTGTGGGCCAGGTGAGTGTGGTTGGGCGGAAATGGCCTGGGGGCCCAACTGTGACCTTTGCTGGGCCTAATTAAGCCAATAGGTTGGAGGTTCCTCACTGCTGCCCAAAGGAATGATCTAATCTAGCATGTTTATTCAAACGACATTTAGTAAACAAAGCTGAACACTTTGAAACTGCCAAGTTTGCCTAATGAGGTGTTTTCACTTAGAATCCATTCACTGTTACTAATAGACTTAGGACATGGGATATTTCCCAAGGAAAAATAAAGCACTGTGAAATTTTCTTCCCCGTATCACTATTAGAACCCATCTCTTGTGATCATTAGCCCTGCTTGCTGCAACGGATGGGCGCAGGAATCCAACAACATATACCCTAGAGGATACCAGGTTGGGAAAGGCTGGAATAAATACCAAGTCTTATGCAAAAGGGCATTTTCAGAATCATAATATGTGAATGATTCAGAGACAGTCATACAGGCTGCATAGGAAAGCTGGCCTATAACAAATCAGTGTCAGGATCCTGTCCCAAAACATGTTGGCAGTGACTCTTACTTGTAAGTGAGGAAGAGATAACTTCTCAGGCTAATAGTGGTAAAGGCTCAGCAGGAAGCAGGGGGTCCAGAAGTCAAGGTTCCAAGATGCACAAGCAAGGCAAGTGGTTCATAACTGAACAGAAACCTACACAGATGTCCCAAGAGTTGACACATCCCTTGTGTCAAGTTATTAAAGAAAAGATGGGGGAAACTCACTCAGGGGACTCTTTTGTCATACGAGACTGCTGAGTGTGCACATGTCTGTTCTGAGTGGGTGCATCTAATCCCACCAAAGAAGGGGGTACCTGGTTCTTGACAACAAAACTGTCTCCTGCCCCTCTGCCTCCAACTCTGAAAATCAGCTCTGACCATAAGAAGCTGCTTTATACTGAGTCAGACCAATTGATCCATCTAGCTCAGTTTTGTCTACACTGGCAGTGGCTCTCTAGGGTTTCAGGTAGGGAATCTTTCCCAGCCTGACTTAGAGATGCTGGGCATTGATTGAACCTGGGACCTCCTGCATGCAAGGCAGGTGGCTACATCCCTTTCCTAAGGAAGTTTCTCATGGAATTTAGCAAAAGTTGGCTTCCCTGCAATTTCCACTCATTCATTTAGCCCTCCCCTGTATTATGGAAGTGATGGAATTAGAGTTAAGTTTTCTCTCTCCTCTTTCCCCACACCACCTCATAACTTTGTAAATCATGGTCATATTCCACTTAGTATCCTTTCTCTTTAAGCCGGAAAGCCTCAACTTGCCTAACTGGAAACATGTTCTGCCATCTTAATCATTTGGCTTGTGATTTCTGCACCTCTTCAATAGCTACAGCATAGAAACCTCCATATATATTCACCACCACTCAAAAGTGTAAGACAATAATCTGCAAATGCCCACAAATTCTGCTGTTCTCATATTACAGGTGACAGCAGCCTCTGGATTGGGAACATAGGAAGCTGCATTGAACATTCAGTCCATTGATCCACCTAGCTCAGTACTGTGACAGACGGTGGCTCTCCAGGGTTTCAGACATGAGTCTTTCATGGCCCTATCTGGAGATGCCAGGGATTGAACCTCAGGTCATCTAAATGCTCTATGAAGAAGCTATGGTGCTTCACCTGAGATGCCCCCCCCCCCACACACACACACACCGAGTTCAGTGGTGCCACCAAGGAAGGACTTTGGGGCAGACACACGTCCAGGGCCTGTTCAACAGAATAAGCGAGCGGGGTGCAAATGCAGCAGAACTGGTTTACCATATTTTGAAATAAGTGAAGTACTGTAATACACATTGCCACTTAACAGCCACCCACACCTCATAAGTCCATTAAGTCTAGGGTCTAAAATGCCAGCTGCACCACTGGGAGTAGACCCTATTTTGAGGAATGTGAAGGAACACCAGGTAGCCTTGTGTCAGAGTAATAATAAGAAAAGGCATTTCATTTTCCAGCTGAGAAAGACAGACTCTGCGGCTACCTAATCTCCAAATGCAATACCCCTAGGCTGGGTTTCAAACTGATTGATGCACACTCAACTGCTGTTCATCTCAGGAGGACAAGTAAACATGCAAAGGATTGGACTGAAGAGCTTGTGCATATTTTAGGACTTCAGTCCAACCTAAGCAGGTATTTCAGCATTGGTTGGACCCAACACTTTTGACCTTATAAATAATAGAAGCCTCATCTTCATGCAAAACATTATACAGTATGCCATTTGCAGATGAATGGAGCCTGAACATCTACCCTAAGGAGTTTGTGGTTGTTTCTCTCTTTGAGGGCTGCTCTCTGCTTTTTACTCTCTCTCTCTTTCTAATGCAAATAAATGCCCATACTTCTGTAAGATGAAATCTAGTTATAAAATAATACCGTTTTTGTTTTGTTTCTACATATACACAAGCACATTGATTCTCAAGTCAATTTTTGAATCACCAGGAATCAATTGTTTATACTTTTGTGTCAAGGGGTATATATGAATGACTTTCCCAAAGAAAGCATCATCCTACACTAACCTTCCCCAACCTGGTGCCCTCCAAATGTTGCTTGGAAATGGGAGCTATAAGCATATAGACCATGCCTAGAAAGAATGGAGGAGATAAAAGTGTGGGTAAGCCTTGTGTTAGAAGTGCCAATGCTTGATTCAACACAAGGCAGCTACCTAGGTTTGTTGACCTGTACTAACTGCCATGTTCAAGTCCCCTGCTCTGTACTAAATAACACTGTTAGACAGTTATATCATTATTTATATTTATTTATTTCATAAATTTTGTACGCCGCTTGAAACCAAACAAGTCTCAAAGTGGCTTACAAAAAGATAAAAACAAGAAAGTCAAGGGGGGAATATAATACTATAAACAGACAGAAAGTTAAAATACTAAAACAGATGAAAATTCACATAAGCATTTCTAAGCATTTCTAAGCATCTGGATAGGCTTGCCTGAACAACAATATGTTTAGGTTAGCCATACATCCTAGACCTCTGTTAGCAAAACTGAAGAATCAGCTTGAAAGAAATTAACCTCGTTACTTGAGCAGCCACATTATAAAGGTGACGAGATTATGTATCAAGTCCCTGGCTTTGGATGCATTTGCAGCCAAGATTCCAAGCGAGAAATGATGCATAAGAGAAAGTCAACACAGGCTGTGTACACACCATACCTTTAAAGCACATCCAAAGCACATACATCACAAAGAATCCTGAGAACTGTAGTTTGTTAAGAGTACTAGGAATTGTAGCACAGTGAGGAATAAACTACAATCCCCAGGATTCCTGAGGACAGGAGATGTGCTTTAAATGTACTTTAAAGGTATGGTGTAGGATGCTGGTTTATACTGAGGGCTCATCCTGACTTCCTTTAGCACTGTGCTTTTCAGGAACAGGTCCATGCTTTAAATTAAAGCTCTGTATCCGACCAGGTTCGTGTGTTTTTTGTCCTAACACTTTCCCCAAGGAACCTCACATTTTACCACTGAATCAGATCAAATGGCAATCCACAGATAATTTGACTGCTGTTTGCAGTGCCAAAATGTGAATTTTCCCAAGGAACACGCCAGGACAAAAAAATACCACTTGGACACAGAGCTTCAAAGTCTGGACCTGTGCCTAGAAACACGGCACAAAAGGGAGTCTGGGTAAGCCCTGAGTCAACCATTGGTCTACCCAGCTCCATATTGCCTATGAGACTGGCAGAGGTTCTCCAAGGTTTCAGGTAGGTATGTCTCCTTGACCTACCTGGAGATGCCAGGGGCTGAACCTGGGAATTTCTGCATGCAAAGCTGAAGCTCTACCACTGAGCTGTGACCCTGGATAATACAGAATATAGGTGATATTATACAACTTCCTGCTCAATTAAAAAATCCAGAGCTGAAGCATCTCCAACAGATTACTGTTCTGCCTCTGCTTGAATACCTCCAGCCATGGAGAACACACCTGCCCAGGTCATTGCTTTCATTGTTCAACTGCTCTTACCATCAAGAAGTTCCTCCTATTGTTCAATCAAAATCATTAGATCACACACACACACACACACACACTTACTAAGGCCTTCTTACATGTATATAACTCCTCCGCAACACAAACCTGCCCTTAAACACTCTGACAGTGCCTATTGAAAGTAAATCTTGCTTATTTCAGTGGCGTTAACTGGCAGTCAATTGGTTATAGCATAGTGGAGATGTAACCCACAAAATTTGGAATGTGCAGGGTTAACTGTGGAAGAGGACAACTGCCTTAGGGAAGATGCTGATTGGATGGAGTAAAGCAAAGCCCTTGGTTCTACAATACCATAGCTGAGGTCACTCTGCAAACACATTTTGTCTCTGTTGGAATATCTTTGCACACTCATGCACTCATTGAAGGAGGGGTAGGAAGAGAAGGAACTTAGCGTTTTACATAAATATAACCCATACTGTATAGAGCAGAACAGTTTACACACTAACCACAGACACACATCTACCGGAAGGCCTCAAAATGCAGGAATCCGCGTTCTCCACCAGCACCATGAATGTCAACAGCTTGCGGATGGAACCTACACAGTATTTTGCCTCCAATGATCCCTTTTTCCTTTTTGCACGGCGCTCCTGTTGGGGGAGGGAGCGGGGTCCAGTGCATGCATCTTGCAAAGGTTCGGAGAGAAAAGGGAGCCAAGAAGCAGCTCCCCTGATCGACGCCCCCCCCCTCTTCTTTTTTGCAAGGGTGAAGTGCGGGGAATGAGGGGAAGAGACGCGCCGGGGAAAGGCTCCATTGCACGTATCCTCTCAAGGAAATCGCACTGAAGGCCACATTGCTCGGCCCCGGGGAAAGATAAGCACAACCCCGTCCCTACGTCCCCGA
The DNA here is from genome assembly GCF_965207765.1 of Zootoca vivipara. NCBI lineage: Eukaryota > Metazoa > Chordata > Lepidosauria > Squamata > Lacertidae > Zootoca > Zootoca vivipara. The sequence continues at coordinate 9,801,531 of NC_142596.1, forward strand.
AGGCGCCACGCTAACATAGCGCGGGGAAGGCAGCAGACTGGGAGGAGGAGGCCTCTTTGCCCGGGCGTCCAACGGGCGAGACCTCCGCCCTTCTCCATCCCCCGCTTTTAGGACTCACCGCTTCGCTGTCTTGGTCCTCGGGCCCCGCCGAACGTCTCCCCCGGATCCTGACCCGCAGCGCCCACCGGCGCCTCCTGCTGCAGCGGCCGCAGCTCTCGCGAGGCTCCTCGGATCCTTCTTCTCCTCCCCCCGCCCCGCACGCACCCAGGGCTGGGTGGCTCCGGCGGATGAGAGAGGGGCGGGGCGGAGGCGGAGATGCTGCCGCTGTCCCCGGTGCTGAAATGTCTCTGGGTGCGGCGAGCAGCCGGAGAGGAGGGGCCAGGATGCAACTAGGCGGAGGAGATGCGAGGCTGCTGGTGCTGCCAGTACCAGGAGGAGGACTTCAGGGCCTGCTCAGCTGAATGAGCAAGCCCCCTCCTAACAGAAGGGCTCGCTTAGCGCATTCCGATGTGCACATTTATTTATAAAACCATGCTCTCTCGTAAAATATCAGGGTGGAGTAGAGCAATATATGGGCATTACAGTATTTTTAGAAAACATATACATTAAGAAGCAGTACAGAACACTCGTAAAATTCACCGACCACTTAAGAAAATGGTGAACTTTAAACAAGGTTTGATTTGAATGTTTTAAAAGCTGCAAAAGCCTGTCAACAATATATTAAAAATAAGACACCTGTTCAAGAGACACCTGAAAATCAAAAGTGAGGGTGCCTGCCACATCTCTGCTGGAAGAGTGTTCCACAGCATGGAACCAGCAAGACTAAATGCCCAACTTCTGCTTGAGGCTGGTCAGGCCTCTACAACACAAGGGACAACTAACAGTGCTTATCTCTGTTACCAGATTGAGATTTAAGGGTTCAGGGGGTCCTTAAGGGTTCAGGTGGACATAAGGTGTCCCAGGCTTTTTACAGTGACACAAGGGCCTTGAACCTGGCCCAACTGCCTATGGGCATATGTTGCCATCTAAAGAGCACTACTTACTACCAAGACCATTAAGCTCAGAGCCTAAAATTCCCAGTGGGTAGCCTTTGACAAAGGAAGTTTTAGAACTGGGCTTCCCACTCCTATGAATCTGAAGAAAAACATGCATGTGTTCAACTTAACCAAAACTTTGCAGCTCAGAGTGGAAATACAGTTCAAACTCAGGCATACAGTACATAAAGCAAAGAGTTGTCAAACTGTGGTCTCCAGACCACTGGAAGTCCATGTACTCCATTCAGGCAATCTTCAGAAAGGCTAAACTAAAGCTGAATATCCATTCTTCATCCTGCTTTTGTTTTTTATGACTACAGAAATTTAGTCTGCTTTTGTTTTTTTTTACCTGGAGTAGATTTAGCAAACAGGCTAATGACAACCATGTAGACAGTGTGACAAACTTACATCCATCAGCAGCACTGATTCCACAGTAAACCTCGATCTGTAAGCACCACATGTGGCAGTGGGTCTACAGGATCTGAGACAGACCTTTCCCCAGCTCTAGTGAAAGGTGCCAAGGTGCAAACTTTTCACACTCTCTGTGGAAAGTATGTGTTCTACTATCACATTTGGATATGTTGTCAACTGCATTTGGATTTGTTGTCAATTTCTACCTCACAAGCTGTACCAGGAACAAGAACGTAAGGGCCTGCTGGATCAGACCACTGGCCCATCTAGTCAACCAGCCTGTTCTCATAGTGGCCAACCAGATGCAAGTGGGAAGCCTGAAACCTAGGCCTAAGATTGGGCTGCTAAAACTTATCGCCCTGCAATTCAGAATGCTTCTCCTTGTATTATAAATGACCTTTGCAAGCAACCAAAGCAGCTTCATTGAAAAGTAGACACACACATCTGTGCAGAAGTACTAATACTGAAACCATTGCTATTTGGCTTAAGTAAGTTCTAGTAATAGAACAGAAATCAAACAAAAATTTTGGTAGTTCTGAAACTATAAATTATTTACAGAATTTAACTGTTCAAATTCTAAGGAATCGTGCAGGACAAAACTTTCTAATTAAACTTGGCAATCCTTTCAGGAGAAAATTCAGAGTAAAGCACATCTGGCAAAATTAAGAATGAGGATCACAAGGAAGAATATTCAGAGGCAGGGTGTGTTTGTTAAATGTTACTTATAACTTCCGTTTTAATTTTGATTTTAGATCAGAGAAAATACATGTTTCATTTGGAATCCAGTATGCCAAGTAATCAGAGCAGCCAGGAATGAAATCCTGTATTTCTCCAATGAATTTGTTCATCTCTTTAGCAGAAGGATAACCTGTGAAGTAAAGGTTAAAGGTACACATTTCACAATCTCAATATTGTTTTAAAAAACACAGAAAGAAATGTTGCAAAATACAAAAAGAAATATTGGAAGGCCTTAAGTAGCTCAATTACAAAGCTTTTTTGTTGTTGTTGTTGGCTGTGCATACATGACTTTAAGGGGAACCCTTGTGTTTCCACTAATGGGACACAATTAGCAACTTGAGAGAAGGTGATTTAAACAGCACAGAGGAACAGGGAAAGAGTTTTTAAAAGCCCTCCACTAGCCCAACAATCCAATCCTACACACACCTGCTCTTAAAATAATGAAATTTTCTAAGAGAGACAGAAAATTCAGGGATAACTCTCCAGTGTCATATTTCATTTTGTCCTGATCCCCATATGGGACAGCTGCATATTCCTGGATTGCAGGAGGTTGGACTAGATGATCTTGCTGGGTGCGTTCCAACTCTACAGTTCTATGATCTGATGTCATAACCCAAAGACAGGAATATGAAGAGAGAGAGATCATTAATCTAAATTGTGTGTATTTGCATGAATAAATGTAATATTATTTTGACTGCAGCTTTTAAAAAAACTATTAAAACTGGATGAAAAGAATTGCTTTTGGATTGTAAATCCAATTCAATTTTAATATCTGAAATCAATAACTGAAGCAATGACCACTGGGCATGAGGCGGACCTCCACCCCGCAGGCCACAGCCTGACCTTTGGGGGTGAGGCACACTTCCCCCCCCCCAGGCAAGCCGCACTGTCTGAACGTCATGCTCTCAATCTCACCTTTGGCTTTCTCAGTAGTCTGTCTGTGACCTTTTTGCCTCCCTTTGGAGAGGCATGGCTCACTTCCCACTTAGTAGGAACATGACGTGGTGGAGCAGGCCTCGCAAAGTATCAGAGGAATATCATGTGTCAGCTCATGATGTAAAAGCACTAAAGGTCAGACTGTTCCTACACGTGTGCATTTGTGCTAATAAAAAGGGTTCTGCTGAGCTTGCCAATCAGCTTGCTTTCGCACAGCTCACTTGCAACAACTCCCTGACTCGTGTCCATCACTACAAATAACAAATTCACTTCAGCCCTGTGAGAAACAGTGGGCAAAATAGATGAAATGAAATGAATTAAATCAGACTAACTAAACCCACACTTCACAGTTTAAAGGTGCACTGAGATCCAGTGTTGTCACTAGAGATGGAGGTTCCCTCTGTGGCATGGAGTGCCTTTTACCAGAAATGTCTGGCTTGCCAGCTATGACCACTTCTGGACAGCAATAATCTGGCTAGAGTGATGGTTGGATTATTGCAATGTGATTTATGTGGGACCGCCCTTGCAGGAGGTTTGGAAGCTTCAGTTACGGTAGTAGAAAATTCACCCACATTATACCAATTCTAAAAAGATTAATTCTTTGCCTTTGCTCCTGGGCCCAATTCAAGATGCTGAACTTTACCTAACTAAATTGAGACCTGAGTTCCTAAAGAAGTAGCTGTCACAAAGGACTCTGGTCTCCTGCCATTTCTCAAAGCCAGGCTGTCACATATCTCCCACCAGTTCTATTCAAATGCACTTAAGCAGACATCCCCAAACTTCGGCCCTCCAGATGTTTTGGACTACAATTCCCATCATCCCTGACCAATGGTCCTGTTAGCTAGGGATCATGGGAGTTGTAGGCCAAAACATCTGGAGGGCCGCAGTTTGGGGATGCCTGCACTTAAGGATGCATGCCTGTAGTGTAGTTTGTGGAGGGTGCTGGTAATTGTAGCTCTGTGAGCCATTAAGCACAGTTCTCAGAATTCTTTGGGAAAAAGAATGTCCTTTCAATTTGCTTTAAATGTGTGGTGTGTACTGTGTACAGAGCCTGTGTCTCTAGGAAGACCGCAGTTTTTTAACCAGGGGTTTAAATAGATGTTAAACTTATCTAACTGAGCAAGTTATAGTTTGCCATTCATTGATGAAGATCAGGTTAAAATTTGCTGCTTTTAATCTTTGTTTTGTGTTTTATTGTATTGGCTTTATGCTGTACTTAAAACTGAGGTCATGTGCATAATAGTGATAAATCCCAATACTGTAGTGATAAATCCTAAACTATGCTTTATTCTTACCCATCACCATATTGCTTGCTGGATAATCTTGTAGTGGAATATATGCCATCTTCACTGTTTCTACTGTCCCTGGGATTTGATTGTCTTCACTGTAATTTCAGACAGAAATTTTGCTATTACAGGTATTTACACTTTCAAAAGCATTTTGGTTTTTTTACAACAATCAATATAACACCAGAGAAGTATTTTAATTCCAGGTTATTATTTTAGTTTTCCATCAGCTTACTACTCAAGGGACAAGAATCTGTGCACTGCCCTGAAGAAAGAGATTTACAAGAGCATAATTTTTAACTTGTGCTGCTTTGTATTATCTAGACCCAGCCTCCAGCTATTGTTCACCAAACATTTATATTAATGAAGCAAACAGGTTCAAACTGTTAAAAGGCATCCTCTCTTCATAAAGATTCTTGGAACTGTCAATTCCCTGGAATTACTATGGTTGGAAGTCATGGGTGCTTCCATATGGGAGCTTACTACTGTGAACAGGTTGTGACTTCATATGGAACATACACTGAAAGCACATACGGTAACTCCCCCAATGAATCCTGGGAACTGTGGTTTGTTAAGAGGGCTTTGAATTATAGCTCTTATGTAAACTGCAGTTCCTATGAGTCTTTTGGGCAGTCACATGCCAATATATATCACTGGTGTACACAACCAGTTATATATTGTAAATGTGTTGCCAGAAATGTGTTGCCATTTTTTAACTTACAGGATTTCCCCCAGAATGGGAAAATCAAAATGAAGTGGGGGAGCATACAAGCTGGCATTTTCATGTTGATTAATTCCAGTGTTGATTAACTCTGGATACAACTCAAAATCTGGGCATTGTTGATAAAATTACTGTTGGTGGAGTGGTAATGATATCAGACATTTACAATAAAAAAATAAGAATTGAGAACTAGCTGTGAGAACTGACTTTAGCTAATCTGCACTATCACTGAACTCATGCCACCACCAGTGTATTTTAGCTACTGGAAAAAACTACAGACATCCAACAATATCATCTGATACAAAATATACCTTTTCTCCAACCCTCTCTTGGCCTTTATCTCTTCTTCCACCCTGTGGCAGTTTACTTCAACAGGTTGACCTGGCTGTGGATATAAAAAATGGCCATAGTTGAAACTGGGCACAGGACTCAATGTAGCAATGCAGTTTTATAAAAGAGATGGGAATTGGCTCCAAAAATATTCATGGTATTATTAATTATTGCTACCAATCCATGGATTATTCAGTGCTGAGCTACATAACACTGGAGTCCAGCTCAGTCTTTCACTCCTGTGTGGGAGAGTCATTGGTACTGAGTTTTTTCCTCCTATGGAGGAATTAGCACATCCTTATTAGGCAATTAAGGGACCCAGGTGGCGCTGTGGTTAAACCACTGAGCCTAGGGCTTGCTGATCAGAAGGTCGGCGGTTCGAATCCCTGTGACGGGGTGAGCTCCCGTTGTTTGGTCCCAGCTCCTGCCAACCTAGCAGTTCGAAAGCATGTCAAAATGCAAGTAGATGAATAGGAACCGCTATAGCGGGAAGGTAAACGGCGTTTCCGTGTGCTGCTCTGGTTTGCCAGAAGCAGCTTTGTCATGCTGGCCACATGATCTGGAAGCTGTACGCCGGCTCCCTTGGCCAATAATGCGAGATAAGCGTGCAACCCCAGAGTCGGTCACGACTGGACCTAATGGTCAGGGGTTCCTTTACCTTTACCTTTATTAGGCAATTAGCATGGAGGTGGATGGGTGGGAACAGAGAAATGGGCAGAAGGAGAGAGAGTATGGCAGAGAGAGTAAAGCAGAGGGAGAGGTAAGCATGCAGAGAGATAAGCTGCAGAGGTTGATCATTTAGAGAGAATGGAGCACTGCCCCACCAACCTCAGCCAGGCCCCATCTGCCTGCCTTCCGACTTAATATCAAGGCTGCCCTTACAGAAGTCAGCAGGGAGGAGGATGGGGACAAAACTAGCAGTGATTGTCCATCTGGCATTGGTTCTGGCTACACCTCTGGCCTCCCTGCCTTTTGTCCCACCAGCATAGGTCATCAGCATAGGAGCCAACTCCTAAAATATTTGAGGGGGCTGGGCCCACACAAGGTTGATGGGGATTCCCATTCAAATGGTGTGTGCGCACTTCATCATGTCATTGATTATTCAGGGTGGGGCTTACCCAGGCCCCCACAATATTTTATTCAAGTTGGCACCCCTGGTCATCAGCCTCACTGGAGGCAGGCAAAGGGAGGGGCAGATAGAGACAGGCAGAGAAGCACAGAGGGAAAGACAGGCAGCTCTAAAGGAAGGAAGAAAACTACATACCAAGTTCATGCTTTCAGCAAATTTCAGTTATTTCATTTTGGAGTACTATTCCATACTGTACATACAAATGCTGTATGTCATGCTTCCTCAACCTTGGCCCTCCAGATGTTTTTGGCCTACAACTCCCATGACCCCTAGCTAGCAGGACCAATGGTCAGGGATGATGGGCAGTGTTGTCTCAAAACATCTGGAGGGCCAAGTTGTGGAAGCCTGCTGTATGTTAAAATCTAAAATAAAAAAATTACAGACCAAAACAGATAATTAAATTAAAATTAGACTCATGTAATGTACATTTGATATTATTCTTACCTGCAACTTCAGAGGGTTGGAAATCTGCTCCCATATAAAGTTGCCATTTTTCCTCCTAATTTCTGTAGGGATTGCAAAAAGAAAGAGAATCAGGCTTTGGGTGCAGCTTTATCAGATGATGCAATGTAATGGCCATCACTCACTAACAATATTTACTGCTGAAGTACTTCAAGGACACATTTTAGTCAGGCAAAAGCACTTGAGGCAGGTGCTCAGCTGGGTTGGTGAGGGATGTTTTGACCTGTTGAGAGTGCCAAGGGTTGGACAGAGAAAACTGAAGGACTGCTTTTCACCCCCCATGCCCAAGGTTTCCATTCCTGTTTTAAATAACAAGTGTAATATTGAAATGGGGGGAAATACTTGTGCCCACACACCTTGCTGCAAGCAGGCAGGTAGAAGGAGGAAGTGTCCTAATGCTGTCGAGTTTTTTGTTTCAGAGTTGACACATGCCGCAAGATAAGAAGAATGAAAAACAGTGACTCTGTCTTCTAGATAATCTAAGCTCTGGTGTATTCTAGAGGAAGAAGAATGGGGTTACAGAAATGAATACGAAACATCCAAACAATTGTTTTAATTACAGCTTTCAAGCAGGATGTATCCCTCCAAAGATCAGCCAAGGTAGAGGATTTGGAGGCATCCTTAAATGGAATTACTGTAAAGTACAGTAATTTGTTTGTTTGTTGCTATATTTTTTACCACCACAAGGTAGTGCTGCTAGGGTATTTTGCCTTGGCAGCAAAATGCCTTAGATCAGGAGATCCCAAACTGTGGTCCATGAGCTTCATTCAGGTGTTCTGCAGCCCATATGTGGATACAGTATGTGGTTGGAGACGGCACATCCCGCACATTAAATATTCAAACTGAGTTTTAATTGCATTTGTATTGTTTATTTCCCACATTGTATTTAACAGTGTTCCAATTTGAAGATAATGGAATTCAAATGCTAATACTATAAAATACAATAAAACGATATAGCATCTAGCACAGGCAGCACATGACAATTGCTACAGCAGGCAGAAAAATCATTAAGTGGTCCACTAAGAGCCTCAGCAATTTTCATGTGCTTGGGGGGAGGGGGTAAAGTTGGGGAACCACAGCCTTACATCATCTCCATTCTCAGGTATGTAGGCAATATAATCCACAATATATACATATCCTCCGTCCCCCAGCTATTAAATATCTGTGAGATACCTCTTGCATTTCCAATACAGAAGGATATTCTAAAGCTGATTTACAACCCAACACTTCTCCTTCCAGAAATTAGGCAGTAGACGTAGAAGCTTCTAGTGTACAATGCCCAGACTTCAGACCAAGACTGAGCTATAAAGCCAGCTACAAAATATACCTTTTTGTGTCAGGGTGGGAAGCATCACTGCTGAACAGATAATCAGCAGCATCCTGGTTTGTGATCACTCCTCCTTCAGCAACTGCAGAAAAATGCCACAAGGGAATAATCTTTCTTCTTCAAAATATACTTACTCTTTGAAATACGGGTGTTGAAATTTGCAAACATGTATTCCTTGCATTGAACTGTTGTTGTTTACTAATTCTATATTAAAAAATTTTGAAGATGCAAATTAAAAATGAAGCAAATCAGAATCAAGGGGCGAGTTATTAGCATAACAGGCTTAAGGCAGCTCAAAAATGATACATAATGGTATTCTTAACACTTTCTCCTTTATGTTATCTTTACAGGAATTTCTTTACAGGGTGTTTCTTTACAGAGTCCAAGGTGAAGAGATAACTCAAAAGGTTCATAGTTTATATTGAGGGTTGTGGGGCAGATATTAGGCTATTCTTTACACTGGTATAGTCTCTCTTCCCTCCTTGCTGGGAGGGTAGGGAATTCCGTTGCAACAGAAAAAAATAAAGATCTGCCTTGCTTTTTTGGCCTCCTGCCTCCATCCATTCATCTCTGACTGATCGTAGACTTAGTCCCTTGGGGAGTTGGGCAGCAAAAGCCAACCACCCCTATTTTTTTCTATACCAATAGATAAATAGAAAGATAGAAAGATAGAAAGATAGAAAGATAGAAAGATAGAAAGATAGAAAGATAGAAAGATAGATAGATAGATAGATAGATAGATAGATAGATAGATAGATAGATGTTTGCTGTGCTGGAGCTCTCCGTCTCTTCAAAGCTAGCTGCTCCCACCAACCCCTCTCAATCCCATTTCCCATAGGAACCAAAATAAAATATTTGAGGGGGCTGCCCCCTCCCCCCAAAAAGTTGATGGGCATGTCATTTCAAATGATGTGAGTGCTCCGTGACATGGGATAGATTTTGCAAGTCAGGGCTTACTTGCCCCCCCCCCAAAAAAAACCCCAAAATTTTATTCCTCCCTCAATGAAAATACAGAGTTTGACTTTAACCCTCAACCTTCTCCTCAGGCTGAGAGGGATATAAGATCTCCCGCTTTCCTTCCTCAGAGTGTCATGATTTCCCCTCACCCCAAAGGCCACAGAGCTCATGGCTGACGCTTTGAGAAAACCAGGCACTGCAGCCCCTGAACATCCTGCTGTGAGGTAAAGGGTGGCCCTGACAGGCCTCCACTTTCCCGCCTTTTTTTGATACAGTGAAACTGAAATCCTGCAGAGCGAAGGAGGGGGGAACATGTCTCCACCCGCTTTCTACAACTACATTTGACCAATACGTGCACACATTTTCCACAGTGTATTGCACACAAACAAGAGAACCCACAAAAATGTTTTTCCTCACAGGAATTCATAGTGTTTTGTGTACAGATGGTGTCCCAGGCAGCCTCCCCCCCCCCCGCCCACCAATATAGGCTATTTCAATGCAACTGACTTTCCAGCATTCCTGTCAGAATTCAGATCTACCAGTACCAATTAATCGTGAACCAAGGCCAAATCTAGGTTTTGAAGGCCTGTACGTAAAGTCTCCATTGCTAGGCCCCTACCCCATTAGTGGGCCTTGCTGGGACTGCCCAGTTATGGTGGGTTGCAATAGTGTGAAAGGGGATTTCTGATATATTTTGGCTGCTGGTGCCCGTCTTGGTAGCATAAAGGGCAATAAAAAGGAAAGCCTATTTGAAAACATCTTACAACATGGGGTCGTGGTGAAATTAGGGACTTGATTTTCCATCGACAGTTATTTACAGCTATCACAATAAGGGATGGATGAATCTGCCAGTTTTCCCAGTTTCTCATTTTTCCTATCTTACATTCAGTTTTCCACATTTTCACTGGAAATCACAAAAAATGTTTCAGGATAGATCAGCATTTTTGTGTGAATTTCTCCTAAAAAATAACACCCTTCAACCCCAACTAACACTGCAGTAGGGTAGTGTAATGAATGCAAAACCTGTGTAAGCCAGATAATAATGGTCTACAGACATAAACATTTATCTTTTATTAAGACTATTATTTGAACTTTATTCAAGAGCCCAGCAGCACACTGTGAAATTGATATGAGCATTCTTTTTATTGGATTTCATCAAACAAATACAAAAGGATACACCGAAACATTTTTGTTGGGGAACAAGTTTTATCCCAGAGTTATTACGTATTAACTTTTGCTTCTGCTCCCTGCCATTTCGAAGCTGAATATTTTTTCTAATAAATATACATGTGGACAATTTTATACATGTGCTAAACTTGCGCTACATTGTGAACTCGAGTGGATTTAAATTTATTAAATAATAGTATTAATTTTTTGCCTTTTGGAAAAAATATATATTATATAATTAATCTCTCCTTACAAGCTTACAATTAGGAGTGATTAGTGTAAGAATTCTGTAGGCCTCAACTGCGATGCTACTTTTAGGGGCCTACGTGGGATCCTGCTAACTTTTCAGACATGGCAAGGCTGTGTAGCAGAATTGAAGCTGGACCACAGGAAGGGCCAGGGTAGCTACCAGAGCAGGTCCCAATGATAGGGCCAGAGTTAAGTCCCAAAAGAAGTCCAGGGGCACCTGCTGTCCCCTTTCATTGGCAATGGGATCTTAGCACTGGATCATGAGAGTTGTCTGCATCTAATAGCTCAGGGTGAAAGAGATCTATTTTACACACGGTGATCCTTCTCACCCTGCCTCTATAAGTGAAAAGCAACAAGTCTCAGGGGCTCACTGTTTTGTCCTGCGTCGTTCAGACATGGACAAAGGTATGGGTAGAGTTTCTCTGCGAAGTTGTCCATGAAAGTGTAGATGTGAGACATATTGTCTGCATTATAAAAGGATACCTGGCCGCCCTCGTAATCCAAGAACACCCCAATTCTAGTGGGAATTTGGCTCAGGGCCAGAGTTTTTGCTTCCATGTCTATAGCTTTGAACTCACTGCTATTCCTTAGCTTTATAAGCCAGTGGCCCTCTTTGGGTGACAGTGGGTAGTTCCCTTTACGGTTAATGCTCTCTCTCACAACCCCCAAGGTCCATTTGGTCTTCTTCCATGTCTCCACTTCCCAGTAGTGTCTCCCAGTGGTGAACCCTTCGGACGCCAGGACAGAAACGCTGCAGTCAAATCTCTCTGGAATATCCGGCAAAACTAGCTTTGTGTCAGTATGTCTCACGGAGGTCATCCTCTCAGAGAGAACCAAGTTTGGATGTGCTGTTTTGGGGTCCAGGGTCAGGAAGGAAATGTCTGGTGGGATCAAGAAAAACATGACTATTGTAGCATTGGAGACTTTTAAGGACAATCATGAAAGTGTAAAAACACCCCAGTAAAGAAGGCCCTACTGTCAGAATGTGTTATGCAAAAAAATTAATTCCTCAATATATGATATTCTCTTTATTGGTCTGAATTCAACAGCTTTCCTGAAGCTAAGCAAGTCTGGGTTTGGCAAACGTTGAGTTTGGAAACCACTAAGAATTCTGTTTAGGCTGCTTTAAGTTCCATAGTGGAAGAAAAATGAGATATAAATACATGAAAAACATTAAGAAAACTTTTTTTTAGATGTAAAGATATGCAAGCTATTCATGAAAACCTGCATTCCCTGTCCCAACAAAAAAAAGTAATACAATGTCATTTTAAATTTTGCCACTTTTCATTTTAAAGTTTGCAGTCCAAATGCCACTTAACTCACTAGTGCTGAACGGCAGTATCTTCAGCTACAGCACCTTTTAGTGTCTATTTATAGACTGTAGGCATTGAGTAACTAGTAAATATCTCCAATATTGCTGAAGGAAATAGTTGGATATTTGTGTAATGGTTGTTGATAAATGATTTTGGGAATGTTGCAAATTGGATTTTCAGAAACTTGTTGATGAATGAATAGAGCATTCCATTCACCTCTAATCACTGAAATGTTGCTCAGTGATGAAGCAGAGATTTAAAACGGAGATTAATTCAGCAAAAATCGATGTTCTGTGTATATTGGACTCCACAACACTTTTAGAGAAAGGAATTTGCTAGTTCAGGCAGATGCTGGGGATGTAACACTGAAAACACCTCTTTGAGGTATCTTCTTTTAGGTTAGAAATTATTGTTCGTGTTAAATTTGTTTTGAAGAAACTGATCTGTAGATGTTTGCACTCTCTTAAATTATATTCCTGTGTTGTGGGGGGGGGACTAACAGGAGACAACAAAAAATGATCCTGCAAGCCCTTATTGTGGCGAGAAAGAGGAATCAGAACACTTATGTGAAGCTCAGTGACTGCCTGTCTTTTCCTTTAAACCATTTTACAGCACGGTCCTATACAGATTCATGGTGCTTTCCCTACCTTTGACCACAATGCAGTGCCAAATTTTCTAATGCCTTGCTACAGTATCTTTAGAACTACTCAGAAGTTAGTTCAGTGGGGCTTACTCCCATGTGTGTACAGAGCTGCAGCTTTAGTTTGATTTAAAGATGAGTAAGTGGTACAGGACACAGCTTTACCTGGGCTGAGGATGGATTTCATTTCCTTCCATACGGCATAATGTATGGGCCCTTTGTAGTCCCCTGCATTCAGAGTTCCAATCACTAGTTCACCCAGAGATGAATTTTCCGTTTTCTGTTCCATCCTGCGCAAATCATGAATTCACATCCCAGTTAGCAGGAAGTGATACCGCCTGAAAAAATTGTTCTATAAACAACCATTATAGTGGTTCACATATCAAAACAAATCTTCATTGCTTAGCCCAGTGTTTCCCAACCTTGGATCTTCAGCTGTTTTGGGACTTCAACTCCCATCATCCCTAGCTAGCAAGACCGGTGATCAGGGATGCTGGGAATTGTAGTCCGAAAACAGCTGGAGACCCAGGGTTGGGAAACACTGGCTTAGCCAAAGGCCATCAATGCATTCAAAGGTAAAATGACAATGTGGGATGCACTGCTCAAAATATACTTAAAACAGGTTTGTATAAGATAATGCATTACTATATTCAGTATTGCTGACAGTGATTAAAAACTGTAAGAGGCATTCCAGAAATGGCTACAATAGGACCCTATAAATGAATAAAAATAACAATAACAATAATGCTGCAGCAGTAGTTGGAGAAAGAGAGGAACGGGAAGATAAATTTTCAGCAGCATGCATTAGTATGCTTCATGTTCACATTAAGCCATAGTTTGCCTGAAGATACATTTGTGAGCAATTAAAATATAAGTTCACTATGTTTCTCAATTCCCCAATATTAAAGTCACTTCTCCACATTTCTACAGCAATTTAATATTCTGTCCATCCCCCCTCCGCCCCCTTAAAAAAGTTCTTTTAAATTTACCAGCATTTTTGGGTGCATTTCTCCTACTAAGCAGACATTTGTATGCAGTTTTGACAAATGGACACATTTTTGCAATTAATGTCCTCTAATATAATGCTATTTTGCACGTTATTTTAACTAAAATGTATGTTTAATTTGGATGCAGAACTGCATTGAAAAATTCAGAGTAGCGCAAATTTTGACGGCTAGCTGTGTTTCAGTTCAGAAACTGTTTCATAAAATGTGAAATACTGAGGTAGTTTCTCCTCAAAATGCAAACAAAGTCAAATTTCTTTTCCATCCCTACACTCTGACATATGCCAGCAGAAGAGCAGGGCACACTTGATTGAGCCCAAGGCTTGTGCTACCTCATTCCTGTAATACTAAATAATGCTACAGGCAACTCTCAACTTATGTGACGTTCACGTTCCGGAGATAGCACACAATGCAAAAATTGAGTACAGTGGTACCTTGGTTTAAGTACACATTTGGTTCCGGAAGTCTGTACTTAACCTGAAGCATAGCATACTTAACCTGAAGTGAACTTTCCAATTGAAAGTAATGGAAAGTGGATTAATCCGTTCTAGACAGTCCGCAGAGTACTTAACCTGAAGCATACTTAACCTGAAGCGTACTTTCCCATTGAAAGTAATGGAAATTGGATTAATCTGTTCCAGACGGGTCTGCGGAGTACTCAACCTGAAGCGTACTTAACCCGAAGTATGAATGTAATTGGTTCTGGAAGTCTGTACTTAACCTGAAGCGTACTTAACCTGAAGCAAACTTTCCCATCGAAAGTAATGGAGAGTGGATTAATCCGTTCCAGGCGGGTCCGCGGAGTACTTAAACTGAAAGTACTCAAACCGAAGCGTACTTAAACCGAGGTATGACTGTATAGACAAAAGACATTGGGTGCTATGGTGGGGGAAATTGCCAAAGGTTTCCTCCCCCCAAACATCACCCACTTTCCACCCGCTATGTGTGTGTGTGCCTGGAACCCAAGCCTCAATGTTCACAAGTTAAATAGGCGTAAGCTATGAGTATAGTGTTATGTCTGAACCAGGCCCTACTCTTCTGTAATATGAAATATCACCCATAATTACATATGGCGAAACTTACAATATTTAGCCCTATTTAGCTGTTTAGTATCCATAGAAGATACTGTACCAAGAACCAAGGTATCAAGAATGCATAGCCTGGTCCCCTGGAAAACATCCTGCCACAGGCACACATGCCAACTTTCAAGGGCATGGCTAGTATACTCATTCCTGCTACCCACCCAATCACACTCACATTTGGTACCCACACCTGAATAAGGCTTGTCCCCTGACTGATTAAAGAAAGCCTGCCTTACTGTTTGGATAACACTTGCTCACAGACTCACACTTACTTTTCCAAGAAAGCTTTTATTCCCTGTCAGAGGAAAGGAGAGAGAAGGAAAAAACAGTTATTGACTAATGGTCTTTGGGACACACTTTCAGCATATGTGGAACCTAGCAGACCCAAGCAGGACAGGTGGTTCATAGCGCCAGAAACCAAACAATGCCCCTCACAGTCTGTCTGTCTCCTCTCCCAGAAAGTGTTTCTTTTCTCACAGATGTTCATGGTGATCTAAAAAGCTGCTTTCACCAAACCTCTCTGCAAGGCTATAAAAAAATACTGTTGCTGCTGTATCCCAGATTCCCTTATTCTATTTTCAGCTTCCATTACTAAAGGGGCAAAACAACTCTATGTGGGGACAGGGAGGAAGGAAAGCAGTAGATTAACTGCCGCATCCTAAATCCTACCAGCCAACTAGGGTAAATAGCAGGTGCATTTTCTCCTAAATCGTTGCTGTATCAACTCCAGGCTAGCATAGGTGTTAAGGCCCGAGTATCAAAGCCTTCCGGCAGCAGGCATCGTGAGGCAGTGAATTGGCACGCACACATGCACATGCACACGCTCTCTCTCTGCCACTGCTCACCTCATTATTAGCTTGGCTGACTGGCTTCCTGTCTCACCTCCATATAAGAGGGCCCAAATACAACTTGTGCTTTAGCTCATAGAAATCTAGGGTTTCTTCCTGTGCCACAAAGGGCTGGACATTTTGCATCTCCCTGGTCAGGACATTCAGAGCTCAAGTGATGCAGGCAAGGGGAAACACAGGGTAATGCAACTCGGGGGCTTTTTTCAGAGCAGCAGTAATGGCATCATTTTCTGGAGCTGGAAAACTCCCTTTTTTCGTTTACATATTCCTTATTACTATGGGTTGTTTCCTTATACTAAGCATGCAGTGACTGGACTAGAAATCTCTGAAATAACCCATGGGCAATATCCCAATCAATGTACGGTTAAGTCCAAATTCCTTACTTTCAGGAAGCCAGCAGAATTCTGCTGGTACAGACGGGCCTGGATGCAGACCAGGGTATCCTTAGCGCTCTGTGTTTGGTCTTGGAGTTTGTTTAGATTTGCCTCCATTTCTTGGAGGAGAATTTCACCCTCTTCTTTTAACTGATTGATATACATTTTCTCCTTGCCATGAAGAAACTGGTGCAGTTTTAGAAATTCCAAGGAAATATGGTACTGAAATTGCAATCTGTTCTCCTGGAAAAAAATAATTTATCAGACAAAGCAAAGGGTGGTCTAGTAGCTGATATAAATATTTTTATAAATATTTATAGAAATAAAACAGTTTTTTTAAGAAAACTGTTGTCTATTACTGCTTTGTAATATTTCAGTGACCCATTTGCAGTATTAAGACCCCATCTGGAAGCACACAATTATTAAAATAGCAACATTATTGTTGGGGATTCTCTAGATTTTCTTTTCCCGTTTAATAATAGGCAGCCAAGAGCAAATTCAAAGTGCATCATATTACAACTCCAGACAAGCTTACTTTTATATGAGGGGTTGGCAGACTTCAGACGCGTCAAATTTATTTTATTTATCACTAAAACCACAAGATCTGTCAACCAGACCTTGTGCAAAAGCCTTATAGGTATCTCTGAGTACATCCTGATATTAGAATTTGTCTTCAGTACCAGAACTGAACAGAGCTCACCGACCTTTCAGACAAAAGTTAGCTTGGGCTGTGTACACATTACTAGATTAAAACATAGTTGGGGCATTTCCCCTCCACTGTGTTTCAAATTGCATTTGCACATCATTGATAATTATAATAATAATGATGGTGATAGTTTGATTACATATTGTTAAGTGCCTCAGTATGGCTGGATGTGTTTCTAAGTATCCTGGTGTCTGTTCACACCATTGGATGGAGAGAAGATGCGGGAGTCTTGATATTGTTCAAATAAGATTGAAGCTGCTTTGGGGGAAAATGCATCAAAACACAGAATTTCTCAAGAAACTACAGAACAGACGTGGATTGTGACTAACAGCATGTGTTCTTGGTTTCACAAACCAGTGGTGGGAGCACATTGGGTTCAGATTAAACTGAAGTGTGTGCACAGCATTTTAGTTAGTTAGCTTCCTTCATTCAAGTGATTTAATGTAGGTATGGAAAACACTGTGTACACACAGCAGTGGATTCAGTGCATTCCATGTGTGCCTGTGTTTCACACAATGTTATCCTCATCCAAGGAGCACCCTATTCTTTCCCTCCTTATAATTTGAACTTTCCTGAACTATAGATAAAGCAGTGAAGCGCCAAGGTGGAATCCAATATAAAATCTCATGTTACCCAATTGTGGATGTACTGCAGTTCACTTTTGTGGATGGATAGCTGAGTAGGGCATTTTTTACATGTATGGTGACATTTTTCTTGGTCCCATCTATTTCCACAAACCACTATGTCCAATGGTGAGGCACTCCTTAATGGCCTACTTCTGGTGTGGCTAGGCTCACATGTACATTAAAAAAATTGCATTGCCTCCAACATTTCTCTGATGAAAATAGGTACGTCCCATTCCATAATGATAATTTTACTATTTATATATCATACATCTTTACTGGGTTGCCCCAGCCACTCTGGGTGGCCTTCAACATATATTAAAACAAAATAAAACATTAGCCATTTTTTTAAAAAAACCTTCCCAAAAAGGAGTGCCTTCAGACAGCTTGGGGGTCAGATAATTCCATACCCTCCAACATTTCTCCAGTGAAAACAGGAACATCCTAAGGAAAAGCGGGACATTCCATGATCTAATCAGATACTGGGACAGCTTCTCTAAATCAAGGACATCCCTGTTAAATAGGGAGATGGAGGATCTGAAATTGTTTACCTCTTTTGTGCGTCTGGTATATCTGAAGGCTTGTACCTCAAAAATAAAAAATAGGTCATGCACAGGTAAACAAATATGCGAAGGCATGCCCACTATGGTCCTCAGGCTTCCAGAACTCTGGGAGGGTTGGGAAGTGTTAATTGAGAGGAGAAGACGGAAGCTCATAATGCAAACACACCTCATCAAACACCACCCACAAGTGTGGATGGGAAGCATTCAGACAGAAATCAATTGAAAGAGTTCATGTGTGGACAAACATGCACCAAAGCTACAAGGAAAAATAGGATCTGTGAGACCCACGTGTGCATTAACACTCTGCTGTTCTTAAACACACATTAATGCTACTCACTTTATGACTAGAAATCTTCTCCTCCTGAGCATTTTTCAGCATCTCGAGTTTCACCATGATGGACCTGAGGTGCATTCTCATCATGAGCAGTTTTTCCTAGAGGGGGGTGGGAATAATTTTATAATTCACAGAATAATTCTATAATTATAAAAATAATTCAGTAATTCTATATCCAAGGAAGGTGATCAGTCCCATTTAAGCTTGTCGGCCACATTACCAGAGTTGCATGAAACTTTTCAGTGATGGTCACTGCATTTCACATCTTTCACAAGCATATTAATATATAGATAGGCACAGTGTTTTTTTCCTTTAAAAAATGTTTAGGGGTACTCTCCTTTTCCTACTCATATTGAAATACTGCCCTTCAATGAGGCCAAACTTAGATTCACAAAATATTTAGGGGTATGTGTACCCCTGCCATAGCTGCCAAGTTTTCCCTTTTCTCGCGAGGAAGCCTATTCAGCATAAGGGAAAATCCCTTTAAAAAAGGGATAACTTGGCAGCTATGACCCCTACGTCCCCCCAGAAAAAAAGCACTGGATAGGCATATAAGCACATGCTTCCAATAACATGCAAGGAGTCCATGACAGAGAGGCAGGCATTCCTTGGCAGATGAGTTAATCTGGAAAAGTGTAACTTAGTACAGCTAGAAATTTAGAAAATCACTGGCTGAATGCAAGCTGTTATGTAGGCACCATCTCTGTTATTTTTGAGCTGTGCCAACCGGGAAGTATATTTGCTTCATGACTGAGGTTCTTTGATGTAATAGTAATGCCATCTGCAACTAAAACAACTTAAATCGCAATACTAAGTAAGCCAACTTCCAAGTACTGTAAATATATGCACAGGATTGTGCAAGACCTGCATTTCCCATCTTCATGCACTAGAGGGCAACCTTAACCCACATGTCATCCATTCACCCCCACAGAAAAATTTGAACTTAAGTCCTAGAAAGCCATAGAACCATAGGGATGGGTAGAATCATAGCAAGGGACCACAAGGGCCATCTAGTCCAGTGCAGGAATATTTTTCCCCAACGTGGGGACTTGAACCCACAACTCCTTCAAGTGTTGTGATACAGTTCTACAACCCCAAATGGTGAAAAACATGTGCATATATGGGGAAAGTATACACAAAATTTAGTCAAAATAACATACAAAAATGCATGGTATTAAAGAAAATTGGTTGCAAAAATACATATACTAGACAAAAAATGTGTATATCAGGAGAAATGTGCACTAAAATGCTGATGGATATTCATTGCAAACTGATGCAGATATATGGCAAACTAAATTTGCAACTGGAATAATCAAATTTGATACATTCATCCACATATAAAAAAGAGAACTTCTTTTTAGAAATATTTTTAAAATAGAAAAAATACTTTAAAAATGACACAGATGCTGTTTTGCTCATCATCAGGAGTGACATGGGTGCTATCCAACATGTGTTTGTGATACTCCGCACTATTCTCCACACAGCAGCCACAGTTGCAGTTGATACAACATCATGAGTGGCAATAGGCTGTCCTGGGTACATGGAATTTTCCTTCTGCACAAAATGCAACCATGAGAAAAGAGGTCCATGAAGCAACTAATCTGTGCCATTTGTGTGTGATAAAACTGCTGGTTTGTTTGTTTGTTTTTTCGTAAGGCTCTAAGCTGCATCCAGTTAGCAGAAAAGTCTGTTTGAGCTAGAGGCCTGCTTACTGAATGGAAGCATTTTAAAATGTTTGTACAGGATAAGCTCCATCCATTGTTAAACATTATCCAACCAGCCAGGAGCTTGTGGGTGGGGGGAGCAGGTGGCCCAAAAACTGGACCTTTTAAGCTGGGCCCCCAATTTCCTGACCCTTCCACCTTAAAAGACAAAACAAAAACTTTTTTAACAATGTTTTTAGGGCAGCTGAGCATGCTGCAAAGCAAAGTGCTGGTGGCACCTCAACTACCCAACTTCATTTTCCCAGAGGAACACTATACATTCATGCAAATCTGTGTCACAGGCAGGTAGTTTTAAGTCCTTAGCAACAACCAGCTAGTTTTAAAACATATATACACACCTTTGATTTCAACGGACCTGATAAGTAGATACTTGGGTGTTTCCTTCTGAAACCAGCATAGTTTTAAAAAGCTTGGGTTGTATTTAGCTAAGGGCTTCTCCAGACTTACCTTTCCTCCACTCTTTCCAGGTAGGGGCGCATCCACTTTAAAACTCAGTGTCGAGCACTTCCTCCTCTTCTTCTTTTGTTCCTGAGATTTCCCCTCAAGAACCCGCTCATTAAAGCTGAATCAGAGCAAATGGCAATCTGCAGAAAACCTAAATTGCCATGTGCTCCAACTGAGTGCCAAAGCGCAGGTTTTCGCACGGAAATCTGGGGCAAAAATAAAACACTTGACACAGAGCTTTAAAGCACAGGACAGTGCCTGGGGCAATAAGGTAAGTGCAAATCAGCCCAGAGCCCTACTCCGAGCGGACACACTGAAATTGAGAAATCTAAGTTAGTAACTGTGTCCATTAACTCCAGTGGGCCTGCTCTGAGTAGGACTAGCATTGAATACTGCCACTTGAGTTTGGCTGGATCATTTCCCATGTTTGGATCCAGCCTTGGTAAGATGGTTACCGTATAAATCTGCACAGCATCTGGGATAAGGAGAAACTGGGTGCTTTGTTCTTTGGGCTGTTGAGATTCTCGGCAACTGAAGCAGGCTAGCTTTTCTTGCGGCTTCCAATAGAGGGTGTATGGCTCACTGTGTTCTATGCACTTCTGTTGCAGGCACCCCACATGAAAGGTCTTAATCCTATCCGCCATTTTCTCCAGTGTTTTGTTTGCTATGAACTTTCGCTCTGGAACGCTCGCATGGCATTGTGGACAGAAGACTCCCTTTTTCCCCCATACTGCCTCTAGACAATCTTTGCAGAAGTTATGGCCACAGGGCAGAATGACAGGCTCCTTAAACAGCTCTAGACATATACCACAGGATAACTCTTTGGTGAAATCATCTGCATGTATCTCCCAAGAGGTTTCAGAAGAACTGGCGCCGGCTGGACGGGCTTCTGCTTCTTTTTCAGTTGTAGTAACTGAGGTAGTTGAAGGGACTTTGCTTGCGGGTATGGACATTATAGCAGAAAGAAATGCCCTAAGGCAGCAGTCACGATAGGGCCATCCTGTCAGATGAAAAAGGAGTTAACTGAGATTATCATAAAGCATAATAATCAAGGCTGGGCGGCAGTTATGTGAGGACATCCTGTACTGTAGCAAAGCTCTCCTCAATGTGAGACCTTTCAGTAGTCTTCCCTCCCAGGGCAATATCACTGCTATTTATTAGTTTGCCATTTGTTACCCAAATAACTCCAAGTGACTTAAAGCAGAAGGAAAAAGACAACTCCTATAGCAGCCACAGGAAACTTTTGGGCATAGTAATAACAAACAATATTGTCTTAGTCGATCAAAAGCCTGGGGGGAAATATAAGTCTTTAATGATGCTGAAAAGATGTCAACAAAGGTACCAGGCAGACTTTGCTGGGAAGCACATAGCACCAATAGGGAGTCACAACTGAAAAGACCCTCTTCCTTGTCACCACTATCCAAGCCTCCTCAGAGGGGGTCCCTGGAGAAGAGCCTCAGAGGAAGGCAGGCATAGGCAAACTCGGCCCTCCAGACTACAATTCCCTTCATCCCTGACCACTGGTCCTGTTAGCTAGGGATGGTGGGAATTGTAGTCCCAAAACATCTGGAGGGCCGAGTTTGCCTGTGCCTGGGGTTCATATCGGGAGAAATGTTCTAGAAGATATTGGGGCCCTGAGCCGTAAAGAGCTTTCAAGGTCAAAAACAGCACTTTTAATGGGGCTCGGAGGCATACGGGCAGCCAGTGTAGTGTTTTGCCTTGAGCATGTCAACAGTCACCGCTAATGCTGCCAGGCAGGTGTGGGGCACAGAGGGTTCATGGGGCTGCGATGTGCCACCTGCCTGCCTGCCCACGCAGGGGGAAGTCCAGCTGGCAAGTCAATGCGGCCTTTGGTGGGTGAATGTGTACGCTGGCCGGGCGGCCATTCGGTGAGTGGGTCAGGGGCGCTGTGGCAAGAACAGGCTGGGCTCTAGGGCCCAGAAGGGGGTCTTGTCGTCTGGGCAACCCAGGACATCCATCCACATTGCCCCAGGCTTGCGGTTTAATTTCACCCTGGAGGCACACTCCATTCCCTCTCAAGACAAGGCAGATGCAAACAATAAGGTTACTGCTGCTGGGATGAATATAGCCTCTTCACACAAGGTGTACAGTTTACTCAATACATACACAGTATCGCCAGGAATTCTGTTGTTTGGGACCTTCTATCTTTTCACACCAATACCACTTTCCTGCTCTGGATCTCCCTTTCAAAATTACTGACAGATTGAGAATGGGAGCTGGCATTCTGTATTAAAGTAGCTTCCCGTTGCCATCATTTTTCTAAGCAATTTATTCCCAACTCACCTATTTCCCAGAAATAATGCTTTTCAAGGAGCTATTGTTTCTCTTCCACCCTATCTCATTAGACAGCTTTGCCGTCCTGGCCGATAACTGCCACTCACCAACTGTTTTCCTCTTCCAGAAGATTCCATCTGTGTTCCAGTGAAATTATTTGCTCACAGATCCAGCCATCGGGCTCTCCAGATGAGATCAAAGCTTAACTTCCATCAAAACAGGCCTGTTTTTATTCTTTCCTCAGTATTGCTGTCCAATTCCTTTATGCTGTATAACCAGAAATATCTCTCACATGGTATCCATGGTAAATAATTACTGATGTGTGCTTCTCCTCTAGTTTTAATACAGAAAAAAAATCCACTTTTGCCTTGCATGTGAAGGTATTTGAAAAACATATTTATAATCTTGGTAAAATCAGTTGTTTACCATCAGTTTGATTCCCTCTCCACTCTAGAACTATGGATGTTGGGCCAGAATATGCCTTTGTGGGTTATATGATGTGTTAAAACAACCACGAGTCTTATGACACCTTAAAGGCTAACACATTTATTACGGTATAACATTTCATGGTGTACAGTTGAGTTCATCAGATGATCCTGAGTAATAGGTGTGTATATATACACAAGCACACAGAAATTTCACATTGCAGTCTTCCTTTGATGTTCCTTTGTGGCTACTTTTAGATCATATACAGTGTCTCTTGGAAGGTAGAAATGTTCCCCTACTTGCTTTTGAATGCTGCCATTTCTGATGTTAGATTTGCAATCATTTATTCTTTCACAGAAGGAATGGCCTGTCACGGAGAACGCAGAAGGGTATATAGCTTCTTGCTTGGGGTGTGTTTAGAAACCTGTGTCTGGAATGCAGCCTATTGCAAACGGTAAAAATCCCATCCATTGCCCATCCCACATTTGCCCCTGCAGGAAGATCAAAGTGTTTCTGATTGGTCCTGCCTTCTTCTGGAAGAAGAGTTAATCCAGGGGTCGGTAACCTAAGGCCCCTGGGCCACAAGCTGCCCATGGGGGTCGTTTAACCAGCCCACGAGCCACCCCCAAACTGAGCGGCCTGCTTGGTGAGTCCTCGCGTGCTGCACTAAAGCAACGCAGCCACTCACTTCCACAGTGCCAGAAATCGTGTTTGCGCATGCACCGGAAATCACATCTGCACAGACGCAGGTAATCGCGGACCCAGGCGCTCACACACACATGCAATCCGGCCCACGGAGGGATCTCCGCTGGAGTGAACCGGCCCAGGCAAGGTAAACCTTGCCAACCAGTGAGTTAATCCTTTGCTGTCAGCTCCCCTCTTCTACTGGCCAAGAATTATTTATCATAAGCAACTCTGGCAAGAAAGCAGTGAGACAGTTTTCTTTGTTCTGAGCTCTGCAGTTTGTTTTTAGACTAGTTTTAATTTTTTTTAAAAAAAATATATGTTACAGCTTGCTACATATGGGCAACAAGCATCTTTTAGTTAACTTCTTTTTTCACAGACTCAAAGAGTTATCTGGGGACACTCCCTCCAAGACATGCAATGTATTTTGAGACATTGGGATTCGAGTTCTGATACAGATATAACTTGAGGCCTATTTTGTGAAGGGAGTGCAGTGTGATTTACAATCTCTCTCCTTATTTTGATTCTTAAAGCTCGCTTTTAACTGCAATTGTGTATTATGACAGAGGAGAAATATCATAACGCTCCTTATGATTAGAACATGTTTGTGAAGATACATAGAGAAGACGTAAATGATTGTTTAATTAATGATTTTTTGTTTTTTTCTACTGTAAATGATTCTTTTGTATGTATATTTTTTGTAAACATGTTGTGTGCTAATGTTTTTAAAGAAAGAAACTAATAAAAAATATTTATTTTTTTTAAAAAAGAACATGTTTGTAAATATCCGTTGACGAATGTAATCCTGCATTTTGTATGCAATCCTGTTTACACTTACCAGGGATAAGGCCTATTTAACATAATAGGACTTACTTATGAGTAAACATGTTTGGGCGTGCCCTGTAAAACCAATAAATCAAGGTCACCAACTGTTACATAAGGAAATCTTGGTAGAAGCACTTTATTAAAGACTTTTAATAAATGCTAATACTAGCATTAAAAGTTACATTCCAGATAGGCCAAATGAGAAACTAATTCATAGTCAAAAAAGTGAAATATATAGGATACTCAGAGTAGACCCACCAAAATTAATGGACCAAAGTCACTCAAGTCCAATAACTTTAATGGCTCTATTCAAAGTACAACTACGGCAACCCATAAGCCTTTCTACTTGCTTCTTTTTGCAAAGATTCAAATTCCTGGAAGATTTTGCTGATAGAAGTATTTGAAAAATCAACAGAAGGTTACATTGTTTTTTATGAAGCCAGATTGAATATCACTGAATGTTACAATAAATGCATGACAGATCAGATTTCCGAGGCAATCTTCAATTGTCTGCCTACAGAGGACACACATATATGAAAGCCCACATCAAACACTTCAAAGTCTCAAGCACGGCCCATCAGCAGGTCTCAGCAGGTTTTGATGTATGCAGTTCATGATGGAAAACTATCCAGAGAGCTACATGATCAGTAGAAAGGCAGGAACAGCGGAGGAAGAATGCTCAAGTAGCAATAAAATGGAAGGCTCTTTGGACCTGGAGAGGAAAAACATAAAACCAACTTTTATACTGACTCATATGTGGGGGGGAAAACCCAACAGGGGATCAAATACTCCCAAACTACAATTAACCTCTATGTGGTCTTGAGCATCATTATTGCAACCTAATCTTGCCTGTTAGTGGCAGGGGAAAGCAGGATAGAAGCGTAGAAGAGCACTTTGAACAATAAGAAGTATTCGAAGAACTAGCTACAGGCAGAGCTGCAAATCAAGAAACTTATTGGTTCACCAGGAACTCACTGGGTGGCCTTGACCAGGCATCCCAAACCTGCGGTCCGCCAGGGCCTACAACTCCCATGATCCCTATCTAACCGAACCAGTGGG
Organism: Zootoca vivipara; assembly: GCF_965207765.1. NCBI lineage: Eukaryota > Metazoa > Chordata > Lepidosauria > Squamata > Lacertidae > Zootoca > Zootoca vivipara. The sequence continues at coordinate 9,827,222 of NC_142596.1, forward strand.
CAGGGATGATGGGAATTGTAGTCCAAAACATCTGGAGGGCCAAAGCTTGGGGATGCCTGGCTTTGACCAAGCCACCCTCTCTTCTCTTAGCCTCAACCCCACCCCACCCCAATATAAAAGGCAATACTGATTTCAGAAGGGTTGGGTAACATGTGGTGTAGTGACTAGAGTGTTGGACTGGGGTCTGGCAGTCCAGGGTTCGAATTCCCAAATCAGCCAGGAGACTTGCTGGGTGACATTGGGCTAGGCATAGGGCCTTCTGGCGGTTCCCTCACTGCAAAAAGTGAGGTTATAGGAAACCAAGCAGAGGGCCTTCTCGGTGGTGGCGCCCACCCTGTGGAACGCCCTCCCATCAGATGTCAAGGAAATAAGCAACTATCTGACTTTTAGAAGACATCTGAAGGCAGCCCTGTTTAGGGAAGTTTTTAATGTTTGATGTTTTATCGTGTTTTAATATTCTGTTGGTAGCTGCCCAGATAGGCTGGGGAAACCCAGCCTGATGGGTGAGGTATAAGAAAAAAATTATCACCACCACCATCATCATCATCACCCCAGCCTAAACTAGCTCATAGGACTGAGGATAAAATAGGAGCAGAGGCAGAGAAGAACTGTGCATGTTATTTTTTGTTCCTTGGGCGGGCGGGGGGGATCTACATGAAATTATAAAATAAAAATGGTGTTGGACTTTAGGGGAGAAATTCATCCTTGCATGTATTTGTTTTCCTGTTCCCTTCGTATCATGCCTTTTTGTAGGACTGTGGGGCAAGGCTGCTTTGCTCTTCTGTCGCAAACTACAAGGAGTGGCTTTTTACACAGTGGGAAATGCTAGGTTTCATATAAACCCCACCCCACCCCCATGGGAATGACACAGTGGTTGTAGATGGGGCCATAGGAAGCTCAGCACACATTCAATATAACCCTTGTGGTGGGTACATTTTATGGCTTGCATTCATTTTTAAAAACCAGTCTGTTCCTTATTGCTAAGAGTTATCTGTGTGCAGCTATATATATAATTAGAATAGTGTAATGTTAGCACACCAGAACGGTAAAATATCATTTGTATTATGATGCTATAATCCACCAATGCTTATTTTTTTAAAATAGTTTGCCGCCACCCACCCACCCCAAAAAAAACCACCAACAGTTTCTGGTCCTGCCAGTGGCCAAAAAGGTATTTTTAAAGAAATCATTTAAAATCAACACAGAAAGGAGTTGGTTGGTACTGGCATCCATGTTGTAGTATGGCCGACCCAACTCTCTGGGAGAAGTGAAGTTACAGGGAACCAGGCAGAGGGCTTTCTCGGTAGTAGCGCCTGCCCTGTGGAACGCCCTCCCATCAGATGTCAAGGAAATATACAACTATTTGACTTTTAGAAGACATCTGAAGGCAACCCTGTATCGGGAAATTTTTAATATCTAATGTTTTACCTTTTTTTTTTAATGTGCTGTAAGCTGCCCAGAGTGGCTGGGGAAACTCAACTAGATGGGCGGGATATAAATAATAAAAATATTTTATTTATTTATTTATTTATTTATTATTAAGTATACATGGGCAGACTGAAAATCACGTGCTGTGGCAAGTACAACAAAACGGCTGCCTGTCACACTCCTCCTTCCTCCTATTGCATAAACAGGAAATGTGGTTGGGGAGGGGAGGGAGAGGGGGCAGCAGCAGAGAAAAGACCAAGATTGATCTGGAGAGCATGAGATGCAAGGGGAAACTAGCTGTGTACAACCAGTGGTGTACAACCAGTGGTGGGTCAGGAGGGGGAGGACAGTAAAGAGGAGTACATATGGTTTTTTTGGGGGGGTAGGGTCATAGCCATCCTGCTTTGCATGCAAAATTTCCCAGCTTCAACCCCAGACATTTCCTGGCAGGGCTGGGGAAGACCCCTAGAGAGCTGCTGCCAGTCAGTGTAAAACCAGGCATGTCAAACCTGCGGCCCTCCAGATGTTTTGGACTACAATTCCCATCTTCCTCAACCACTGGTCCTGCTAGCTAGGGATCATGGGAGTTGTAGGCCAAAACATCTGGAGGGCCGCAGGTTTGACATGCCTGGAAACGAAGCTGAGTTAGATGGACCAATGGTATGACTCACTAAAAGGGTGCTTTCAGTTTTGCATTATACCCCAAGGGGGTATAATATGTTCAATAGGATATTCATCACAATGGCTCCTCCCCCTGACCTGAATGCTGATTAAAAGACTTGAGGGTTCGCCCCGCACCTCAGAAGTTAAGAGAGAGGTTTGGGGCTCTGAGAGTTTCCCACATTCTCATTTACTCTGCCCAACAGATTTCAGATTCTCACAGCATTCTATGGTGTTAAGGCGCTTTGCCTTTCTTTCCTTATGATTGTAGCCAGGAAAAAAAAATAGCAATAAGCAATTCATTAAAAAACAACAACAACCACAAAAGCGAGGTGGCACCCACGGCAAAAGTTCTAACAAATGTGTGCTGAGCTGTGATAGGTTCAGTTTCCTAATATACGTCCAAACCCGATTCTTGAATAAAAGTCAGAAGAGTGGCCCCAAGGGCACCTGCTGATGAATATTGTGCTACTCTTCTGTTCCTTCTGAAAAAAAGTTGGGCTTTAGGCCCTTTGAGAAAAAGAGCCATGGGGAAAATACAGAACAGCAATGACTGACTGGGTGCTGGTGGTGCGTGGATGCCTTGTACGAAGGGAAGAAACAAAGCATCACCTGAGAGCAAGTCCCACTAAATTCAATAGGACTTACTTCTGAGTATACATGGTTAGGATTGCACTAGAAATGCCTAACATGGAAGCACTGAAGAAGCCTTGTGTCCCCCCCCCCTAAAGTTACCTAAGTCTTGGAACCCCCCAGGATCTTGAAATAATTATTATATATTATAATGTGTTGTATTCAGCTTTCATGGCCACTGGTCCCATCACCTCCTGGCAAATAGAAGGGGAAGAAATGGAGGCAGTGAGAGGTTTTACTTTCTTGGGCTCCTTGATCACTGCAGATGGTGACAGCAGTCACGAAATTAAAAGACGCCTGCTTCTTGGGAGAAAAGCAATGACAAACCTAGACAGCATCTTAAAAAGCAGAGACATCACCTTGCCGACAAAGGTCCGTATAGTTAAAGCTATGGTTTTCCCAGTAGTGATGTATGGAAGTGAGAGCTGGACCATAAAGAAGGCTGATCGCCGAAGAAGTGATGCTTTTGAATTATGGTGCTGGAGGAGACTCTTGAGAGTCCCATGGACTGCTAGAAGATCAAACCTATCCATTCTTAAGGAAATCAGCCCTGAGTGCTCCCTGGAAGGACAGATCGTGAAGCTGAGGCTCCAATACTTTGGCCACCTCATGAGAAGAAAAGAATCCTTGGAAAAGACCCTGATGTTGGGAAAGATTGAGGGCACTAGGAGAAGGGGACGACAGAGGACAAGATGGTTGGACAGTGTTCTCGAAGCTACGAACATGAGTTTGACCAAACTGCGGGAGGCAGTGCAAGACAGGAGTGCCTGGCGTGCTATGGTCCATGGGGTCACGAAGAGTCGGACACGACTAAACGACTAAACAACAACAAATTCAGCTTTTAGTAGATACACTGAAATAGCTATGGCTAACTTTCCTCCATTAATTTGAATGGGTCCACTCTTGAGTAAAAGCTAGCTGAATAGAACTATTTTATTAATTTATGAATCACCATTCATATGAGTTTCAAGGTGACTTACAGTAATGGAACAGCTAAAAAGCAAAACAATACCCCCCCACACACACACTATAAAGAAATACTTTTACACAAGGTGAGGAAAGGGGGCAACAATAGTCTTTGATCTCTCCACAAAGTATCATCGCAAGGGGTAAAGCTATGTTATAGCAAGATGCTCGAAGGCAGAATTCGGGGGGGGGGGGAAATGGTCTTGCAAATTTGTGGATAATCTGGCATTACATGGCACCGATTGGCTAGTACCTTGGATGTCACAAACCCACCTACCCTCAATCTCTAGAGCAGTTTGGCCATCTGAAAAAGCTTCCATATTTCCTCAATTAAGACCAGCCAACCAACCCCCTCTAACAAATAAATGCCTGTATGGCAATTATATATTTTTAAAATTAAAAAGGCAAAAAGCCCACTGGAATATTGAAGTAGGGCAGATGGTGGGCCAAACCAAAGATCGATTTGCTGCCTGGTATTGCACAGCTGGGAGGAAAAGATATGGCTCAAGAATTAGGAGCAAGTTCCTTTTCATATTATATCTGTTTTCACCCACAGTTTATAACTAGTCCAACACAAAATTGATCCATTTGTCCCTTATGAGAGAAAGGCAAGATTTTTTTTTACATATTTCTTTAAATAAATAAAAATCACATTAATGATCATTCATTAGTTATTTTTGTAAAATAACTACACTTTTGTAAAAAGTGATGATTATATTAAATAATTATCATCCATATCTTACCTTTCCTGCTGAGGGGTCATTTGGTTATTACTCTTGCTCTGTAGAAGAAGAAAACAAGGTAAGTGTCTCTCGGACATACATTGGTCCAATATTTTATGACAGTGTTAATCTGAAGCGCCTACAGATTTCTTGATTATGGTCAATGAATGTTTACTGCTCTTGCAAAGGATGACTAGTCGCTCATGACAATTTGTTGCAACGTACCGATGCAAATCTTAGCCTGTGAATGTCATCTGAAGATACAGTACAGTATGTGTTTTCTGGAGGGAGTACAGATGACAGAGCACAGCTGTTCATGTTTCACGACTTGACAAGAAAAAGAAGACCACAGTGGCAGATACTCACCCCATTTGACAATCTTTGGTTTCTCTAGGGTGCTGTGCTCCACTCTGCAGGAGACATCTTCCCCATCTGGAATGACCTTGGCATAGACAAGGCGATTGAAGGCCCAGGTTTTATCAAAAGAAAGGTCAGACTGTTTCACATCCAGTGGCTTCCCGCCCTTCTCAATTGTGATGTTGATTTTGGGAGGGTGGAAGTTGTCCACGTAGCAATTCACAATGTTTTCTTTGCCCATCTCCACGGGATGGCGGGAATAAACTTGTACGTTGGGAGTTCCTGTAGGAATGGGTGAAAGAGGTAAAAAGGCAAGGTTTAGGGATACAGGTTATCATCTGCCATGCTTTATTAGCTGTGCACTCAGGGCTATATCCGACCTAGGAGATAAATTTCCTACCTGGACATTGCTTCCATACAAGAAGCTGCATGTATACTGTCACAGACTGAAATAGCCCATGTGCCCGTTTTGCTACATATACATAGAACAGGAGCCCACTAGTCCAAGGTGATATCTGGTTTTCAACATCTGATATATCACCTGCTAAACATCACGGTTTGACAATATATCACTATGTTTGAAATAAGGGTGGAGCTGTGTAGTCATTGGCTGGCTTAACAGGCATAGTGCCTGCTCTTGTGATTCACTGCTCCCTCCAGAAGGCAGGGAGAGGTGAGCCGGCAGAATTAAGGGGGCTGCAAGAATCGAGAGCAGCATTGGCTGGCTGCACTGTTTTTTCCACATTGTGATTTGTGCACAGCACCCACCCACCCACCCTGATTTGCGATGTATTGCCAGGTCAAAAATTATGAAATTGATATCATGATATGGACTTCAAACCAGTTTTGGACGGTATATTGATGTATCGCCCAGCTCTAGAACCCACCATCAGTTGTGGCAGTCTGCATGTACAAAACTAAAAATGCACATGTGTGTATCCATTATGTATGATGACCACACACGCACACACTGCCCTGCACAGACACAGCATAGGAAAAGCATTTGGTATGAAACAGATCTATCAACCTCCCTGTAAAATAGTTAACTAGGATTTGAGCCTTTTTATACACATGCTCAGTTATGGGTATAAGCAAAAGCTACTTTTGGGTGAACTCCTAAACCATGGTTTGGAGATGGATAACTGTTGAAGCTTCCTCGTCACCTCACATTGCACAATTTAATAATTACTTCAAGTTTTAAGTAAACTGTGGTTTGCTGTTATTTCCAAGCTGGTAAAGTATGGTCTGAGTGATCCTGCTAAACCACAATTGCAAACAATGGTTTGATCCCAGTTGCATGGGCTTACTCAAACCATAACTTTCTGGGTTGGACATGCCAACAAACTTTGCTACCTGGTGTGATCAAACCAAACTATTATGCCACATACAGGGAGGAGAGAGAGAAAACTCTCAAGCCTGTGGTTTATTTCCAATCCTCCCCAGGCTTCCTCAAACTCGGCCCTCCAGATGTTTTTGGCCTACAACTCCCATGATCCCTAGCTAGCAGGACCAGTGGTCAGGGATGATGGGAATTGTAGTCTCAAAAATATCTGGAGGGCAGAATTTGAGGAAGCCTGCTCCACACCATGATTTGGAGGAACTGTTTACATGCAGCTAATTTCCTGCAGAAATAGGTACACTTGTGTTCGCTCTTGGAGCTCGTCTACACCAATTAATGACTTTGTTCGAAGGCCTTGCAATTATATTTATAACTGTCCAATTTTTAAATGTCACTGTTATTATACCGTAAATAAACCTTGAGTTTACATGGTATTACGCATATTCCTATGCTCCCTGTCAGACCATTGCTCATCTAGCTCAGTACCAACTAGTATTTGACTTTCTGTAGATACATATATGTGTCTTTCTAGCCTTACCTCTCCTGGAGGTGCAATGCATTGAATGTGGAATGTTCAGCATGCAAAGCAGAACTGTGCTGCCGCCCTATTCCAGACCTGTGAAATCTGTGGTCCTCTAGATCTTGTTGGACTACAACTCCAATCAACATGGATCACTAGCCATTACTAGCTGGGGCTGATGGGAGCTGGCGTCCAACAACACATGCAGGGCCACAAGTTCCCTATTCCTGCTCTATTGCCATTCATCTCCCCCTGCTGGGTTGCAGCGTAACCTAAAGGTGGTTCGCAATAGCAGCTCCAAAGGTAAAGGGACCCCTGACTGTTAGGTCCAGTCGCAAACGACTCTGGGGTTGCGGCACTCATTTTGCTTTATTGGCCGATGGAGCCAGCGTACAGCTTCCGGGTCATGTGGCCAGCATGACTAAGGTGCTTCTGGAGAACCAGAGCAGCACACGGAAACGCCGTTTAACTTCCCGTCGGAGCAGTACCTATTTATCTACTTGCACTTTGACGTGCTTTCAAACTGCTAGGTTGGCAGGAGCTGGAACTGAGCAATGAGAGCTCACCCTGTTTCGGGGATTCGAACCGCCGACCTTCCAATCGGCAAGCCCTAGGCTCTGTGGTTTAGACCACAGCACCACCTGTGTCCCATAATAGCACCTCTACCAGTGTACTAATATACAATCAAAAGAGGGGGTCACCAAATGCATGTTTGGGGGCTAAACTAAAGATGGCCTAAAGGTAGATTCCAGGTTTGTAAAACAGGAAGATTACTGTGTGTGTACTAGGAGAAAGGGAAATAAAAAGCGAAAGCAACATTTGCTCTGCACTCAGAAAAGACCAAGACGCCATTTCACTTGCTTCTCTAGCTGCATGTGATAGTAATGAAAATAGAACTGGGCAAAGGCCAGTGACTAGTCAGAAAGTCCCTGGAAAAGAGCCAGCAAGGGGCAATGGATGTACTGTATGTTAATACACCACCTCGAGTTCCAAGGCAGAAGAAGTAACAGATATAAATGTAAGTCTCCACTGCTTGCGTATTTTAAATTAAAGGAACATTCTGATGTGTGTTTAACTCCTTCCCTGCTGGCCACCTCTGTGCCACTGCTTTTCACTCCCCGCCCCCCCAGTGTTCCAGATGAATGTTTTACACATCTGGAAACTCAAAAGGCAAAGCAGCTTGGGGCAAGGATTAAGTCACATCCCGTCCTCAACTCTGGGCCACAAAGTGCAATGGGTCACCCGCCCTTCATTTTCAGACAACAGCTTCAACTGCTGAGTGGAAGGACAGTTTCAGGGACAAGATCTCTAACTGTCCCTTTACTCTGGGGCAAAAGTGCACCAGGAAGTAGTATCCAGGGAACGTGGTCTATTAGTGCAGGGATTTACACTTGCACAACTTCCCCTCCATTCCCACGCTATGGCACACCCTTCCCAAATTCACTGCAGAAGGTTGAAGCAACCCACATAACAGATTTAGTTCAGATGCACAAGCATAAGCGCTTAGGCACACTTCCACTTGTCCCATGCCTATAAAGCACAGATCCAAGCAGTTTTTCCTTTGCCTCGCTGCCTTCGCCCTTCCACTCTTTTTTTTTTAAACATACTTTTTATTAATTTTACAAAATACAAAAAAAAAACGGTACATACATAAACACCTTTTTCCACCTCCTTCCTACCCACCCACATGGGTCCTCCCCTGCCACAGAAGTATCCCATGTATGTGAACAGTCAGAGATGGTCCATTTTATGCTTGGATTTCTGTCCTCCTCCCCCTCCCCTGACCCCAAAGCCCCCCCCCTGCCACCAGGGAGCTCCAGCAAACCAGGGCAGTACGCAGGAGGCCATCCCTCCAACCATCTATTGTCATACCAAAAAAAGAGAAAAATAGAAATAGGAAAAAAGAGAAAAAAGGGCAAAAAAAGAGAAAAAAAACAATACAAAACAGAAAATTTTTTCTTACATTCATAATTGTAAAACCATATTTTGTGGGCTTCCCCTCCCCCCCCTCCCCGGTTTTCATCCCTTTTTTATCATCTGCAACAGTTTCTTACTTTATAAAAATACACCTTTGTATCTTATACAACTTATAAATCAATTGTTAACATTTTCATCTAATATTCAAATCACTGAAAAATCAAACTCCCATTTTATCTTCCCGTGCCTAATTTTTACTCCCTCTATAAGCCTCCATATTTTCACATTTTTCCAAAATCCATTCACTTTTAAAACTATAACTATTCTCAATTTAACCTTACATCCCCGATTACCGGCTCCACCCCCCCAATCCAGCAAATTCCATAATCAGCAGACCAGTTATAAACCTGTTAATCCATCCTTATAATCACAACATCACTTTCCCTTCACCCCACCCCCTGTTTACAGTCTTTTGCCATCCAGGCCACCATACAGGACCCCTGAATTTCTTCTCTTCTCTGCATATTTTTTCCTTCTTCCCTGTGGGCGTTCTGGAGTTCCAGTAATACCAATCGTGCCCCCCTCAAAGGCAGGGCACTCCATCCAACTTTTTGTAGAGTAAAGTCATCATTTTTTTCGTGGTGTGGTTCATTTTGTGTTGAATCATCACAGTCCTCATCTTCATCTTTTCCTTCCAAATCACAGTCACCATCATTGTCATTCTCACATTCATCTTTTTCAGTGTCAAAAGCTTCATCTTCTAAAAAAATCATATTCTGCCATCACCATCTGAAATTGTTGCTGTAACTCTTGCCGTCGTGTCTCCTCTTGACATAATTCTATTCTTGTTTCCCACATTAAGGTCAAAACAGACCGCTGGAACTCAGGGGAACACTTTTTTGTTGACATAGTTCAATCCTGCCAAGGTCAAAACTTGTCACGTGGGGTGGAATATGATCACAGTTTATTTTCTCGACTCCATTTTAACAAACTGGCTGCATTCTTCAAGTCTTATTAACAATAAAGTTCGAACTCACATTTCACAAACATTTAAACCAAAAAAGAAATTCCACAAAGTCCAGAAATACAAAGTGAAATAAAAATTGACTTATAAATCCTGATCAACTCACTGGGTTGTCTGGGCTGCCGGCTCCCGAGGAAAAGAAAGGTTTTTCTTAGTCTTTACCTCTTGCTGCAGGGCACTCATAAACCACAGTCTCTCTCCCCTTTCACCCTGCATCAAAGGGGAGATTCTCTTTGATGCCTTTGAGGGACCTTTTGAATTGCAAATCTTCTGTTTACGGCTTCGGGTTTCTATTTACTGTCTCTTTTGTTGCCGTGGGGGGGGGTGGCTTCCTCTTTTCTCCCCTCTCTCCCAGATCCAAATTGTTTTATAATCCAAATCGTGAGGTTACTTACAATCTTGTTTCCAATCGTTTTATTTTCGGAAGAATCCAGCGCTCTCCGCCTTCGGCTTGAAGCTTCTCCCTGCTAGAATAACGTTGCCGCTCAAAATGGCCCCCGCGACTTCTACCCTCCTCGCTCCGGAGCTCTTATTAGAGCTAGCCGAAGGGTTGGGGAGTCCGGATTGGGGCTGTGCCGAGCAAATTTGCCCCCGGGACGCCCTTCCCGAGGTTCTAAGGGGTGCAGCGTCGCTCTCGCTGCCCTCCCCACTCCTAGCAGGGACGGGCCGTCTCGGAGACGAGACGAAACCCCGCCGATCGGCGCTGGCGCTGAACCCGGAAGCCTCGCCCTTCCACTCTTTAGTGCTAAATCCAAACAAACAGTGATCTGCAGGAAACTCAATTGCTATTTGTTCCAATTTGATGCTAAAGGTCAGGTTTCCCTGGGGGAAAGTGGTGGTGCAAACTGGGGTGTGGATGTACCCTTAAGCTTTGCTCTACCAGAATAAGTTACTTAGTGCTGTTAGATACAACCCACCATTATTTTCCCATGAAAGCAGCTGCAGGTGTGCTCAAGTTTCATCAAAGCAGCAGTGACTAAGGGGGTGTTTTCCGGTCCAAATGTCCTCTCCTCAAACTGCTATTACAGTGGAAATAAACACCAAAGGGCGTTCTTCTGTGATAGAGGCTTCAGAGGGGTGATGGGATGGGAAAACAATGTCAGGCCAGAGCCTCAATCTAAAGAACTCCTGCACTGGCTGCTTTTAAGTAAAAATGAAAGCACTGGGAGATCTTGTGGCAGACTTCCTGAAACTTGTGTAGCTTGGTCCTGTGATCTTCTTTTTACGTTTTCGACTATTTCCCTGGCAGCATTTCCAGCTTTCAAGACAAGCTTATCAAGGGCTTTTTTATGACAGTACTCACTGGTGCAGAGTATGGCCAACTCTCTCTCTCTCTTTTGTTGCCCATAGCAACTATTTTGTGATGGCACCCATGACACTTTTATCAACATACAAGTAATGGCACCTCATTTTTGACCCCAAAAAGTTCTAAAGCTGACCCTTTGCACATACGTGCGCTGGGAGCCCAAAACGGGGAGATTTTCAGGAAAGCAGTAGGGGGAATTGAAATGGCCCCAAAACAAGGTTTAGCACATATGTGTGCTTCCTTCTCCTTTGGAGTATCGCTGGGGGAAGAGAGCATCATGTAGGTGCTATCACTATGTGGGGGCGAGATTGGGCATAGAGGGCAGCAGCTTTTGGGGGAGGCAGGTGTTAGCTAGCTCAAATGCCCCCTTTCTTCCCCCTAGGGAGATAGTGAATATGAGCTCCCCCTTCCCCACAAAATGGTTGTGGGGTGTGTGTGTGCATGAATTTACCTGTAAACTGCCTAAATTCACATTTTAGAAATTCTATTCTCTTGAGTTTAACAGCTGTAAAATCCTCTACAGTAAAGGAAGCAGGAGGCGGAGAAGGAAGCACTTCAATCTTAGCTTACAAGGACGGGGCACCACATAACAAAAAGTGTTACTTCTATCAGGATGTTACTGTCTCATTGGAATCAGAAGGCTCCAACAAAATCCCACTGAACAGGCATACTTCCATCCTCCCTCTTCTCGAGTCAACTCCCATTTTGCATTCTAGAGCTAAGACAGCATTTCTTGGGAGCACTGCACTTGTGGTTTGGGCCCAAAGTGTGACAAACCATACAAACCAACCAACGTTTAAGACAGTGGTTCCCAACAGGTGGTCCGGGGACCCCCAGGGGTCCGCGAGCTATGCCAGAGGGGTCTCAAGATCCTATTAGAATAAAAAATATATTAAATATATTTCGTATGATAACAGATTTTTTGTTTTGGCCGCTTCCTGCATGAGCAGAGTCTAGTGCAAAACTAGAATTAGATAGAGGCAGTAGTTCTGCTGTATGCCGCAAGGACTACAAGAAACTTGGAGATAAGGCAATGAAAAAGATCCTTCCATTTGCAACCACATATCGGTGTGAGCAAGCATTTTCTTCCATGTGTTTCATGAAAAACAAATATAGGAATATAGGAATCAGCTCGACATGCGGTCGGATTTCAGAGTGAAAGTTTCAAGTTTGGAACCTAATATTTCAGAAATAATGGACTCAAAGGACAGATTTAACTCATCTCATTAAGAACTGAAAATTAAAACTAACTGTATACTGATGGAGTACTCTGTTGTAACTGTAAAAACGTATAAATATAAAATATAGAAAGACTCTTAATTTGGCTCTCACTTTTTAATTTTAGGATTAGGAATTAATGGGGGTCCTTGTCACAATAGCGGCTCGATGAGGGGTCCTCGAGAAAATTTTGTTGGGAACCCCTGGTTTAAGAAATTAGACGCAGAAAGGAAGACGAATAGCTTTTCAGATGCAGGGGAGCCATCATGAGCCTTTGTTGTTTTCTACTGACGCACTCAGATCAACTGCTTCCTTCTGCCCAATCCTACTCAGCTTCGGTAAAACACGGATTAGGCCCCCCACAAAATACCCCCAAAATATCAAGGAGGCACTCTTAACTCTTTTAATCGCCCCAATTACCTAACAGGATAAACTAAAACAACACAACCTACACGTGTTTACTCAGAAGTAAGGCAACATAGCTCAGTTGGTCAGGAAAAAAGCATACTGTACTTAGGTATGCAGGCATATGCAGGGTGTAGGTTCGATCCCCGTAAGGGACAGCTGTGTATGCCTGCATTGCAGGGGGTTGGACTAGATGACCCTCAGGGTCCCTTCTAACTCGTGGATTCTATGAAAAGCCCAGTTGTGCTTGATAGCGCTTGCTTAATATGATGTTTAGGATCCCAAACACTAAGGAACATTGTAGCACCTTTAAAAGCTCAGGCGGAAATCCTATACTGTACAGGAGTAAGACCATAGTGGGACTTAGGGGGGGGGGAAGCATAATTAGGTTTATTCGCCAAGGTCGCTATCCTTATTTCAGAGTAAACACACTTAGAATTGCGGTTTAACAAATTCAGGATAGCACAAGGTTTCTTAGTCTGAAGCCTGCTTGACATATTCCACGTCTGCCACTTTTAATTCTTTTAATTCTTTAGCAGTGCAATGCTATATACGCGCCCACCGCGTATATAATTAAAACCCACCGAGTTTAACGGTGCTAAATTCTGGGCCAGTGGGCACAGGGAGAGGTAACCCGTGTCAAGCTACTCGTGAGAACGCGCGCCTCTTAACCCGTTAACGAGGTTCACCCCTGGAAGGCAGCCGAAGCGGGAGAGGGAAAGGGTTGGGTGGGCTGCAACACAGTCTTACTTACTTGGAGTGGCCTCGAGGATGCCGACCAACAGGACAAGCGCCAAGCACGACAGCATGTGAGCCTTCGCCATGGCAAAAAGTTATTCGTTGCCTCCGCTTCAGACTCTCGAAATTCGGCGACTGAGACGGCAGAGCTCGGCCGAGGGAACTTCACGCCCAGAAATCGCTCCTCTCTGCCCAATCACAATAACGCACACATCACGTATCACTAGTAGCCGGGGAGATGTCTCAGCGCAAGTTGGCTGAAAGGCGCCGGGGACTTTCCAGCACATGCGTACTCCCGCCGCTCGCTGATTTATTTTTTATTTTTTTGTATACAGTATTTTACTTTCAGTTTCCGTTGCTTGGAAGTCAGGCCAGTTCCGATAAATGGGAGAAGCGCAGCTGCGGCAACAAGACTGTTGTCCCCAACTTGAAATTGAACCAGGGTCAGAGTGCAAGATGTTGTTGTTATTATCATTATTGTGGCACAGGTTCAGATAAAGCCTGATACCTGTTCAGAACTGGTGGCATATTAATAATTAATAATAATAATAATAATAAATAAATAATGGCATAATAATAATTAATAGCATATTATTATTATTATTATTAAATAATTAATAGCATAATAATAATAATAATAATAATAATAATAATAATAATAATAATAATAATAATAATAGCACAGAGGTGTTGCGATGGGGCTCCCTTTGAGGAAAGGTTGCAACGTTTGAGACTTTTTAGTTTAGAGAAAAAGCAACTAAAAGGTGACATGATTTGTTGTTGTTTAGTCATGTCCCCATGGATCAGAGCACGCCAGACACTTCCACTGCCAGTCTTCCATTGCCTCCCGCAGTTTGGTCAAACTCATGTTAGTAGCTTCGAGAACACTGTCCAGCCTTCTCGTCCTCTGTCGTCCCCTTCTCCTCTTTCCCAACATCAGGGTCTTTTCCAGGGAGTCTTTTCATGAGGTGGCCAAAGTACTGGAGCCTCACCTTCAGGATCTGTCCTTCCAGTGAGCACTCAGGGCCGATTTCCTTCAGAATGGATAGGTTTGATCTTCTTGCAGTCCATGGGACTCTCAAGAGCAGAGATAGGCAACCTAAGGCCCATGGTCCAGATGCAGCCCAATCGCCTTCTCAATCCAGCCTGCGGACGGTCCGGGAATCAGCATGTTTTTACATGAGTAGAATGTGTGCTTTTATTTAAAATGTATCTCTGGGTTATTTGTGGGGCTTAGGAGTTCCTTCATTTCCCCCAAAAAAACATAATTGAATTTTGGCACCATAATTCAAATGCATCAATTTTTCGGCGATCAGCCATCTTTGTGGTCCAGCTCTCACTTCCATACATCAGTACTGGGGAAACCATAGCTTTAACTATACGGACCTTTGTCGGCAAGGTGACATGATAGAAACCTATAAAATTACTGTATGCATGGCATGGATAAAATAGATGTAGATTAACTCATGAACATCCAATGAAGCTGAATGTTGGAAGATTCAGGAAAGAGAAGAGAAATTTCTTATTCACGTAGCACATTGTTAAACTGTGGAACTCACTCCCACAAGATGGTTAGAGGCAGTATTGCTTCTGAATACCAGTAAGAACAGGATGCTGGACTAGATGAGCCCATTGGCCTGATCCAGCAGGCTCTTCTTGTGCCATCTAAGGTGGATGCAATGCAGCCGAAAAAAAGGGAATACAGAAGTTGCAAAAATGGCAGGTGGCAAGATTTATATACCACAATAATAATTAAAAAGCGGTTTACATACAATAGCATGAAATATTCATTAAAACAGCAATCAAACCAGACATTCAAAATTGTAAAAAAAAAAACCAAATACAGACAAAACCAACAGCTTTAAAATATACATACAAAATATGTCATAGTGGATAGTTCAGTGAAGATGTCGAGCCAGTGCCCAGCAAGTGTGAAAAATGAGAATTCCATAGGGATCATAAGGAATTGAAAGGACAGCTGCCAATATAATGCCATTAGGCGAATCCGTGTTGTGACTGCGTTTTAAATACAGAGTGCAATTCTGCGTGCAGCACCACAAAAGCCTGGGAAAGTTTCCAAGCAGGGCAGCCAAAATGTCCCAAGGAGCTGGGGCGACTTCCCCGAGGACAACTTACATTAAAATAAAATAAATAAATAAAATTTATACCCCACCCATCTGGCTGGGTTTCCCCAGCCATTCTGGGCGGCTCCCAACAGAATATTAAAAACACGTTAAAACATCAAACATTAAAAACTTCCCTAACCAGGGCTGCCTTCAGATGTCTTCTAAAAGTCAGATAGTTGCTTATTTCCTTGACATCTGCTGGGAGGGCGTTCCACAGGGTGGGCGCCACCACCAAGAAGGCCCTCTGCCTGGTTTCCTATAAACATTAAAAACTTCCCTAAACTAGACTGCCTTCAGACGTCTTCTAAAAGTCAGATAGTTGCTTGTTTCCTTGACATTTGGTGGCGTTTGACATTTGGCATTTAACCCTCTTCTTCTGGCACAGGATGTCCTACAGAATCATCCAATCGTAGAGTTGCAAGGGTCATCTAGTCCAACCCCCTGCAATGCAGGAAATCTGGGGGGGGGGTCGAACCTGCAACCTACCTGGACCCTATCAGCACCAACGCTCCAACCATCTGAGCGAAGCGTTGGTTTGGTTCTCCTTTTATTACGTATATGGGCTTTTCGTTTTTGCATTTTTATGTTGTGGATGCCAAGGTACAAATGCAATAAACGACAAGAGTGGGAAGATTTCGCCCGGCGCCTCAAGATGTACATAAGCGATGGTGCCAAGAGGCGAGCCTCACAAATAGCAGCAATAGCGGTATATTTTTAAATGAAGCCCAGCAGCCGCTGCCCCTCCCTTAACGAGGCCTCTTCAAAAAGAGGCAGGAATGGGAGACGCCGTCGAGGAAAACGCGCGTCCCCGATGGCGGAGGGAGGGGAAGCGGCGGCCGGTGCCGCGCAGGATCTGGTAAGCGATTGGCGCCGGAGGGATCTCCGGCCTCTGTTGGCAGCATAACCCGCTGGACGGGTGGGACGAGACGTGGAAGGCTCTGCCCTCCCTCTTGGCGGGGTGGAGCTCCAGCTCCTCCTTGCTTTCTGTATTTGCAGCTCCTTGAGAGCCAGAGGGAGAGAGTTATTGCCGTTTTCACACGTTCCACGAGCGGCTCTGCGCTCCCTTCGCCCTTCCTCTCTCGGGAAGCTCGGGAGACACGCGTGCTTCGCCTGGATGCTTATTGTTGTTGTTGTTGTTGTTTTGTTGTTATTTCGGGGCAGCGGAAGGAGAAAAGCATCGGGCGGTTTAAGCACGCTTGTTTTAACGAGTTTTTTTTTGGGGGGGGATGAGTTCAGTGTGGTTTACACGCGTTGTACACGCGTACGTCGGCATGAGCCAGCCTAGCTTGAACACGGAGGTGGGGTTTGCGGGAAGAGGAAAGGCTGGAGCTGCAAATCGCAGTGAGCTGTTGCGAGGGTGGGGGAGACACTTGCGCAGTCACGTCTCTCTAGGACTCCCCCGCGTGCTCTTTATTTTTATTTCACACTTTCACCCTACGCCAGCTTAGAGAAAGTGTCAGTGAATCCTCTCCTCCCCACCACGCAGCCTGATTATTACCTGAAACCAGTGCTTTTTTCTGGGGGGGTAGCATACCCCTAAACATTTTGTGAATCTAAGTTTGGCCTCATTGAGGGTCAGTATTTCAATATGAGTAGGAAAATGAGAGTACCCCTAAACAATTTTTAGGGGAAAACACACTGCCTGAAACGGTTTTTTGTATTATTATTTTTTTGTGGGGGAGTGTTCCTTAAAATCCCTGCAGGCTTACTGTGCTATAAGCCTTCCGGCCACAGTCAAATGGGCTAGCTTTTAACACTGCAAGTCTACTCAGAAGCAAGGCAGTTCCGCAGGTGTTCTTGATAGTGGCTGTACATTCTTGTAGCTTTTGCTTATTTAATTAACAAGATTTGCATGTTGCTTGATGGTAACAAAACCTGAGCAGTTTACAAAAATACAAAATGAAACCCAAGTTCTCAGTAAAAACAGGCCCTTTAAAACATTCAAAAGAACTTTGGCAGGTAACATGCCTATATAAACAGTCAAAGGGAACAAGAGTGCGGTTTTCTTGGACGGTCACCTTTGGAAATGACCCAAGGCTGTGTAGGAAATGGTAAGTGTGTTTAATTAACTTAATAAATCAAATTTCTATAGCATTCTTCATCCGATGATCACAAGGTGGTTTACAATATAAAAAGGGACCAAGAAGGTTTAAAGAGTGAGAAATGCATTTCTGCCTGGGTGGTGGTGGGGTCATAGAAGATGTTATGTTGGTTATTGTGAATACCCTGTTTCCCCTATTTTAAGATGTAGTCATAAAATAAGCCATAGCAGGATTTTTAAGCATTCAAGGAATATAAGCCATACCCCAAAAATAAGACATAGTGATAGGTGCAGCAGCAATGCCGGCTGCGGCAGGAGAAGGAAAAAATAAGACATCCCCTGAAAATAAGGCATAGTGTTGTTGTTTTTGAGGAAAAATAAATATAAGACTGTGTCTTATTTTCGGAGAAACATGGTAGATATTCAAGAGGAACTAGTGTACACTGAACTAGGATTGCCATATTTCAGTGAAAATCTGGACAGAAATTGTTTTGCTTTTTGCAAAGTTGTTTAGCTTGGGGGCAGGTCCAAAGAGTTGTCGAGCTTTTTTGGCAAGGTCGCAAATTGTTGTTTTGTAGCTATTTTAAGGGGAAATCGGCACTGCTGGCATGGGCTACCAATCCATACATCCGGATTTCCCTGGGCATTTGACCAATACAATAATTGTGAAGCTTCTGTTTCCCAAAAATCTTGGAGCAGGGCACGTCCTCCTCCTTGAGATTAATACTGTAAGTCTCAAGCCTCAAGTCAGTGAGGGAAACTTGCCAAGGGGAGGCCACACATCTGAGTCTAAATATGGGTGGGTTAGAAACCCAATATACATGCTGTGTTCACATCATAGATATGAATGCATAGATGCCTCTGTTCACACTGGGAGCTAAGAACAATCTTTAGCTTAATGTTGTGTTGTGTCTGAACTGGAAAAGGTTTTAGTTCTAAACTGTGATGTGAAGCCAGGGTTTCTTTTTGGCTTACCAATCACGGTTTGTTTGGAGTGAAACGAACCCTGATTCTGTTCTAACACTAAGCCAGGGGTTGTAGTTTGTTGGTTCTGATTGGAGAGGATGATGTTGGAGCCATTCTTGCATTCATGGTTCATAGTTTACCATGATTGCAGGAACCGACGCCATTGGCTTTGGTTCTGTGTACTTGGTTTTGGAAGAGGTTTCAATACTGTCCATTGATTTCTCCCACAAGGGAGTTGACAGCAGGATGAGTCCCTTATTGTTTCTCCATCTCCAACCAGATCCTGGAGGATTACTTTATGACGGAAGAAGAACCTTTGGGTGACAAGACAGCTGAAGAGGAAGAAATTGATCTTTACGTTAACTTGACGTTCACTTCAACAGGTAAGAAAATATTTAAACTGTTACATATATTCCAACAAAAACAAAGCAATATTTTCAGACTTTAAAACTCCCAGTACGTTTCCAAGCAGAATTCAAAGTGTTGGTGCTGACCTTTAAAGCCCTAAACAGCCTCGGTCCAGTATACCTGAAGGAGCGTCTCCACCCCCATCGTTCTGCCTGGACACTGAGGTCCAGTGCCGAGGGCCTTCTGGCAGTTCTTTCACTGCGAGAAGCAAAGCTACAGGGAACCAGGCAGAGGGCCTTCTCGGTAGTGGCACCTGTGGAACACCCTCCCACCAGATGTCAAAGAGATAAACAACTACCTGACATTTAGAAAAAATCTGAAGGCAGCCCTGTTTACGGAAGTTTTTAATGTGTGACATTTTAATGTATTTTAATCATTGTTGGAAGCCGCCCAGAGTGGCTGGGGAAACCCAGCCGGATGGGTGGGGTACAAATAAATTGTTATTATTATCATCATCATCAAAATCCCCTCAATGCAATTCAAAAAACTGTTGAAGGCATTTCACTTGAATAAAAGGCTGCATATACCCCATAAGTTTAGTGCAACCCCAAATCCTGAGAAATATAGTTCATCGCTTGCAGAACTACCATTCCTAGCACCTTTAGCAAAATATGGTTCCTACTACAGGTGAAACGCGGAAAATTAGAATATCGTCAAAAAGTGCATTTATTTCAGTACTGCAACTTATTATTTTTTCTTTTTCTTTTTAATTTTTACAAATGCTTTCCTTTGGAAATTCCACAGTAATAAAACAGTTACAATAATACAAAACATTGCTATTACATTTCATTAATTACATTCCATTTATAATTGGCCCGCCTAACGACAAA
Organism: Zootoca vivipara; assembly: GCF_965207765.1. Taxonomy (NCBI): domain Eukaryota; kingdom Metazoa; phylum Chordata; class Lepidosauria; order Squamata; family Lacertidae; genus Zootoca; species Zootoca vivipara. Next base: position 9,846,826 of record NC_142596.1, read on the forward strand.
TAATTACATTTACAACAAATAAAGGCTTGACGTATCTTGCTTTGCATGTCATGCATCTATCTCATACAGTATATTGGTTTCACCTTTTAAGTTGCATTACTGAAATAAATGCAGTTTTCGACAATATTCTAATTTCCCGAGTTTCACCTGTATCCTTTGGGCAGGGAATATGCTTTGAATGTCCTTTAAATGTCTGGTGTGTTCACAGCCAAAACAAAATTCCAAAAGAATCTACCAAGATTGACAATGGCAGTGGTGTGTCTCTTCTACAGTGTGGGATTTCTTTTGGCTGTCTAAGGGCTTGCTTCCTGCATTGTAGTTGATTCGCTGTGGCAGGTAAAATGTTGCTGCCATCTTCCTAAGATCCCTCCTTCTGCTGCTGATCTGTTCCCCTCACTTCTAAAGCTTACCTGGAGCAGACTGGAGGGAAAGTTCTGAAGATAGATGCAGAGCCTGTGGGTGGATTTGAGGAGGTGATGGTGACTGTTGGGGAAGAGAAATGTGAAGCTCCTGAGGCAGAACCCATGCTAGAAGATGCGGCAGAGAATGAAAGCCCTCCCACCGAGCCACAACATACTTATGATGATGATGCTGAAGAAGAGGAGGAAGAGGAGGAGGAAGTGGCAATGGCTGACCAAGATGAGGAGTCTGCATGGGAGGAGGATCATAAAAGCAAGGAAGCTGGAGAGCCAAACAACCTGGGAGACCCAGCAGTTATGAGAGCTGTGCGTGGCCAACGTACATTGGAGGTAAGGTAGACTTAAGGTGTGAAACACAAGACTTCTCTTACAGTCTTGCCAGTCTCTTCTGTTCATTTGGTTTTTGCAACCAAGTGGGCAGTAGGTTTGGTAAAAGAGTTGGATCGTATGACTTGGGGCCCCTAGTATGGATAGGGAGAGCCTGTGACGTCTGTTTGAGGCAGTGATGGGCAACCTTTTGAGCTTGGTGTGTCAAAATTCGCCAAAAAACAGAGCATAACTCGGGTGGTGTGTCACTTCGAGAGAAAAAACCATAATTTCGTGATATTTATAGTTTAAATAACAAAAATGTATAATTGTAATATATAACTGTATTTAATAAACAAAAAACTAATTATTTAACCTAACCTAACCAAAAACCCCTTATTTATCACAAAGTGCCCAGAGTTGTTGAGCTTTTTTGGGGGGAGCTGCTGACCAAAGTTTTGGAGGGGTTTTTTGGGGGGTGCAAAAGTTGCTTTGCTTTTCTGGGGGGGATGCCCCAAAGCTGCTGCGCTTTTGGGGGGGGGAGAGAACAGAAATAAATGACGAATAATACCTTCGCTGGAACTAACACACAGCACCGACATAGTCTGCCAAAGCGCCAAAAAAACCAGCACAGAACAGATTAAAAAATGAACTCTGTTACACCCAATCATCACCTGCCAAAGCGCCAGAAAACAGCACAGAAAGGGTTAAAAAACCAATCTCTGGCTACCAGCAACAACAACAAAAAAGGATTCGGGTTTAACAGTGGAGACAAGCTATAGCGTGAGGAGGAACGGGAGAACAAATGGGAGGGGACAGCAAAAACAGTGTGAATGGGCCACTGGGGCGCGTGCCAGCAGTGAGGGGCTCTGCGTGTCACATCTGACACGCATGTCATAGCTTCACCATCACTGGTTTAAGGTGTTTTGAGAGTAGGTGTCAGCTGGGACTGCTGATTAATGATCTGTGTAAAATATAAAATGCCCTTTGGGTGTCTTGTACTTTGAGAAAGCTGGATAACTCGAGGCCAGCAATATGGAGCCGATTCTATCATTGTGACTTTTGTTATCCAGGAATTTACTTGGTAACCCAGCCCAGCAGCTATAGAGGGCACCATTTTGAAAATGGCTGGTGTGTTGTTTTCACTGCCGCATAGAATGAGCTTGCATCCCAGGTGCATAAATCTGTGTTACAAAGAAGTAGTACAGTGGTACCTCGGGTTATGAACTTAATTCGTTCTGGAGGTGTGTTCTTAACCCGAAACCATTCTTAACCTGAGGTGTGCTTTCGCTAATGGGGCCTCCCGCTGCCACTGCACCGCCAGCGCATGATTTCCGTTCTCATCCTGGGGCAAAGTTCGCAACCCGAGGTACTACTTCCGGGTTAGCGGAGTTTGTAACCCAAAGCGTTTGTAACCCGAGGTACCATTGTAGAATTGCTATTAATTTATATACCACTTTCATGGTAGTGTGGGTAGCATGCAGTTAATCATAAAATCCATACATAATTTAAAAACACCATAAAACACGTCCATTAAAGCATTAAACATCCATATTTAAAGTAAACAAAAAACAAGCCCATTATAAAATATGCATGTAAAAACAGCTGGATAAAAAAGTTCAAGTTCAGGGCACGGTTTACCTGCCTGAATAGGTGTGTCTTCAAGAGCCAGCAGAATGGCGGTACAAATCAAACACATCATATTTCTTCTCTAGCTTGATGTGTTCTTGTTTCATTGGACTGAAGAGATAGCAGTGGGGAAACGAGCTTTCTTGCCTGGCTCACAGCCAGATAACCCTCCCCATACTGAGAAACTAGAATTCTGTCTTTTTGAAAGTCCAACCTCCTGTGACTAGTATACATTGTAGGTAAAAGTCAGATCTGTGTATGTGCTCCTGATATGGCATGCTTTGACTGCAAAGGGGAATAAGAACTCCAAAGGCCTCCAAAACCTTTGCATTTTTTAAAGAAGTGCTCATATTTAAAGACTAGTCACTTTCTAGTTAAAAATGAGCTGAGATGAGGATTTTCAGGCCTCACCAAGTCCCACCTTGCTTCAGTGGCACTTCTGCCTCTATGCAGTATTTTAGATATTCTTTTAGGCTCATTTTTTGTTTGTTTTGCTTTGCTTTGCAGGGAGAAGATTCTGCTGTCCTAGACAGCAGAGTTGCCAACGACCTCTCGGATTATCCTACTGATTTCTTGGTAAGACTGCTTTCTCTCCCCACCCACCCCTTAAGATACAGCCTCTTGTACATTCATTTTATCAGTGTTTTCTGATAAACTCCCAGGTAAACTCCCAGGAATTTAAAGGAAGAGACTGTCTCCTTTAAATGGAGTGTGCTCTCTTGTGGGCCTGATCTAGAAACTCCAGGCAATGCAAAATGCAGCAGCTAGACTGCTGGTGGGTGCAGACAAGTGACAGCACATGGCACTTCTGCTAAAACATCTGTATTTTATTGGGTTGGGTTCAAGGTTCTCATATTAATATACAAATCCCTGAGCATCCTGGGTCCAGGATACCTTAAAGACTGCCTGAGCCCTTAGATCCAAGATTGGTCACTGGGATAATCTGATAGAACACAGTTGGTTGTCCTTCTAGTTTTAACAGCCCAGCTGGCTTCAACTGCAACGTGCTTAACAGCCTATTGCAGTCCTTTCAACGTGCTGAAATTGGGTTTGAATTGCTCAATTGTTATGATTAATTGTAATTGCTTGCTTGCTTTTTTCCTTTCTTGTTTTGCTTAATTTCATTGAACCGAGTCTCTCTGATGCGGCCCAATCGCCTTCTGAATCTGGCCCGCGGATAGTCTGGGAGTCAGCGTGTTTTTACGTGATTAGAATGTGTACTTTTATTTAAAATGGATCTCTGGGTTATTTGTGGGGCATAGGAATTCATTCAGTTCCCCCCCCCCCAAAAAATAATAATAATCTGGCCCACGGCTGAAAAAGGTTGCTGACCCCTGCTCTGATCCCTTTCAGACAGCTTCAAAATCTTCCATGTGGAATTCTACCCGGAGAAGAGTTCAGTCACTGTCTATGATGGAGGTAAGGCTCAGTCTACACCACTTTTCTGCCCAGCAAAGGAAATGATAACAGCCCTTTCCCCGTCTTTACCACAGAAGCAGCCTAGGGTCAAATCTGTTGTATCCAATGGCATCTTGCCTCTACTCATATTTGATCCTTTGGTGCACTCAACACTAACGTCTCACAACAGATGCCAGAGATATGTAAGAAAGATTGTACAACCTGAAAAAGAGACAAGGCATGTACTTCTGTAAACCAATAAAATATTTAATAAAAAATAAATTTTAAAAAGAAAAACTAAAGAGCAGCCTTTCTAATGCTACAGGTTCTTGAAACCAATAAACTCCTGATCCGTATCTCACACCTGTGTAAGCAATTAGGCTTCTCTGGTAGGTTTCTGGAACATTCTTCACTTCGAGTTAACAGAAGCATACTCACTCAAACAGTTTTCTGCAAAACAAATGATCAGTCCCCCAACACTTTAGGCTACTTTCTGCTTCCATGTACCGTGCCACTTAAAATCTGAGTTGGGAGTCACTTCAGAGCATGAACTGAGAGCAAGCCAGAAATTCATCAAAAATAGAAATTTATCTGGCTACCGAGATGGTGCAATGCGCTTCACCACAATATCCATGGGGGATTAATTTTGGATTTAAAGGGGAACCTATCAAATACGTTTCTTCTGTAACAATACATGAGCAAAGCACAATCATCCATGGGAATTTAATTCTCTAACCAGGTAATGTGTACAAAACTCTATTTGCTAGAGTAATAATAGGGTAATAATAATAATAATAATAATAATAATAATAATAATAATAATAATAATAAATTTATACCCCACCCATCTGGCTGGGTTTCCCCTGCCACTCTGGGTGGCTCCCAACAGAATGTTTAAAATGTGGTAAAACATCAGAAACTAGTGTGCATAAAAATGCATACATGAGTGAAACTAACATGCGAAATTCATTTATAATTAGGAAAGTTGCTTTGTAGAAATGTGTATTGGCATAAGGGCATGAAAATGTAAATTAGAAATTTGCATGAAAGCGCTGGTGAATTTTCATGAAGACTTTCTAACAAGCAAATCATGAACTGCTGCAGGAAGTGGAGAACTTAAGACAGGAAAAAATGAGAAACCAAAATTGACAGATATATCCCATCCCTATCCCATCCCTAACCTATTAAATATTACTGTTGCCTCTTATGCCTCAGGCGCTGGACAGGGCTTCAATGTCCCGGGTCAACCTAGATCTTTTGGGCTCACCAGCACAGAGAAGCTATCTAGACACATCTGGCCTGGAGCGTTCAGGCTTCCGTGGGAGAACCTTCAAGTCCTCTTCTCAGCGCTTCATGCGGCAGGTAAACTGGCTTCATCGCCTGGCCCTGTCTCACTTCCGTCCCCCCAATCCTCAAACCCTCAATCTTGCTACTTTCATTCTGTGCTACGCAGAACTAATTTTCAAATTGCTTATGTTAGAACGACAAAGCAGTTGTCTGGGTTTACTAGTCTGGAGTCACAGTTTTATACAGTATGCAGAACATGCACCTAATGCCTGAGGATACCTGAGCTGCTGTGGATATGCCTGCCCTGTGGAACAGCCTCCCGTCAGATGCCAAGGAAAGAAACAGCTATCAGACATTTAGAAGAAGTTTTAATGTTTGATGGTTTACTGTGTTTGAGGTTATAATTTGTTGGAAGCTGCCCAGAGTGGCTGGGGCAACCCAGTCAGATGATGATGATGATGATGATCATTATCATTATCATTATTATTTTAAATTGTCTTTGCTACTGTCCTGTCTCACAGCAATCTCCCACGATGTCTGGCTCTATGAGATCACCTTACCTGTTCACTCCACCCCGCAGAACACGGCGTGTACTTGGCCTTAATCAGGTAATGTCACGTGTCATGTCGCCTGTGCTGGTTGCCAATATGTTACCAGGTCAATTTCAAGGTATTACTATTGATAAAGAAAGCTTTGACTGGCTTGGGATCAATTTACTTGTGGGGTTACCTTAGACAGTATGTACTCACCTCTTCACTTTGATCTAAAGAACTTTCACTGTTATAGGTGACATATATTAATTGTTCCACAATTGTAAAAAAAGAAAAATGATATTTCAGTGTGGCAGCACCTAGGCTTTGGAACTCTTGGCTTATTGGCACCTGTTTAAAACTCTGTTTAGGCAAACCTCTCCAGATGCATAGATGTTGATGTGTTTTAATCTATTTTACTATTTTAATCATGTGTTTAACTGCTCTTTATTTTTTTATTTTTTAAAAAAAAATCCTTGTAAATGGCTTTAGAGTTCTACAACAGTCCAGTGGCATGTGAATTTTGTGAAACAGATAAAAAATAAATGTGTAGCTTAGCTCCGTTCTCACAGGAAACTGTTCCACCTGCACTTCCTCTTTTAAGTTTAGATGTGCTCTAACTTTTGATTTCCTTTTACACAACCCAGCGCACAAGATTGCAGTTAGTATATAATACTAATAGAGACATCTCACTTCTGAGTGCTGGCCCAGATGTAAACGAAACATCACTATTCACGCATAAGAAGGGCAGTGTTGGTGGACTTTGCAGGGGATCCCAAGGTTTGCAGAAAGAAATATTTAGAAAAGCCCCTGGGGTTGGGGAAAACTCAAAATGTGCCAGTGAAGACTGAGCATGCCCAGTGACAGTGGAATGTTGGCCAGGGGGAGGATGGAATGGAGTATCCTGGAGCTGGCCAGTGTGGTGTAGTGGTTAAGAGCAGTAGACTCGTAATCTGGTGAACCAGGACATAGCTGTCAACCCCCGGATTTGAAGATAAGGAATCCTATGGGGCTGTCAACTCCCAGATATGAAAGCAAGGGCCCTGAATAAGGGAATTGCCCGCCAAAAAAAGGGAAAGTTTGTGTCCCCACTCCTCCACATGCAGCTGCTGGGTGACCTAGGGCTAGTTACACTTCTCTGAAGTCTCTCAGCCTCACTCACCTCAGACTGTTTGTTGTGGGGGAGGAAGGGAAAGGAGAATGTTAGCCGCTTTGAGACTCCTTAGGGTAGTGATAAAGCGGGATATTAAATCCAAACTCTTCTTTTCTTCTTCTTCTGCTCTACCATCAGCAGGCGTATCCCACAGGGCAAACATTTTGTTGCAGGTCCCACTTGTTTTCACCTGAGAGAGCGGAGTACAGTGGTACCTCGACTTACGAATTTAATGCGTTCTGAACGCACATTTGTAAGTCGTAAAAATGTGTAAGTTGAATCCCATAGGAATGCATTTTGAGAAAAAATTCGTAAGTTGAAGCAACCCTATCTAAAAATTCGTAAGTAGAAAAAATCCTATCTAAACCGCATCCAAGATGGCAGACGGAGCTCCATTCCTAAGTAGAAACATTCGTAAGTAGAGTTATTCGTTAGTAGAGGTACCACTGTACAGGTTTCTTTGACCGAATGCTGCCTGGCTCCAAACGTTAGTCTCAAACCATATCAAGAGGTTTCAAAGTAATTGGCAAAGAATTACTGGCATTCGGAGCAGCCCTGTGCTATCTCTCGCCAACAGGGAGACACTTTGCATTCACTGGGAGATGGGAGTCCCCACTTAATAATAATAAATAATTACTACTACTACTGAGAATGGTTTACTGATGGCAGAGGGCATGACAAGTCCACAAGGGTTGTAAAAGAAAGGGTATAGGAGGGAATTTCTCCTGAACAGGATTTAACAGTTCAAGCGTAGGTTTTGAAAAGTCAGAATTCACAACTTGTTTCCTGTGTGTCCTGATCACAGGAAACTGAACATATACAAAGCAGCAGCCAAGTTGTTAAGAACTGTGCTTTTTTTCCTGGGGGCACACCGGGGTACGCATACCCCTAAACATTTTGTGCATCTTTGTACTTTTGTCCATTTACTGTATTTATTTTTCCTGATCTGAACTATAAAATGGTGATTTTCTTGAGTCAAAACATTATTTTTTTCAGAAAAAAGCACTTGTTAAGAATGTATAGATATTTAACTGTAAAGTATCAAGCTAAACCTTAGATATCCAGGCAACGTATGCCTTTTTTGGTCTCCAAGTAAGAGCAAGTTATTTGCTTGCAGGACTCCCTCTTTCACTAGCTATTATTAGGATGCAAAGTAGAGAGAATTGTCAACTAGAGGATTGAATGCCCCCAAGTGGTTAGATGTGGTTGGGCACCTGCATTTTCTTAATCACCAGTTATAGTTGCCTATCTGAAACGACCAGAAGTTACTTCATGAGCACGGTTAACAGGTGCCACATAATATTTGTTCTGCATCTGTAAGAGAAAGATCTTTAAGTGTGACAACATCCAAACTTTGGAACTCCCTGCCTATTGACATCAGGTTGGCACCTTCACTGTACTTTTTTCCAGCTCCTGCTAAAAACACTTTTGTTTAGGCAAGCCTACCCTGCCAACCAAGGGACCCAGGTGGCACTGTGGGTTAAACCACAGAGTCTAGGGCTTGCTGATCAGAAGATCAGTGGTTCAAATCCCTGCAACGGGGTGAGCTCCCGTTGCTCGGTCCCTGCTCCTGCCAACCTAGCAGTTCAAAAGCACATCAAAGTGGAAGTAGATAAATAGATACCGCTCCGGCGGGAAGGTAAACTGTGTTTCCGTGCGCTGCTCTGGTTCGCCAGAAGCGGCTTCATCATGCTGGCCACATGATCCGGAAGCTGTACACCGGCTCCCTTGGCCAATTAGCAAAGATGAGCGCCACAACCCCAGAGTCGTCCGCAACTGGACCTAAAGGTCTGGGTCCCTTTACCTTTACCCTGATATGTAGAATATTGACACATTTGTTTTTAGTTTGTCGCTGGTCTTATATTTTAAAATGTTTTAAATATTTGTGTTTTTTTACCAATAGTTTTATTTTGTTTTGTTTTTGTTCAACTGCTTTGACATTTTTTACAATCAAGGGGAATATCAAACTTAATAATAAAAATGAAATCTCCTTTCTTCCCTTTTCTCTCCAGACATCTGCCTATGCGTCTCCACCTCCATATACGCCCTTTTTTCCAAATGTTAATAGCCCAAGCTGGGCTATGGCCCATAATCTTGACCCTCCACTCTTCAGTCCAACATCTGGCAGCCAGCAGAAGTTCAGGTATAGAAAGCATGGGTGAGATCACCTTGGGTTTGAGAGGATGCAGCCCCTTCAGGAGTCCATCTCTATCTGCGGTTTAGTACGTGGGATTAGAGTTGTGGTGGGGTTATTTTGACTAGCTTGGAGAACTATAATCACAAGATCTTATTGCATGCTCATGGATCCCTGCTATGACACCTAGTTGGTTGGTTGGTTGGTTGGTTGATGGCATCCATGTGTCTCAAGAGACGATGGAGTGCACCTCCAGATGTGAAGTCAAACCATTGCGTTTGCAGCCCCAAAGTGACCTCTCTGGGACGCAAGCCTGGACAAGTGGGTATGGGGGTCCTGGGCCACCTAGATGGCAAGACGCCCCTCTTGGGCTTGCTGATGGGGTCCAAAGGAAAGAGCAATACATTTGGCACCAGCTTGGCTGCAGGAGTTGCCGGAAGGAGGCGTACAAGGCGCCATCCAACCGTCTTAGGGACTCCACTCTGAATTTGTGTAGGGTTTTTTTCCTTAGCCTTTTCTTCTCCTGAAGATACCCTGCAAGGCAGCGGAGGTTTAGGATCAGAGTTTTTGGGACCCAGGTGGCGCTGTGGTTAAACCACTGAGCCTGGGGCTTGCTGATCAGAAGGTCGGCGGTTCGAATCCCTGTGACGGGGTGAGCTCCCGTTGCTTGGTCCCAGCTCCTGCCAACCTAGCAGTTCGAAAGCACGTCAAAATGCAAGTAGATAAATAGGGACAGCTACAGCGGGAAGGTAAACGGCGTTTCCATGTGCTGCTCTGGTTTGCCAGAAGCGGCTTTGTCATGCTGGCCACATGACCTGGAAGCTATACGCCGGCTCCCTCGGCCAATAATGCGAGATGAGCGTGCAACCCCAGATTCGGTCACGACTGGACCTAATAGTCAGGGGTCCCTTTACCTTTTCCTTTCCTTCTTAGTGGACTACCATCCCAGGTGATTGAGCCCCACCTGCCCCCTCACTTCCCTCCAGGGCACAGGCAGAAACCTCCTCCTTGACTACTGCATGCCACTTGCTAGTGCCAGGCATATAGCACTCCCAAGTGCTCAGAAGGCTTTCTAGAATCCCTGGTTCAGCACAGACTACGGATCTGGAGTGTTGATCGTGATCTGCAGCCTCTGTTTGTCGTCTGTTAATTCAAATAGTATTTTGGGGGAAAGAGGACAGCCAGCAAATAGTTTGATCAGGGTTGCTGCCTGCAATTGAGTCTTAACGTTGGAGTAGGGAACTTGGCATGCAGACTAACCTGTTGCATATTTGAGAACTGGGGGCAAGATAAGTTGCTGACAAAAGATTTATTCTCTACTTGCAATTAAGTCACACTTTCTGCCACAATACGAAAACCAAATACAGCCCATCTTCAAAATAGCAGTTCTAAGTTTTTCAAACTAGTTCTGCAGCCAAGTAATGTGCACAGACGAATGTATACGGGGATAAAGTATGCCTAAAAAATAGTACATTCGTAGTAACAAACACACTATATTAGTGGAAGTTAAATACAAAAATGTATTTAAAAGGTCCTAAAGGCATGGGAGACGAATCCTGGTACCCCTCTTTGTCCTGCTTCATTACAGTGTTCCCAGTGCCATGACACAACTTCACCCCCTGCATCAACGGATCCTGACCCAAAGACAGCGAGGGCAAGAAAGGAGGTAAGTGAGGGCAAATGAAGACAACTTAATATGAACATTGCCACAATCTTTATGTATGTATGTATTTATTTATTACATTTATATACCACCTTTTTTCTCCAAGGAGCTCAAAGTGGCATGTACACTTCTTCCCCCTCTCGCATTTTATCCTCACAACTACCCTGTGAGGTAGGTTACACGAAGAGGCAATGGCTGGCCCAAGGTCACCCAGTGAGCTTCACGGCTGATTTGAACCCTGCTCTCCCAGGTCCTAGTCTATCACTCTTAACCACTCCACCCAGCTGGCCCTCATGGGATTGTTTGGTGACTCAGCACCCATTATAATGGCAGAATTAACTTACTATATGCAGTTGAAGGAACATAATGCACATCATATTTTTGTGTTAAAATGGATTAAGCTTGTGGATTACCGTAGATAATGTTGGCTATTTTCCGAGGGCTAGTTATAGATTTTCAATGTTTTGACACAGATGCTCATTGGAGATCATTTAGTGTTTTTCTTTTCTCCCCTCCTCCCCCCCCCCCCCACTTTTTGGTACAGTATGGAATATTGAATGAAATAACTAAAACTGGAAAAATACAATGAAAGCACCAACTTCATTCAGATTTCTAAAACTTAGACAAGCTGCTATTCTGAATTATTGAAGGTATTCAAGTTCGGTGCTGTTCCCCTAGATGAGCCTGCTAGTTTTCATTTCTTAGTGCAGAAAGTATTGATCTGATGTGTAGAGATTTTTCCTATTCTGATTAGTTCAGGAGGATTCTATAAGGTTTATTTCTACATGAGAGAAAGAAGGTTTCTGATGTTTTGTCTATTTCTCTGGGAAGCTGAGTATAGCTGGTTTAAACTGGTTCTGTTATGTTTTTGTCAAGGTCGTGCTGAGTATAATAATAAGGCCAGGAGGAGCCTGGCTCTCACTTTCTCTTTCTCTTTGTTCTGGTGTTCCGTTCTGTATGCTGTTAAGGTTTAAGTCTTATTATAAAGTTTGTAAGTTTTATTTTAAGTGCTGCAACTGGATTTTTATGAACTGTGCCAATCCTGATTGTATTGGATTTGCAACCATTATGCTCATTTGCCTTCAGCAGCAGTAAAGCTCTGCTGGATGAAGTACAATTGCCTTTGGTCTATTTTTTGGAAACTCTGCTACGTGTTTAGGTTTTCTTACTCCTCCGGCCCTGGCACGACAGAGCCGTATTTAAAAGCAGTTCAGAAGAAAGAATACAGTCGTACCTTGGTTTTTAAACAGCTTAGTTCTCAAACATTTTGGCTTCCAAACCCCGCAAACCCGGGAGTGAGTGTTCTGGTTTGCAAACTATTTTTGGTAGCCGAACGTCCAATGGGGCTTCCGATTGGTTGCAGGAGCTTCCTGCAGCCAACCGGAAGCCGTGCTTTGGATTTGGAAGTTGAACGGACTTCTGGAACGGATTCTGTTTGACTTCCAAGGTACAACTGTATGTGACCGCAGCAAGGGGTTGGTGGTATTTTGGACCAGTGCAGAAGCCTTTTCATAAGCGTATTTCTTCTTCTCTAAAAGAATTCCCCGTATGAAGCGCCAGCCGCCGAAGGTGGATCCCTATGCTGTGCTCATGACTCCGGTAGAAAAAGACTGGGTGATAAAGGTGCAAATGTTGCAGCTTCAGAGTGACAACCTTCACAGGGATGACTATTATTACCAGGTGAGTGTTGTTGTTGTTGTTTAGTCATTTAGTCATGTCTGACTCTTCGTGACCCCATGGACCATAGCACGCCAGGCACTCCTGTCTTGCACTGCTTCCTGCAGTTTGGTCAGACTCATGTTCGTAGCTTCAAAAACACTGTCCAACCATTTTGTCCTCTGTCGTCCCTTCTCCTTGTGCCCTCAATCTTTCCCAACATCAGGGTCTTTTCCAAGGAGTCTTCTCTTCTCATGAGGTGGCCAAAGTATTGGAGCCTCAGCTTCACGATCTGTCCTTCCAGTGAGCACTCAGGGCTGATTTCCTTCAGAATGGATAGGTTTGATCTTCTTGCAGTCCATGGGACTCTCGAGTCTCCTCCAGCATCATAATTCAAAAGCATAAATTCTATATTTGAACTATAGTTCAAAGGTCACAGACGACTCTGGGGTTGCGGCGCTTATCTCGCTCTATATGCTGAGGGAGCCGGTGTTTGTCCCAGCATGACTAAGCTGCTTCTGGCGAACCAGCTCAGCTCAGTGGTTTAGACCACAGCACCATCCGCGTCCCCAAAAGTTCAAAAGGTGTACGTTAATCACTGTCTGGCGAGAATGGCTCGGCGAGAATTGCCATCTTGACAGATTTGGATGCTGGAGTTGGGATGAGTGGGGAGCAACAGAAGTGCTTTTTGCTTCCACTGCCTTTGGTACTGAGCTGTCCTGTCCTCCCCACCCCCCCAGGAATATTATCGCAAGCTGGAACACAAACAGGCAGAAAAGGGGCTTCTCGGAGGATGCAAGACTGAAGTCCCCAAGCTAGTGACACCCTATATCCAGAAAGTGGAGGCATACGAATCTGGTAAGCACTCTGCAGAAAGAAGGCTCCTCCCTAGATGTTAGGGATGCCAGGCACCTCCTGACCATGGTTTCCTCCTTCTAGTGGTGCGGATACCAGGCTCCCTGGGCCAAGTGGCAGTGTCTACGTGCTACAGTCCCCGCAGGGCTATTGATGCCGTGCACAACATCCCACTGGAACAGGTAATGCACCCATCCTGTTGCCTCTGGCTTTTCCAGAAGCTAGGACTCGACTCCACATATTTGCTGCGTGTGAACATGAAGTCTCTTGCGTATATATCGTTGGTGGGAACTTCCGACACATGAGCCTTGGAAGCTGTCTCGCCAGGCCATTTGGGCTAACCATGCCTGCTTTTCCTGGGCCTCGGGGTCCCATGAATGTTGGGCATGGGAAAGTTCGAGGAAGGTTCTTTGCAGTTGTCACTAGAATTCCAGTTGGGGGTGCAAAGGAAGGATCTTCTCTGTAGCTGCTGCTGCTTGAACCGCCTGACACGTGACACAAGATGATTTATGGTTGGGTGGCCCTGCCCACCTGTCAGTGGTCCACAGCGGATGGTTGTTCCCCACCCCCTAATAAATAGGGCACGTTGTTAACTGACAGGTGGACGGTATATTCTATGGGCTTTATCCTCCTGTTTTTCATGCCACCTCTAATTGACCAGTGGAATTCTGGCCACTTTGTTGTATTCTGTAAAGTACTGGAAACGGCCCCACTGGAAACTGTATTACAAACTGGTGCTGGTTGCTCTGCTGTTGAAAACTAACACCTATTTCCCCCCTCCCCCCCCCATCTTTTGAAGGCTGTGGGTAATCAACGATTGCAAGTGCTCTATGAAATTGAGAAGGTGAGTCGCTGAGATAGCTTGGGAACGCAGTTCCGTGTTTATATTTAAGCCAGTGTCCTTGGAGCGTGGCAAGGCCAGTACAAGAAGCATTATTGTTGGTTAACTCTTGTTTGGCTTTGTATTTATGTACTTAAACATTGTTTGGTAATACAGTGGTACCTTGGTTCCCGAATGCCGCAAACCCGGAAGTAAGTGTTCCAGTTTGCGAACGTTTTTTGGAAGCCGAACATCCAACATGGCTTCTGCAGCTTCCAATTGAGTGCAGGTGGCTCCTGCAGCCAATCAGAAGCCGTGCCTTGGCTTTCGAATGGTTTCGGGAGTTGAATGGACTCCCGGAACGCATTAGGTTCGAGAATTGTATTGATGTATTCTGCATTTGTTGAAATGTTTATTTTTGTCGTTTGAATTTACTAACATGTTCTGTATTTTGTATGTTTGTATTTTCAATGTTTTGATGCTTTTGAATGTTTGCTGCAAGCTGCTTTGGGTGCAGCTCATTGTGGAAAAGCAGCCTATAAGTAAACTCCATCAATCTCTATTCAGCAAGGCAGTGTGTGCTCTTCTTCCTCCCCCCCCACGCCCCCTTTGTCCCCCACAACAAAGAGCTTGACAATATGAAACTCATGATGATGACATTCTAGTGGAGCAGATTCCTAGTGTGTAGTATCCAGCACAGGCAGTGTCATGACTACAGATGATGATGATGATGATGATGATGCATAGAAACTCTTGCAGAGTTGGTAGCAAATAGCTCTGTTCAGCTAGAACTCTGCACATACGGTGTGAGTGATTTGGCTGTGTTAATGAAATAGTCGTTGTAGAAATTGAGAAAAGCCTCTATGGTGTGAACCAGTCACAGGTTGTTGTTGTTGTTGTTGTTGTTGTTGTAATAATTTATTTATACCCCACCCACCTGGCTTCCAACAAAATATTAAAATACAGTAGTCCTTCAGATATTAAAAGCTTCCCTAAACAGAGTGCTGTGGGTTAAACCACAGAGCCTAGGGCTTGCCGATCAGAAGGTCGGCGGTTCGAATCCCCGCGATGAGGTGAGTTCCCGTTGCTTCATCCCTGCTCCTGCCCACCTAGCAGTTCGAAAGCACGTCAAAGTGCAAGTAGATAAATAGGTACCACTCAGGTGGGGAGGTAAACAGCGTTTCCGTGCGCTGCTCTGGTTCGTCAGAGGTGGCTTTGTCATGCTGGCCACATGACCCAGAAGCTGTATGCCGGCTCCCTCGGCCAATAACGTGAGATGAGCGCCGCAACCCCAGAGTCGGTCACGACTGGACCTAATGGTCAGGGGTCCCTTTACCTTTACTAAACAGAGCTCCCTTCAGATGTCTTCTAAAAGTCTGGTAGTAGTAGATTGCAATTGCCTAATTTATGGGAGTTGTAATCCAGCCACATCAGTTTGCAGGTTGCTGGACAAAACTGCCCCCTGCCAAAAGATTTTACATTGCAAAAGTAAAAACTAACTAAAGCATAGTTCATTGGTGCGGGCGGTACATGTACATGCCTGTGGTGCATGTGATCCTTAATGCTAGCACCAAATGAAGGGTTTGACCACTGTTTGGAGAATAGTTGGTTCATGCTCCTGAACTTGTGACACTGCTGACCCTAAAGAAGTTTAGGAGACTCCGTGGAAAATGGAGGCATGGATTTCTCTACAGTTCCCATTCACTCTAGGTAAGAAAATACTATCTGCTGCCTTCCCTTTGCCCCCCCCCCCAAACAATTGGCAGATGGGAGATAACAGGGGAAAACAGCAAGCACCTGGAAAGCACAACTAGATGCTCAGCAAATATAGTTGGCTAAAGAGCTGCCCTGTCAAAGACGGTGGCTTTATGGATCTTGTTGGTGTGTTCCTGAGACAGATGTACCTGCAGCTTCTGGATATAGAAGATGGTCAGCGGAAACTGGAGCAAGCACCGGAGGAGGAGCACCTCCACTTCTGTGAGAAATTTGCGCATGAGCTGGGACATATCTATCAAGCCCTAAGAATTGAAGAGCAGAACTCGGAAAAGTGAGTCCAGGGGGAATATTTGCGGCAGTGATGCTACATGAGATGTGTGTTAGGATGAAGAAGACGGTGGCTGTTGTGGCCACGTGTCTGTGGACCCACCTCTATCCATCAGGCCAGCTGCCTACTTAGGTTACCAGGCCGCTGACAATTTCTACTCCTTGGGTTCATACCATCCTCCCTCTCTAGCAGAAGAGCCAGGAGATGTTCTGTTCTGTTAAACGGCCACGTCTGAAGTCCAGACAGCACTAGGTACAACATAACCATGGGCCTTTGGGTATGTTTTTGGCCCCTTTCCCCTTTCTAGACTCTCATGATGCTTTGGCAGTGAGGTACGTGTGTGGAGCAGCTGGTCTTTTCTTCCAGGGAAGCCAAAGATGAATTCCTTCAGATCCTGCTTGTGGGAAAAGGCAAGAGGCTGGTGGCTCGTCTGTTGCCACACTTGCCGCAGGAGCAGGCCAAGCAGGTCCTTGTGAGCATCACCCAGCACCTACCGTTTCTCCTTCAGAAGGACATGATGGATGAGGTACCCGTCCTGTGTGTTCCACTTCTCCCTAAAACCATCTGCAGAGTGTAAAGCCCTTTACCATCATTGATGACCTTGTTATGAGGCTCCCATTATAAATTGACTTTTGGGGTGCAAACGGGGGTTTGCAGTAAAATGAGACATTTAAATTGGGTTGTGGGGGAAGCTAACGTCTCTAAACGACATTGCTTGCACAATTTAATTTACACCAGATTTTTCTTGCATAACCAGACCCAAGCCACCAGAAAACTGAAATATGTGCACAGCATTGTGGAAGCTGAAATGTGTAAGATGGGCTGTGCCTTTACAGAATGAACTGAAAATGTTGCTTGAATCCTGTTCGGCTGAGAGGCTGCAGAATTTTTCAGAGAGCAGGCAGTAACCCTTGCTTGATAGGTTGTAATGGTTTGGGTTAAATTTATCAAGCCCACCCTGTGCTTGGGAGTAGAAACTTCATTTCTCTTAACAGGTTCAGTGTATAGAAATAAAGACCTATAACTCTTACTACTTCCTATAGCATTAGAGTTCTCTATCCCATAGATAAGGTTTATTAACTCTTAAAGGGTAAGCAAGCTTGATTTTAACATTTATCCTTTCAACTTACTCCTTCCATGTTCTGTGGGCTTGGTAGTCTCTGCCCATTCTCTACGGTCCTCTCTGTGATGTCATTGAGCAGTTGACCTTCAGTGAGATGATAGACATCTTACAGGAGCTAACCAGATTGCAGCCGGAGTCTGTCCAGCAATCGCTTGCTATGGTGTTTGGGAACAAGGTGTGTTTGGGGACAGGGCTTTGAAACTTTCCCGGGGATCCTGGCAGAATTTTGTGGCGGAGCAACAAACAGGGTGGGAGGGGGAGACTTTTAAATTCCCTTAGTATTTGCCAGTACCGGTGTGGTTTTATGCCACCTTACCTCAAGGTTGACATTGAGTGTGGTGGGTTCCATTGCTGCTGTTCCTTTGCTAATGTTTCCTGCTGTGCCATCTTCTCTCCTTGTCTCTCCAAGTTTGCCATCTCACTTCTATACCTTCTCCTGAGTCACGGGGAGAGATGTCTCTCCTCCGGAATGCCCCTGAAGCCCCGCAATGGAGACTTTGAAAAATGGTGAGGTGGCATCTGTTGGGCAGGGTGGTCCCAAGTAATTTGTGTCTGCAGACACCAAGCCTCTTAACGTTTCATCTCCATCCTTCCCCCCCCCCCACTTCCCTTTTCTTCCCCTCAGGGTGGATACAGTGCTCCTTGTGGCTAGGGAGCTTTCTCAGGTACCCAAGGCGTCGATGGTAGAGCCATTTCACCTCCCCAGCAACCTCCTTTTTCTCTTCTGCCGCTATGTAGACAAAGACATGGCAAACCACTTAGATGCCAAGATGGAGTAAGTTTTGGGCATTGACAGAGAGCAGGTACTTGGAGGAGTGGGGGAAGAGCATGTCATGTAGAGTGGCTGGGGAAACCCAGCCAGATGGGCAGGGTATAAATACTATTTATTATTATTACCGTACTATTGCTATTGAAGCAAGTAAACTTACATACAGTGGAGGCTGTATTAGGTTGAATGGGGTACTATCCCACCAACCTCACCTCGGTCAGGCGACTGCCTGTCTCCTTAAAACCACCCAGTGGGGTGACCCTTAATGTCGGGGTTTGCCTCCTCACTCTGTTTTGCCATTTGTTAATTCGGCAGGGAGAGTGATGGAGGCCAAACGAGAACCAGCTGGTCTCATTGGCTCTGGCTTCCCCTACTGTTGGTCTCCCTGCTCTCCACCCCGCCAGTCCAAATGGGCACCAGTCACCACCGCTGACACAAATAACATGGCAGAACCCAGATGTAAGGCAAAGCTGCAAATTGGAACACTACTGCTGTTTTCCTTTGGTCTCCTCTCATGATGGATCCCTCTTTATGATGGCTTGTCGCTCTTGGAAATGAAGGGCTCATAATGGGCAATAGGGGTTCATTGTTTTCCCTACCAGAAAACTCCCTGCTTTCCTAATGCTTATTTTCATGTTCAACATGCTACACTGCACTATAAGTGTTAGAACATTGGCCCCATTAGCTCAGTATTGGCTACCTCGACTGCCAGAGGTGCTCTCGGGTTTCAGATGATGGCTTCTCCCAGACCTACCTGGAGATGCCTGGGACAGTCTGCTCTACCACTGACCACTGTCCTCTTAACATTGAAGGATCCTTGCTATTGTTTGGGTTGACTTCTTGCCTCCTTCTAGCACAGCCAAGAGATTGCATATATTGATATGTGAGATACTTTGAGGGCCTTTAGGCTGCTGTGAGCGCCATACATTTTAGGATAGCGATGCTGTTCTCAGGAGAACTCTTCCACGTTGTAATTTCTTTTAGGTGGGCTTCCTTCTACTACCTGGCTGAGAACCTTGGTTCATGACTAGCAGAATGAGAGCTGTGGAATGGCAGCAAGCCCTGGCCAAAGCAGGCTGGGGGAAGCTATAAGAGCCCTTGCTCAAGTGCTTCCTGTTTAATATCCTTGTACAGTGGTACCTCGGTTTATGAACACAATTGGTTCCGGAAGTCTGTTCATAAACTGAAGCATTCATAAACTGAAGTGAACTTTCCCATTGAAAGTAATGGAAAGTGGATTAATTCGTTCCAGACGGGTCCGCGGAGTACTCAACCTGAAGCGTACTTAACCCGAAGCATGGGTGTAATTGTTTCTGGAAGTCTGTTCATAAACGGAAGCGTTCATAAACTGAAGTGAACTTTCCCATTGAAAGTAATGGAAAGTGAATTAATCTGTTCCAGATGGGTCCGCGGCGTTCGTAAACGGAACATTCGTAAACCGAGGTGTTAACAAACCGAGGTTCCACTGTATGGTTCACATTCTACACCTGCAAGCATGGTCCTTTGCAAATGATGGCCCCGTTATGAGCTGGTTTGCTAAATAAACATGGGAATCAGGGTAGTAGCTGACAGCTGGGTGGCCAGAAACTTATGTGAGCTTCATGTTTTGCAAATATAATTGTGGAGCAGTTCCTTCTACTTGGTAAAATGGGATAAAAGGAGATTGGAGAGAGCTCTTCACTGGGGATGCCACAGAATAGCTGAAGCCTTGCAGCAGGCATAGCCAATGTGGCGCCCTCTCAATGTTTTGGACTACAACTCCTGTAATCTCTTGACCATTAGCTACACTGGCTGGGGCTGGTGGGCGTTGTATTGCAAAACAACATGCGGGGCACTACATTGGCTAACCTTGCTTTACAGAACGCAGTCGGCCACTGATGGGAACTAATTTCCCCCTTTGGTTCCTGATTTGCTTTCCTTTATGTTTCAGGTGATTGGCTTCGGCCTTCAAGAGCTATCGCAACACTTGGAACCTCCTTTGTTGCTGCAGCGTGACCGTTGGTGGTAGTTACAGTCGTCAGGAGGGTTGGCTGTAGCTAGAACACAGTGGTTGTTTAAAGAAAATAATTATTTAATTCACAAATTCTGCTTTTGTTTGTGGTACGACATGGTCCCCCCCCAAAAAAGTGCTCTGTGCCAATATTGTAGATATTCAGTGCTAGCTCAGTATGTAAACTCAGGCTGAAATGAGTGAACACAGGCTTGCCCATACAGTAAATACTAGGTTGTGGGGGGATGAACTTTGTTTTTTACAAGATCTTGTGTACAGCACTTATACAATAAAAGCAAATAAAACTAGTTTGAAATATTGGATCTTGAAGGTGGGGGGGGGGTGCGCATAGTTACCCTAAGAAATATTGTGCATGTATTCTTTGTTAATATTTAACTTTTCCTACAGATGTGGGTAGGTACCCAGAGACCCTTGAAGGCAGTGGAACCTCCTGCCAATGCCTTGAACAGGATGCTAAGTGTATCACTTGAAGTGCCATGTTTCGTTTTTTTCCAGTCTTTTCATTAGGACGGTGGGTGGGTTAACCATTTCCTCCCCCATTGTGTTCCCTATTAAATTGCCTCTATGCTGCCATGATGGCCAGTGGTGGCAGCTTTCACCTGGGACTATCATAGTGCGGGAGGAAAGGTTGTACCTTTTTGCAGTCCCTCGTTTTTTTCCTTTTAATAAAAATTAAAATGCAACTTTCCCTTCTTTTCTCCCCACCCCCATCGTGGCCTGTTATTAGTAAAAGAGAGAGAGAGAACATGAAATTTCAAGGGCTGTGTTTTTCAGTATTATATGTAAGTTGGTCCTTTATATTACATGAACTGCAAACATTGGTAGAGATCTGGCTTGATGCTACATCAGAATGAGTTATTGCTCTTCAGATATTGTTAGTGTCTGTAGCTGGAGCTAGATGACCACTCTTTTCCAGAATAGAAAGGGCTTGCTGCTTTCAAATCTACAAACACATCCCATTTTTATCTCTGTTAAACAGACTTTAAAAAAAGTACAGACACTTGTGTGCTGCTGTCTGGTTCTGGCATATGCAGTGTGTCCTAAATTCACACACACACACACCCTTGAAAATTGCTGGATGTTTTGGAACACTGCTTTATGTTGTTGCAATTGTTAATATGCTATGCCAGATGCTGTAGGATGTTTCAGTGTATTTTTATTGCTGCTGTTATTTATTACATACTGCATTTCATTGTTTTGCAAATGGCATTCTAACTGTACTGCAATTCTATGTAAAAGTACAATGTACAAAATAAAAGCAGCAATAAAAATGCAATATCATTATTAAATGTGATAAATGTGCTGTTTCCTTGTCTTCAACCACAGATTCACAGACGCAGTATGGTAACTCCTGCAATCCTGGCCATTGCAATCTACTGTAGCCTGTATACTTGTGTATTTACAATGTGGCTTTCTTCTGTACATCATCGTGGTTCCTGAACTCCTTGGACAAGAGAACTGCCCCTAAGCAGTTTTGCATTTTATCCATTGAGCTAGAAGTTGCACCATCTCAGAGTCTGTATTACTAACTAAACATGACATTTTACTCTCTGCCATCTCAGTGCTACAAAAAAACTAGTTGGAGTTTTACCTACAGTTGCAAGCAATGGACCAGTGTACAATTCAGTCTTTTTCATTTCCTGTGGTAGCCCTCTGAGCCTAAGAGGTAGAATGCTGAACCACATAGTCTTGATACTTTGTCAAACATAATTGCTTTCAGCTCCAAGTAAGTGTTAGGTTTGTCATCTGTGTTTAGTAAGCATCGGAGCAACTGCATTAAGGCTGTCCCAGTGCAGTTGGTGCCAGATGCTTGCAGAGGTGGGGCAGCCAGGTACACCTGCTCGGGACCAGCTGGTTTTTTTGAGTTTACAGTATAACTATTCTAGCCAGACTCCTGCCCCATGCCTCAAACAAGCTCTGCATGGGCCTGGTTGGTGTTCTATCCTTGTGCTAAGTAAGGATAAGGATGAAAATGGGTTGCAGGGTTGGTATAAGCTTCTACAAATGCTATAAGATACCTTGCTACTAAATACACCCAAAGCATTTTTCTGTAAACTCTATCTTGCTATAACTGCCCACTTCCATCATGGCTACAGTTATAGGAAATCCTGTTGGTAGTACACCTGTTTACTGGTGAATACAGAAAGAGGAGACGCGTTTGTCTTTGGCTGGGCATGAAGCCATTTCTGTTAGAAAGATAGAACCATTCACCACTAAAGAATTCCCTTTGCCAGCTAAAAGGCAAGCCTATCAGCTAACTTCATAATGGAATGAAGTAGCCACACTGCTGTAAGTAACCTAGGGTTCTAGTGTTACCAACTACTAGATCAATAAAGAATAAATCTTGTGTCTAGAATCCAACAGTTTAGTGGGATCAAATGCTGCTTTATATAACAAAAGGCTTGACAACAGTATTTGGCAATCTGCAAAGCTAGGGTTGAATAAAATTTCCTTATTCTCTTCCCACCCCCTACCTCCCGCTCTGCCCCATATATATGACAGATGATCTCTTATTTGTAGGTATGAGAAGAGGCAGACTAGTAATAAAATCCTAGACTAATACAACACATAAAATACTATTGATTTATAAAATGCATTTATGCATACAGTGTAGTGGTTAGAATCTCGACTAGGACCTGGGAGACCAGGATTCAAATCCCCCCTCTGCCATCAGGCTCACTGCATGACTTGGCAGTCACTGTCTCTCCACCTAACCTACCACACAGGGGTGTTGGGATTAAATGGGACCATATATCCCACCTTAAGCTTTTTGGAGGAGGGATATAAATGCAATAGATAATAAATATACAATGTGCATTATCGGGGTTGCCAACTTGAATAAAATATCTGGGGCCCAGGTAAGCTCTACTCCACATAATTGGGCACATGATGCAGTGCACACACACTATTTGAATGGGGATGCCCATTAGCTGGGTGGGGGTGGCCCTCTCAAATATTTTATTGTGGGGGCCGAAGCCCCCACGGCCCCTAGGATTTGGTCCCTACTTGCATTATACAAAATAGAAAAGCGCAAATTTGCACATTCATGAGTTTGTGTGTGCATGTGACAAATGCGGTAGGGGCCATCCCGTTCTGTAATGCACTGCTTTTGGGGGGGGGTCATCCCCTAACCGCCCCACCCTGCTCCGTATTTTGCCAGAACCAGGTGGCAACCCTACAAGACGGAAGAGGCCACCCCACATTTCCTCAAGCAAGCCGTGTAGGCCGCCTTGCGCTCCTCGGAAAGCAAGGCGGAGCCGGCTGCCCAGACCCAGGCATGCGTCTACTCGGGAGTAAGCCCCACCGCTCAATTCCACGGGACGAGAAGCCAAGCGAGGTAGACCAGGCGTGGGCGAAGAGGATGACAAGAGACCACGCCCTGCTCCTCGCTTCCCCCCCCTCTCCACGCTCTGATTGGCTGCCTACCTCCGTCCCACTCTCCTCCTCTCTCCCCCCTCTCACTCTTTCCCAGGGGCGGCTCCCGGCTCCGCCCCTTCTTCTCTCTGAGGCCCCGCCCCCTCTCCCCGCTCGTCCTGGCGCCGCCGCGGGCTTTCCTCTCCCCATAAGCCGCCTGTTGCCGCTTCCGGCGGGGCTGTGCGGGAGCCGGAAGTGGCCTCCGCGGGTGGCGGCGACATGGCGTCGGGAGGCTCCCCTGTGGACCGGCTGCCTCCGCCTTTCCCCGCGGCGGAGCCTGCGGGCGCCCCGGAGGCGGGCAGCGACTCGGACGGGGAGGACATTTTCACCGGCAGCTCCGTGAGTGGCTTCCTCAGGAGGGCGCCCCTCCCTCCCTCCCCCTGCTGGGACCCCCACCACCAAAAACCCCGTCTTGTCAGTCGTCTTCCCCTCAGCGCTGCCTTGCTTGAGAAGTTTCTGCAGACTTGGCCAAGGGCGAGGAGGTGCCACGGCGGGTCCGATGCGCCCGTGCATCGTCTCGCCCGAAGCGGAGCCTCGCTGGGTTCAGTGGGGCTTTGCTACTCCGGAAATTTTGTGTGTGTGTAGCAGAAAATATTAAAAAATAAATTGAAGGAACCGCAGAAAGAGGGAGGGGGAGGAAGTCAAGTTTTGAAATGTTAAAAAGACTAAAATTATTGAAATGTATAAAACTGAAAATCATAATATTATATATATATATATATATATATATATATATATATATATATATATATATATATGTTATGAGAAACTCTGTGTGTAGGATTGCAAACTTAACGGTAGTGCAAGCTTTCGCGGGCTACAAACTGCCCACTTCTTTAGTTTTCACGAAGTTGTCAAGCAAGGGTGTGGGTGTATCTTTCCGTGCATGCGAGGGGGAAGGTGCTGTTGGTCTGCTTGTGTTGTTTTCGTCGTGCATTTTGTGTTATGCATTTATCTTGGAGGGCGCCCTGTGACCTTCCAGTGAAAGACGGTGTACGAATTCTATAAAGAATCATGCATGTGAAGCTGGAAGGGCTAAATGGTGAATATCTTAACCATTTCCCCTCCCCCTTCCTGTATAGGCACCTGCCTTCGGAGGGTAGCCCATTTATGCAGTTTTCCTTTATTATGTTCCTTGAAGATGTGTTATGATAAACCTGGTGGCATTTAAAGTGCCACAAGGTTCTTTATTGGTTTTCCTGCAATAGAATGGGCATGGCTTCCTCTCAGAATGCTGCAGATTGATTGTAAGGATATCCTGATGGGAAATAAAATCTTGGGTTTATGTTATGAATCTGTTGCATGGTGGAGGCTTGGAAGCAGTTTAAATCTAGAACATAAAATGATCTTTCCCCCTCATTTGGATGAGCTGGAGGACCCACTGGTGTTGACTGTTTGATCTAAGTTCTAGACTTGGGTTGAGTTCAGGTCTAGGTTTCAATCCCCAGTTTTGTCTGTTGCAGCATAGCAGCAGCCTAATATGTTACCTCTCTGTAGCTACTTAATCTATCATCTTTTCTCTGTTTTGTAGCCTTTCTTTGCTAATAAGACTTCATAGGAAGCTCTCTAAATCCCATGCTGCATAAGAGCATACCGTATATTGTGTATTCTTCCTGAGATTTGCTGCTACTCCTTGTCTTAAAATGAAATTTGTTTACTTTGAGGCTTGTTTTATATTACAATTCTGCTAGAATACTAGGTCATACACTTGATTAGTCAAATTCAATTCAAACCTTTATTGTGTTAGCATACAGCCATAGCAAAATAAAACAATACAAAAATGCCAGAGACAAGCAACAAAGCATACAGTGGTACCTCGGTTTATGAACACAATTGGTTCCGGAAGTCTGTTAATAAACTGAAGCGTTCATAAACTGAAGCGAACTATCCCATTGAAAGTAATGGAAAGTGGATTAATCTGTTCCAGACGGGTCCGCGGAGTACTCAACCTGAAGCGTACTTAACCCGAAGCATGGGTGTAATTGGTTCCGGAAGTCTGTTCATAAACTGAAGCATTCATAAACTGAAGCGAACTTTCCCATTGAAAGTAATGGAAAGTGAATTAATCCGTTCCAGATGGGTCCATGGCGTTCGTAAACCGAAAATTCATAAACCAAGGTGTTCATAAACCGAGGTTCCACTGTACTTGATTAGTCTTTAAACACTCTCTGTCACTTTTGCATCTTGAGTCAGTGGTGTTTTCTACTGAACAGTTACCCTCTTCCTTAGTCTGAAAGAACTTGAATTTACTTTATGGTTAATTGCTCAAAAGGAGGATAACTTTAATCTACTGATTCACATTCTTACCGTTGCTGATAATGGCAATTTTTACCATTAAAAGGCTGTCTTACTGCATGCAAAAAACTATACCCATGTTCATCCTTTGACCAGTCCTGGGGATGTTCATCATTTGATGGAATATAATTGATGTGATGGAAAAAGTTTGGTGCAATTAAGTTTTTAGCAAAATTGTCTTATCCCGATTCCTTTTTTAGAAGATTACTGCTACCAAACTTAAGTTAATGTGAAGGGAACTTGCAAACAGGGCATAGAATTCTGCTTGAGGAGCCCCTTTTTTGCAGCCGGTGTCTTGTCTTATCTAGATGCAGCTAATTGGCTAAGAGTCATAGTTAGTCCATGTTTATTAGGTCTTATGTTTCCAGAAAGAAATGTTTCTTTTAGGTAACAGTCTGTATGTTGTTGTTGTTTAGTCGTTTAGTCGTGTCCGACTCTTCGTGACCCCATGGACCATAGCACGCCAGGCACTCCTGTCTTGCACTGCCTCCCGCAGTTTGGTCAAACTCATGTTCGTAGCTTCGAGAACACTGTCCAACCACCTTGTCCTCTGACGTCCCCTTCTCCTAGTGCCCTCAATCTTTCCCAACATCAGGGTCTTTTCCAAGGATTCTTCTCTTCTCATGAGGTGGCCAAAGTATTGGAGCCTCAGCTTCACGATCTGTCCTTCCAGGGAGCACTCAGGGCTGATTTCCTTAAGAATGGATAGGTTTGATCTTCTTGCAGTCCATGGGACTCTCAAGAGTCTCCTCCAGCACCATAATTCAAAAGCATCAATTCTTCGGCGATCAGCCTTCTTTATGGTCCAGCTCTCACTTCCATACATCACTACTGGGAAAACCATAGCTTTAACTATACGGACCTTTGTCGGCAAGGTGATGTCTCTGCTTTTTAAGATGCTGTCTAGGTTTGTCATTGCTTTTCTCCCAAGAAGCAGGCGTCTTTTAATTTCGTGACTGCTGTCACCATCTGCAGTGATCAAGGAGCCCAAGAAGGTAAAATCTCTCACTGCCTCCATTTCTTCCCCTTCTATTTGCCAGGAGGTGATGGGACCAGTGGCCATGATCTTGGTTTTTTTGATGTTGAGCTTCAGACCATATTTTGCGCTCTCCTCTTTCACCCTCATTAAAAGGTTCTTTAATTCCTCCTCGCTTTCTGCCATCAAGGTTGTGTCATCTGCATATCTGAGGTTGTTGATATTTCTTCCGGCAATCTTAATTCCGGCTTGGGATTCATCTAGTCCAGCCTTTCGCATGATGAATTCTGCATATAAGTTAAATAAGCAGGGAGACAATATACAACCTTGTCGTACTCCTTTCCCAATTTTGAACCACTCAGTTGTTCCATATCCAGTTCTAACTGTAGCTTCTTGTCCCACATAGAGATTTCTCAGGAGACAGATGAGGTGATCAGGCACTCCCATTTCTTTAAGAACTTGCCATAGTTTGCTGTGGTCGACACAGTCAAAGGCTTTTGCATAGTCAATGAAGCAGAAGTAGACGTTTTTCTGGAACTCTCTAGCTTTCTCCATAATCCAGCGCATGTTTGCTATTTGGTCTCTGGTTCCTCTGCCCTTTCGAAATCCAGCTTGCACTTCTGGGAGTTCTCGGTCCACATACTGCCTAAGCCTGCCTTGTAGAATTTTAAGCATAACCTTGCTAGCGTGTGAAATGAGCGCAATTGTGCGGTAGTTGGAGCATTCTTTGGCACTGCCCTTCTTTGGAATTGGGATGTAGACTGATCTTCTCCAATCCTCTGGCCATTGCTGAGTTTTCCAAACTTGCTGGCATATTGGGTGTAGCACCTTAACAGCATCATCTTTTAAAATTTTAAATAGTTCAGCTGGAATATCATCACTTCCACTGGCCTTGTTATTAGCAGTGCTTTCTAAGGCCCATTTGACTTCACTCTCCAAGATGTCTGGCTCAAGGTCAGCAACCACACTACCTGGGGTGTACGAAACCTCCATGTCTTTCTGGTATAATTCCTCTGTGTATTCTTGCCACCTCTTCTTGATGTCTTCTGCTTCTGTTAGGTCCTTACCACTTTTGTCCTTGATTATGGTAATCTTTGTACGAAATGTTCCTTTCATATCTCCAATTTTCTTGAACAGATCTCTGGTTTTCCCCATTCTATTGTTTTCCTCTATTTCTTTGCATTGCTCATTTAAGAAGACCCTCTTGTCTCTCCTTGCTGTTTTTTGGAAATCTGCATTCAGTTTCCTGTATCTTTCCCTATCTCCCTTGCATTTTGCTTGCCTCCTCTCCTCCGCTATTTGTAAGGCCTCGTTGGACAGCCATTTTGCTTTCTTGCATTTCCTTTTCCTTGGGATGGTTTTCGTTGCTGCCTCCTGTATAATGTTACGAGCCTCCATCCATAGTTCTTCAGGCACTCTGTCCACCAAATCTAAATCCTTAAACCTGTTCCTCACTTCCACTGTGTATTCTTACTGGCCCAGTGGTTTTTCCTACTTTCTTCAGTTTAAGCTGGAATTTTGCTATAAGAAGCTGATGATCTGAGTTACAGTCAGCTCCAGGTCTTGTTTTTGCTGATTGTATAGAGCTTCTCCATCTTTGGCTGCAGAGAATATAATCAATCTGATTTCGATGCTGCCCATTTGGTGATATCCATGTGTAGAGTCGTCTCTTGTGTTGTTGGAAGAGAGTGTTTGTGATGACCAGCTTGTTCTCTTGACAGAACTCTATTAGCCTTTGCCCTGCTTCATTTTGAACTCCAAGGCCAAACTTGCCAGTTGTTCCTTTTATCTCTTGATTCCCTACTGTCTGTATGTGATAAACTGCAAAACCTAAAATAATGAATGGCTTTGAGATACTTACATAAAAGGAGCTGAACTTGAAATTCAGATTCCTGGTAGGGGGTGAGGAAGAACTCTGTGGCACCAATTGCCTGGAAAGAATCAGTAAGCATGATGCCGGAAGTTCCTCAATCTCTGTAGAAATCATGCAAAACTTGCAAAACTTCACCAAAAAGACTAGAACTGGCAGAAAGGCTAACTTTACTCTGCTCAGTATTGGTAAACAGCGTTTCCATGTGCTGCTCTGGTTTGCCAGAAGCAGCTTTGTCATGCTGGCCACAGGACCTGGAAGCTGTACGCCGGCTCCCTCGGCCAATAGCGCGAGATGAGCGCCACAACCCCATAGTCGGTCACGACTGGACCTAATGGTCAGGGGTCTCTTTACCTTTACCTTACCATATTTCTAGCTCTTACTGCTACAGAAATGCAGAAGAATGGGCTAAGGCTCACAACACTGTATTTTGGGGAACAATACAGCCTTATTTAACTATAGAGCCACATGTTGCCATGAGCTGTGTCTTTTCATACAGAATAAAAGGGTGCAGAAACTTGCAGCCTCAAACTTCCAATCAAGTTCCTGCAACTTAAAACTTCAGGGAGCGCATGCAACGGAAGAACTTCTTCTGAAGCTGTATGGCTCTGGCAGAGCTGCAGGGGGGTGAAGCCTTCCAAGGATTTGTTTGTCGTCAGCAAGCCTTGCTCCTGCAGCTCATTGCTCTGGCAACAAAGAGTCTGACTTCTAGCCTCAGCCATGGTGCCTCTTGGGTCTGTGACCCCGTTCATGCTGCTATTTTATTTATTTATTTTGGAATTAGCAACTCAGCCTTGCAAACAGTGTAAGTGCTGTCTCCAGATACCAGAGTATTGTGTCTTCAGAAAGCTGTTGGGAAACAGTGGACCTTTATAAGCCAGCGCTACAATGGCAGAATAGTGTAAAATGCACCAATGAATGCATTATTAATTCTGCCCCAAATAAACTTTTTTGACTTTTATTCTTCATAGCTGCTGAGAAGAAACATACTTAATATACTGAAATGGGAAGGGTTTTTTTTATAAAAAATAATAATAATAATAAGGGTTTGAAAAACATTGGGTTTGCAAAATAAATGTACATTTGGTAAAGTTGGCAGAGTTTTGTGAAACCCATGGCATCCATGTGGCTGAAGGCATGCAATATATTTTTTCAGGCTTCTGTGGGCATATACTTCAATAACAGATTTAACTTTGTAACATGTATAATAATTGTTGTCTGTTCTTCTTAGAGCAAGCCAATGTCACCTAAGAAAGAGTCGCCTGCACCAGTAAGAACTACCTCCACAGAAAATGGTGTTCAGGAGGAACAGGATGATCAGGACCTATTCGCAGGTATGTCTTCTTACCAGGTGTGATGGTGCAAGTTCTTAAGAAGGCATGCACTGCTGTGGATTCTCCAGTTGCACAGGAGAAGAGGTGCTTTGTGTTAAGGTGTTATGTTAGAGTTGCGAGAAATAAACACCTTAACTTTGCAAGCAAGACTGTCTGCTGATATTCTTCTGCTAAAACCCATGTAGCAGTTACAGCAGTCTTTTGCTGTTAACCCTTTTGCAGAAATTGGGTTTTAGATCTCTCCTATAGAAAATCTCTGGACACGAGCTCAGAAGTTGTGCTGTAGTGGCAAAGAGTGAGCTACAGATCAAGAAATCTCTAGTTTGAATTTTGCTTTTACCACAAGCTCAAGTAGGTGATCTCAGCCTCTGTGTCCCCATCTGCAACATGGGGTGGGGGGTTGGGAGTAAGACTTACAGCATAACACATGGGAACATTTGTACGACCATTTATATGAATGCTAAGTTGATAATATTAGGTGGTGATAATATTAGACACCTTGAGCCAGACATCTTGGAGAGTGAAGTCAAATGGGCCTTAGAAAGCATTGCTAATAACAAGGCCAGTGGAAGTGATGATATTTCAGCTGAACTGTTTAAAATTTTAAAAGATGATGCTGTTAAGGTGCTACACCCAATATGCCAGCAAGTTTGGAAAACTCAGCAATGGCCAGAGGATTGGAGAAGATCAGTCTACATCCCAATTCCAAAGAAGGGCAGTGCCAAAGAATGCTGCAACTACCGCACAATTGCGCTCATTTCACACGCTAGCAAGGTTATGCTTAAAATTCTACAAGGCAGGCTTAGGCAGTATGTGGACCGAGAACTCCCAGAAGTGCAAGCTGGATTTCGAAAGGGCAGAGGAACCAGAGACCAAATAGCAAACATGCGCTGGATTATGGAGAAAGCTAGAGAGTTCCAGAAAAACGTCTACTTCTGCTTCATTGACTATGCAAAAGCCTTTGACTGTGTCGACCACAGCAAACTATGGCAAGTTCTTAAAGAAATGGGAGTGCCTGATCACCTCATCTGTCTCCTGAGAAATCTCTATGTGGGACAAGAAGCTACAGTTAGAACTGGATATGGAACAACTGATTGGTTCAAAATTGGGAAAGGAGTACGACAAGGTTGTATATTGTCTCCCTGCTTATTTAACTTATATGCAGAATTCATCATGCGAAAGGCTGGACTAGATGAATCCCAAGCCGGAATTAAGATTGCTGGAAGAAATATCAACAACCTCAGATATGCAGATGACACAACCTTGATGGCAGAAAGCGAGGAGGAATTAAAGAACCTTTTAATGAGGGTGAAAGAGGAGAGCGCAAAATATGGTCTGAAGCTCAACATCAAAAAAACCAAGATCATGGCCACTGGTCCCATCACCTCCTGGCAAATAGAAGGGGAAGAAATGGAGGCAGTGAGAGATTTTACTTTCTTGGGCTCCTTGATCACTGCAGATGGTGACAGCAGTCACGAAATTAAAAGACGCCTGCTTCTTGGGAGAAAAGCAATGACAAACCTAGACAGCATCTTA
The DNA here is from genome assembly GCF_965207765.1 of Zootoca vivipara. Lineage (NCBI taxonomy): Eukaryota > Metazoa > Chordata > Lepidosauria > Squamata > Lacertidae > Zootoca > Zootoca vivipara. The sequence continues at coordinate 9,878,048 of NC_142596.1, forward strand.
AAAAGCAGAGACATCACCTTGCCGACAAAGGTCCGTATAGTTAAAGCTATGGTTTTCCCAGTAGTGATGTATGGAAGTGAGAGTTGGACCATAAAGAAGGCTGATCGCCGAAGAATTGATGCTTTTGAATTATGGTGCTGGAGGAGACTCTTGAGAGTCCCATGGACTGCAAGAAGATCAAACCTATCCATTCTTAAGGAAATCAGCCCTGAGTGCTCCCTGGAAGGACAGATCGTGAAGCTGAGGCTCCAATACTTTGGCCACCTCATGAGAAGAGAAGAATCCTTGGAAAAGACCCTGATGTTGGGAAAGATTGAGGGCACTAGGAGAAGGGGACGACAGAGGACAAGATGGTTGGACAGTGTTCTCGAAGCTACGAACATGAGTTTGACCAAACTGCGGGAGGCAGTGCAAGACAGGAGTGCCTGGCGTGCTCTGGTCCATGGGGTCACGAAGAGTCGGACACGACTAAACAACTAAACAACAACAACAATATTAGACACGTAAATCTGAGCCAAGGAGGATCATTGTAGATTTAAACCAGGCTATGTGGGTTAAACCACAGAGCCTAGGGCTTGCTGATCAGAAGGTCGGTGGTTCGAATCTCTGCAACGGGGTGAGCTCCCGCTGCTCCGTCCCTGCTCCTGCCAACCTAGCAGTTTGAAAGCCCGCAGTGCAAGTAGATAAATACCTCTGGCGGGAAGGTAAATGGTGGTTCCGTGTGCTGCTCTGGTTCGCTACATGACCCGGAAACTGTACGCCGGCTCCCTCGGCCAGTAAAGCAAGATGAGCGCCGCAACCCCAGAGTCGTCCACAACTGGACCTAACGGTCAGGGGTCCCCTTTACCTTTGCCTTAGAGTATTTAACTAGCTGAAAGCTAGTTGGAACAAATGTATGGTATTTCTAATTCTGGTAATTCTACATGTTCAAATTAGGACAATTTTGTGATAATTGCATGTTCTCCAAGGAGTGCTTATGCCCAGGCTAGTTAGCTGCTCTGTGTTTAGGTTAATTAAAGGAAGTGAAATTAGCAGGCCCTCAAGTCTTCATACTAAACTATACTTGAAACATGAAAGCTCCCAAACAGGAAACCCAAACACTTCATCTGTCGTACGTGTGCTTAGATATGTTCCTAGGTCCAGACCACAATTTACACATGTTCCTCTTCTTTTTAAACTGACAACTGGCCATTTGTTTTCAAATCGTTTGGGAACTGATAGGACCTGTTTGCTAACAAAATGAAGTTTATTCTTGTTTTGGTATTTTGAAAAAGTATATAAAATAAGTTTGGAGAAGAAAACAAAGTTTATACATAACCTAAATGACAGCTTTCAGGTGGCTTCTCAGTGCAGTCCTGACATCTACTGCTGAAGGCTGCATACTTCTGGATGACTCTTGTTTGGACCTGCAGGAGGGAAGATTGCTGTTGCGCTCAGGTTTTGCTTGCAGTCTTCCTTGGGCCATCTGGGTAGCCACTGTGAGAACAGAATACTGAACTAAATGGACCACTGGCCTGATCCAGGGGGCTATTATGTTCTTATGGTATGCAGTATGACTTAGGCTATTATTTCACCATAAATCTATCCAGAAAGAGCAGGAATTGGTGTTGTGGCCTAGTACAAAGAAGGAGTGCAGCAGCATTATAGTTGCATATTTATATTCCTTGATCAGATTTTAATGCCAAAGATTACAGCGAATCTCTAACTTGAAAGCCTGCCATACAGGCTGGAATTGGGGAGGATAATGTCTAGTAGCTCTTCCTGATACAGTTCTTGTGGCCTAGAAAAACTCAACATATTTCTTGATTTTTTATAAGCCATTCCGGTTCTCTGCCCCCAGTTATAAATCTTATCCTCTTTCAGATGCCACTGTAGAGTTGTCTCTTGATAGCACACAAAACAACCAGAAGAAAGAGATGGCTACTGTGATCAGCTCTGTCCCTTCTTTAGAGAAAACAGCAAATTTGCCTTCTAAGCCACAGTCAAAAACCTATGAGGAGGTATGTATTTCTGTGATTGGCTAGTCATATAGTCAGTTATATATTGTATATCAACCTGGGAAGGGTGAATCTTGGTGACTATTGTGAATAGCCTGCTACAACCCTAAGCTAATTTCATACCCACATCTAACAGGTAATATTTAAAATACATATATCCTGCCTTGCAACTTTAAAGCTTACAGCATTTACTATTTTGTTAATTATATATAAATAATATTTTGGGGGGGAACCCTATTGAACCTCACAAAAAGAAAAAAAAACTTACAAAAAGGAATTTTAGGAGATAATTTTTAAGGAAACAGATTCTATAGAAATGCTTTTGGAGAGGATACTTCAGAGCTGTGGTACTATGTTAGAAATTATGTTTTTATGTATTGAACATGAATGAGCTCTACATGCTGTAGCCTTCAGTCTACCCCCTAACTCTTTTAATATTCACACAATATTTAATATACACACAAATGTGAATATTATTTTGTGCCTGATACAGGTCCTGACAGAACTCCCTGGGTTAACTGACTTGAATGTACTTCTCTTACAGTTGGAAGAAGAGGAACAGGAAGACAAATTTGAACTTTCAGTGGAAGTGAGTGATCCTGAGAAAATTGGTGAGTCACTATGAAATGGAAATACTTGACATAATTGAAGGGGAAAGCTGCATGGGTATGTGTATTGCCTTCCGGACTGAGGCAAGGCTGGTAATAAAGTTCTGCTTTCGCTGGTGGAGCTCAGAACTGCACTGATTGAACTGTCAACCCCCATCACTTACTGTTATGGATCAGCTTCAATACTTTGCTCTTGCTTCCTGTGTAGAACGGCAGTGCAAGAATCTGCAAAAGCTTCTTGTTTCTGAAGTTTTTCCTGTTGCCAAAAATGTGATAGAATAGTACTGTCAAGGGAAAAACTGCATAAATTACTGTGTTAACTTCCCACTCCCCTTCTGTGCCATTGTAGGTGATAGTTGGCTAGTAACAGCATAAATCACCTGGGGTTTTTTTTTTCTTCAAATAATTTTTATTAGTTTTACAACAAGAAAGAAAAACAGCAAAAGCAAACAACACAATAAAACACAATAACATAACAATAAAAAGAAAACACAAAAATCCAAATACACAATCCTTTTTCCTTTAACATTGTATATGGGGACTTCCTCGAGTTCCCTCGATCTGCGGTTCATTTCTCTCTTATCTTTAGCAATTTCCAATGCATTTTTTTAATAAAAATTCCTTACCATTTCAAATCTCACATACCTCTATTTACTTCCTAATTCCCAAATCCACAGCTTCTCTACACTTCTAAATCTAATCTCAATATACAAGTTTAGCATATTTTTTAAAATAAATTTTAAAATCTTTCCACTCTTCTTCTGTCGCTTCTTCTCCCCGGTCGCGAATTCTCCCGGTCATCTCTGCCATTTCCATATACTCCATCATCTTCATTTGCCAATCATCCACTGTTGGTAGTTCATGGGACTTCCAGTTCTTGGCCAATAATACTCTTGCCGCCGTTGTGGCATACATAAAGAAATTAACATTTTTCTTGGGAATCTCTTTCCCGACTATACCCAATAGAAAGGATTCTGGTTTCTTAGTGAATGGATCACCTGGGTTTCTTAACTTGTATATGTTCAAGTGTAATAAGGCTGTACAGTAGATGCCCATTCTGAAGCTGGATGGTCTCATATTTTGTGTTCTTGACCAGAAGCTTAAGGCTATTGTGTTCTGTTACTGCAGGTGCTGAAGTTACTGCTTTGAGCATGTTTTCCAAGCAACAGATAATCCTTTTAAATTACATTTTGTGCCTGTTGAATAATAATAGCCTGAATATTTAGATTTTAATCTGATTCCAGAGGCTTTTGACTGATGCACAGCTCTATAGAGGGGTGAAGCAGCAGTATAGCAGTTCGTTCAGTGTCATCCCTCTCACTCCTGAATTTCTGTGGTGCTCTTTAAACTGCTCAACATTTTTAAAAAGCCTTGTGCTTTAAAAAGCAACTTGGGCCCTGAATACAAGACCTTGCCTAAAACAATACCTGCATTTCAGCTACTCTTGTGTCCCAATTCCCAAAAATGCTACTTAAATGAGAGGCAGCAGTTTGTTTGTTGGGAGCTGGTGTACAGGAACCTTGAAATTCAAATGTACACATGGAAGGTGTGCCGGCTGACACCTTCCTTGCAGCTGTTGGCTGAATGTACACGACCGTTCTCCTAAGTCCTGACCTAATACAACCAGCTTCCAATTTGCAGGCATTCAAAGCATGTGCACCGTTTTCACCTAGCAACAGCAAGAATTGACTTTTTGGAGAGGAATATTTCAAGACTGGCTGAGATGCAGCTATTTTGCATAGATAATTTGTCATGTATCTTTTACTGCAGCTGCACAGATCCTGCAGATTTTATTACGGGAAAGGATTCTGCAAAAAGAATTTTGTATCTATTCATGCTACTTGCTTTTAGACTTTCAGTGTTCTAAAAAGCAAGCCGTGTGCAGTGAAGGGATTCTTCGGCCAGCATCCTGCGTGTGTTCTTTTTTTATAAAAAAAATTGCCTTCAGTGCCATAACAGCCACTTAATTGTTCAGCCTGGGGCAGATGTGCAGAGCTCTCCCAGATCCTAGCAGTATAACAAGTCACTAATTATTATGTTAGACTCATCTTTGTAGGAAGTAGAGACAGTACTTGGCACTACTGAGGAGCCACTATTGTGCAAGCTTCAACTATTGTACATCTTGTAGCTTGCATGGTTGGATAGCTGAAGGAGACCTCCTGGATCATCTTGAATCACCTCCATACATGGGGGATGACTAGCAAGATAGGAAAGTGGGAAAGTGGGGCTTATTTATTCAGTGAAATGGGAAATGTTCAGAATGTTTCATCCTTGACTGGTTAACTGTTTTCTTCTTCACTTGCTTGCCAGAACTAACACTCTGTTTTAGTAAACTTTATTTACAGTATTACAAACTACCATGCTTTTCTGAAATCTTCATTGCAACCTTGTTTCTAGAGTCTTCTATGGTTCACTGTTTTCCCCCCCTCCACAACAAAATCAGCTGATGCACATACAGTATTATTATTCCAGCAGTAGCCTATTGAATTCCAAATGTTTTTGATATAGGAAACATGAGATGCAGCCCAGAATTCTGCATGCCTTTGTTACAACATCACATGGCTCAGCTTGTGATTCACTCTGCTGCCCGGGAACTTCTTGGCCAGAGCTATTGCTTAACTATCTCACTTTTAAATTGATTCATTGTTTAGTGCATATAACTTTTCACTTGCTGCCATTTTAGCTTCACATCCCTTTTTCTATACAGTCATACCATACGTTCACTGCAGGTTGCGTACATCATGGGTTACAAACTCGCCGAACCCGGAAGTGCTGGGACGGGTTACTTCTGGGTTCGGCGATTCACGCATGCGCAGACCTGCCAAATGACGTCATGCGTAGAAGTGCCGGATCCCATGGTGAGCATGTGCAGATTTGGTGCTTCAGGTTCCGTACTGCTCTGGATGCGAACGGGGCTCCGGAACTGTACTTGCTAGTTTGGTAAATTTACGTTCAGCTTCAGATAAATTGCATCACCTTGCTAGGCTGAAATGCAGTTTCCCAGCCATTATGGAAGCGTGAGTTGTTGCAGGTAATGTAGAATTCAATATTGGAGGATTGTCTTCCTGACAGTTTTCTAAAAAGCAAAATCCTAGGGTTTGACCCAGTAGAACAGCATAAGCCATTTGGGAGCTAAGCAGGACTTCTGCTTACAGCTTTTTCAAACCTCCCCCCCCCCCAAAAAAAACCCCACCAACCCTGATTCTTAATTTCTCAAGGTCACTTCATGCCTTGAAATGGTGTGGAGTTCAGTATGCTTCAAATGTGCTTTGAACACTTGTAAACACCACGATTGCACTAAGAACCTTGCATAAGGTACATAGGCTAATCCACAGCCATGTGATAAGATCAAAGCTAGTTTGCAATACGTGACATGACCCTCAAACAATCAGCAGAGATTCTTCAGCTATCCTGGGCAGCAGCCTCCATTAATCAGTTTACCAAGAGCCCACTAGGAGGAGGCATCCCCACAGCTTCAGTATGGCAGTGTGCTAGAGACAACTGAATTTTTCCTTCCTTTCTCCTCCTTCCCATAGGAGATGGTATGAATGCCTATGTGGCCTACAAAGTGTCGACACAGGTATGTCTTACTCCCTTTCTTGGTAGCACCAAGTCCAATTAATGCAAAGTTCCTTTCAGTTGGCTTTCTGCTTAAATTGCTTTTCCATTGGTATTGCACTGCAAACCTTGGGTAGTCAATGCACTTTTCAATTGACTGATTACACACAAGTTTCTTGGGGTAGCACACTCAGCCATTTCCCTTCCTACCCTTCCTGTATTGATTGCTGCTGGCCTTACAGGGAAGAAGCAGAGGAGTCAGACTCCTGTGGCTTCCAGAGAGTACATTCTGAAGGAAAATACTGAAAACACAGTAAGATGCAGCAAAACGTTCAGAGGAAAGGCCTTCTCCCCCCACCCCCAGACACACACATCAAAACATGATATTTGTTGTTGTTGTTGTTGTTGTTTAGTCGTTTAGTCGTGTCCGACTCTTCGTGACCCCATGGACCATAGCACGCCAGGCACTCCTGTCTACATGATATAGAAAAACTGAACTTCTTAATAAAAAAAAATTTTTTTTGCATGATTGAAAACTATTTTAATAGCGATGTGCAAGTTCTTACACGAGTCTCTTCTTCAACATGACAACATTCCAGTTAATGGCTAAGAAATAGAACGTGAAGACCTAGTTACACCAGTAGACTGGTCAACTTTTGCTTTGCTCAGCTGAGGCCAACTTAAATTTCTGGAGCTGAGAGTTAAAGGGCTTTTTAATGCTCGCATGGTTCTGAGTAAATCTCAGTAAGAGGGAAGCTCCTAACAGAAAGCTTTTCTTAATATTTTTCATGAATATCTTGAAGCGTCTGCTCTGGAATCTTTAGTCACATGCCCATCTCATTTACTCAGTTTAGTTGATCAGTTTAAAGGCAAGGAGTTGGTGAGTTAAATCCGCTCATCCATTTGCAGCCCAGCCACAGTGCTGGTGGTTTCTGTTTCCAACCTGTGTTTCTCCTGTTCCTGCAAATGAGTAAAAATATATCGGGCAGGATCCAAAGTTTCATGGGAGTCTTTGATTCTGAACATAACTTCTTCATGCTGCATGGCAAACCATTTTTACAAGTTTTCTGTGGTGGAGGACAGTTTGATATGGCATATTCAAAGGGAAGCAACGTGGCATAAACCAAGTCACAGCCTTGTTTCAGTAGAATTATTGTATCCTTTGGAGGGCAGCAGCTTCATATATATAGTTAATAATGTGAACTGTTCATTACCTTTACTATATGTAGTGCCTTTCATATTCTAGCGGTACAATCCTAAGTATGTTTTACTCAGAGTTCAGTCCTCTTGTCTTCAAAGCGGTTTACTCCCAGGTAAGCAGTCAAAGGACTGCAGCATGTAAAATTCATGCTTGCCAGCGTTGTGTGTGGTGGCAGCGCAGCAGTGGCAAAGAATGGTTTATTTTTATAGCTTCAAGAATTCTGCAAGCAAAGCATCTCTATGCACATGCATGTGTTTGTAAAATATAACTTGATCCAGGATGCTCCATGTTAACATGGTGTCATTGTGTCCTCCTCAGACCACTTTGCCAATGTTCAGGAATAAGCAGTTCTCTGTGAAGAGGAGATTCAGCGACTTCCTGGGCTTGTATGAGAAGCTATCAGAGAAGCACACACAAAATGGATTCATCGTCCCCCCACCTCCTGAGAAGAGTTTGATAGGTGAGGTTGGTCAGTCACTCTTCCAGCAACATCTCTGCAGACCTCTGCTCTCTGCTTTCAATTCATCATTGTAATTGAGGTGCCCTTGATACTGTGATCTTAACCTTTCCAAGGTTATTAACACTTAAAACATACCAGTGGCCTTTTAAAAGCATGACACTGTGCAACAAGAAAGCATCATCAGCCCACCTTGTCCTTGTGCGTGTAATTGTTGGTTGCTCTTTGTTTGGCAGAGAGCAATAAACACATAAGGCATACCCAACTTCCTTCCTAATACAGTATTGCATCTCTGGTACTGGTGAAGTTTCACTGCCAGCTTCCGCCTGCAGTTCTCTACTACTCCATGTGCCTCTCTCAGCCTCTTGTAGCACTTCTGCCTTTGGGCTCTACACAGAATGTTGTGGCTTTCTATAGAGAGCAATGCCCTTCTGGACTCACAAGTGTTCATGTGACCTGTGCTGTTGTCATAATGCCTTTCTGGCTCTTTGACTTGCTCTGCACTGTTGGAGTCAGTTGCGCACAGTGCTTGCAGAGTGGAGAGCCGTTTTCTTCACATGGGTGCTCAGGTGCTGCACCGAGGACATGCTTGTCCTGTTAAAGCCACAGCGAGAGGAAGCTGAAGGTGCAGCACAGGTACAGCTGACCATATCGCTTCATTCTTGTTCTAGGAATGACCAAAGTAAAAGTTGGGAAAGAAGATTCTTCCTCCACAGAATTCCTAGAAAAACGTCGAGCTGCCTTAGAAAGGTAATCACTCCGTGCACGTAACTGTCTGCCGTAGTTGACCCTTGTCAAAGGCCACGGTAAGCTGTTCACTTGGCCTACTCTGCTATGTAAAGCTGTTTACTGAGGAAAAACTGCCATGTATGGAGTCAGTTCATTGGTCCCTCTAGTATTCTCTGAATGGCAGCAGCTCTCCCAATCCCCAAGCAGAGATCGCTCTGGCCTTCCTAGCCATATGCCTAGGTGGGGGTGATGGAAGTTGCCATCCAAAATATCTGGAGGGCATCAGATTGGGGAAGACAGTCATAGAGCTTTAACCTTTCTCCTTTGTGTTGTCAGAGGAGCAAATATTGAAAACTTTGGAAGAAATGCCTGAAATAATTCATAATACAAAACGCAGCTTCCTTTTCGTTCTTGACTTCTGAGAACAAATCCTCTGACTTCAGCCTAATAAAGAAAGCACCTCCTTTGCTTTCAAGCTGACTTTAACAAAGCATGCTTTTTCTTAAAATTCCTCAGGGTCATCATCCTGTGAATTTCCATCAGTTACAGAACATTCTCTGTAACCATACCTTTTAAAACAAACAAACAAACAAACCTCTTCTAGCATGATCCTACTAGCTGAAGTTAAATTCTGATAAAAAAACAGGGGCTGGCGAAGATCATTAAAATCAAAAGCAGGTTCAGGTATCTCTCATTGGGTGGGGAAGTGAGAGAGGAAGCAGGCACCGTTCCAGTTCTTGTTCTGCTTTGTTACACTTTTGCTTTCAGTGATGCAGACTGCAAAAGGGTCACCTTCCTTTAAGACATCACATGTTTTGCTCTGTTACCTTTCTTTATCTAGGAGTGTGCCTCTCAAATGAGTTGGAGAGCAAACCTGCTAGCCAGCAGTTTTGCCAAGGCTGCACCCCATAGTCTTTCCCTGAATAAGTTACCTCTCTTGATGCTGGCTGGGGGTGGAGATGGCTAGAGCTTGGCTTCTGAAATTCACTTCCAAAATGTCACCCTTGCACATCTTGCCTGATGCTGAGCTTTCACCAGCACTGCTGCTCCCCCAGTCTCCTATCTCCCCCGCCAAGAGCAGTCACGCAGCTCAACTCCATCACCTGATTCTAAGCCCAGAATCCTGCTGCTTGCCGTCTAAAGAGCCGTTTTCAAGCTGAAACAGGCATCTTGCCCATCATGCCAACCTAAACATCCCTCTCATTCAAGTCTCCTTCTCCATTAACAGCTGCCACCACACATTCCACACCCTCCTCCCTTGTTTGTGAATCGGGGCAAAATGCAAATTCCACACATTCCAACTGTCCTGAATGTTGTGATGTCAATGTGCACCCCCACACACACACCTTTTTGAAAATAAGAAATGCCAAATGAAGGGAGCCTGGCCTCATACTTTCCTCTCCCACAGGTATCTTCAAAGAACGGTCAACCATCCAACCATGCTGCAGGACCCAGATGTCAGGGAATTCTTGGAAAAAGATGAGGTTGGTTTGCTGCCCTACCTGAGTGCACAACACTTGTCTGCAAAGTGTTTCTGCACTTGGGGCCTGGTTTATTTATCTAACATTTGGTAAAACTCTTGAGGAATTCATTTTGTAGATGTTCTCGATCGGAACGAACTTGTACTCTCGGACACATTGGTGAGCTGCAGAGGAGGTAGAAAGGCACAAACCTCTTGTCCAGCTTCTCTCAAAACAGAGAAACCACTTGCTTGTTCTCCCTCTAGTCAGCTGCTCTTGGGCCACTTGGTCTTGCCCCAATTTGGTGAGCCACATGTGACACCTGATACAGATTGACTGCGACTTACTCCATGCCACTTCAGGCTGTTCTTCCTGGAGTGATGGCATAGGGATTGCTAGATGTGTATAACACTGAGGGGAGGTTGTTTTTTTTAATCATCTTGTGCTCCAGCCCTAAGCTCTTGAGGTCCCTTACTTATGCAAGCCTTGTGCTTCTTTTCTGTCGATATTCTTTGGGTGGTATTCAGCAAAGCTTTACTTGGAGTAGAGCCATTGAAATGAATGGAGCTAGCTTAGTTATCTTTCTGCTTTTGCAGTTGTGTGGGGCTAATATTAGACACGTCCATGCATAGCATGGCCACAGCTTCTTCTCTTTGTTGCTGTCTGTAGTTGTAACCAACTTCTCAACAAGTAGGCCTAGTTTTAACTCTCTGGTTTCGTGCTGAGGTATCACGGCTTGTTTCTGCTTTCCTTGCTCACTGGTTCCGGTGTGAAATGAGGCTTTCCAGTCAATGTGTGGTTTTGTGGTGAATCCTCACGACAAAGTTGCCTAGTTGTATCTTGTTCTCCTTTTTTAAAAAAGGAAAGAAAGCAAGTTCTAGTCACTATACACAGTTCACAAATCATAAATAAGTAACCATATGTTCAGGGAACACTTGGAATGTGTTCTAGGAATGGAGCTGTAACAATATCCCTCCATTGCTGCCAAGTCATGGGTTTGGAGACACTAGAGATGTATTCCTAGCAGCTCCAGAAGCATGATTTATAATTAGGTCTACTGGTTTTACTTGTTTCCCAAAGCTTCTGGGTCACTTGGGGTTTACCTATATACCTGAAGGAGCGTCTCCACCCCATCATTCAGCCTGGACACTGAGTTCCAGCTCCGAGGGCCTTCTGGAGGTTCCTTCAATGCAAGAAGTGAAGTTACAGGAAACCAGGCAGAGGGCCTTCTCAGTAGTGGCACCCACCCTATGGAACACCCTCCCAGAGGATATCAAACAGATAAACAAATATACCACTTTCCATAGACATCGGAAGGCAGCCCTGTATTGGGAAGCTTTTAATGTCTGGTGTATTTTGTGTTCTTTTATACTCTGTTAGAAGCCGCCCAGAGTGGCTGGGTCAACCCAGTCAGATGGATGGGGTACAAGTAATTACTATTATTATCATTGTTACTGGGTTGCATAGGTAGGAAGCAGTTTCTATATGGGAAGAAACACCATTCACAATTGATGAGCATCGGAGCTCCTTTTCTATTTTTCAAGAGGCTTTTCCTAATACAGAATACAGGCTGATGCTTCCATTTTCTGAACTGTATAAAACTCGGGGATATTTTCTGCCAAACATTGCTGCCTGCCTCTGTTTGGAATATCTCTGGTACCCATTTATACTTCATGCTTCTTTCATGGCCTCTTAATATAAGACTTCAAGTAGCTCAGTTTGTCAGTGCTGTAGATTATCAGGCTTTACTCTCCCTACAGTTGCCACGAGCAGTTGGCACTCAGACCCTGAGTGGAGCTGGACTTCTGAAGATGTTCAACAGAGCTACTGATGCCGTTAACAAAATGACCATCAAGATGAATGAGTCAGATGTCGTAAGTTTTTAACAGCTGTATGTTTGACATATATGTATTTCTTTGAGGAGTAAAATAAAAAAATTCCTTCAGTAGCACCTTAAAGACCAACTAAGTTTTTATTTTGGTATGAGCTTTCGTGTGCATGCACACTTCTTCAGATTCTTTGAGGAGTGTTTGTGGAAGTGAATACCTATCTCAGGGGTTGTCAACATGGCGGCTTCCAGATGTTGGCGGACCACAACTTGCACCATCCCCAAGTATTCCATGCTAACTGGGGAGTTTAACAGCATCCGGAGGGCACCACACCGATGTTTCCAGGCCTAGCTGGATATCCCATTGACTTCCCTTAAAATGAGACCTTGGTCGTTTTACCTCTTTCAGTGGTTTGAAGAGAAACTTCAGGAGGTAGAATGTGAGGAGCAGCGCCTGCGGAAGCTACATGCGGTTGTAGAACTGCTAGTTAATCACAGGAAAGGTAATGTTGCAATTCGCTGCCATGGACTGGTTGGGCGCAGGTGGGAAGTGGAGGAACCAGTTGGGGAACCACCAAGCAGAGAAGGCTCAAAGCCCGGGCAGTGGTGGTGGGACAATGATGAGTGGTCACAGGCAAGAGGACTGAGAAGAGGTAACAGGACATGGTGAGCTGAGAGGCTGTGGCAGAGAGCAGTCCAGAATCAGAGGCAGAAGCTGAAGAAGGGGAGGAGGGAGGCCAGGAGGCAGAGATGATTCAGGCTCATGAAGAGTCACAGGTGTCTCCCCCTCCTGCTGCAACAAGCTTCCCCCGGTTTCCTAGAACCAGAAGAGGCAGGGAAAGGGCAGAGGAGAGGTTGGATTCACACAGGCGCAGTCTCCGATTGCTTGGGGAAAACCCTGGAGAGGAGGGCACTTAGGCAGCTGTGGGGAGGTGGGGGGCTTTCAATCTCTGCAACTGATCCATAGGGAAAGACATACCAGGGATGAGCTGCTGTGCTCATGAGGCCTGATGCTCCGCCAAGTTTGTGCAGATCATGTTTTTGCTAATAAAGAGTTAACTCCAGCTTGCACAGTGTGATTACTGTGGGCTCGCTCCTGGCACCTGCTTTGTGAAGCTGAAAAACTATGCAAGACTTCTATAGATCTCTGTGCAGCATCTTGATCGTGCTGCAAATCAGGGCTGGGCAACCTTTTTCAACCCAAACATGCACATTTCATTCTGGGCAACCTTCCAGGGGCTGCATGGCAGTGATAGGTAATAGCTACTGAAGGCAAAGAGCTTCCAGGGGCATGGGAGGCTGCCACATGGCAAATAGCAACATGCAATTATTGGCATAACATGTGGCAAACTGTAATACAGGTCCTTACTTTCTGTAGCACCTTCAGTCGCCAGCTGCAGCAAACCCCAAAATACCAAACAGTGAGGTGCAAGCCAGTGGATTGTGTGACCAATTGCTGCATTTCCAAGGGTGATCTTTGGCTGGCTTAGTTTCTCACGTTTCCTGCTGCACGTAATGCTTTCTGTTCCACCCACCAGAACTGTCACTGAATACGGGTCAGTTTGCCAAGAGTTTAGCCATGCTGGGGAGTTCAGAGGACAACACCGCCATGTCCCGGGCACTCTCCCAGCTGGCTGAGGTGGAAGAGAAGATTGAACAGCTGCACCAAGAACAGGCCAACAGTGACTTCTTCCTCCTGGCTGAGCTCCTGAGTGACTACATTCGCCTTCTTTCTGTTGTGAGGGTGAGAATGCCTTGACAAGAAGCTTAAATGTGTTGATGTGTAACGCCTATGTTCCTAGTCATGGGCTTGAGAGCCGCAGGCCTGCTGCATTCAGAATGCTTTCAGGCCTGGCCCCAGTATCTTGAGATACAAACAATAAGTCTGTGCTCTGAATAAACCCAGGTGTGTCGCTGTACACAAGTTAGAACTAGGTAGAGGGCCTTCTCGGTAGCGGCACCTGCCCTGTGGAACGCCCTCCCATCAGAGGTCAAAGAAATAAACAACTATCTTTTTTTAATAATTTTTATTGGTTTTTATACAAACAAGACAAACCAAACATACTGTGTAGACTCTGTCCCTTCATTTTCCCTCCACCCACAAGTCCACTTCTGCCACCAGTAGTACCCGTGGGCGTTGAGAATCAAAGGGGTCCATTATAAGCTGGGTTTGGCCTCCCCCCTCCCTCCTCCCCCCTCATCCCCTCCCTGCCACTGAACGGACAGGGATGGAGGAGCTCTGAGGATTGGTTTCCCCCCAGCTATTTCTTCAACATAGCAGATTAACAATACAACAACAACAAAAAGAAGAAGAAGAAGAAAAGAAAAATTATAAATTCCCAATTCTTATTTTCTTGACATTGTAATTGTGACTTCCTCGATTCTCTTCCTCCTGGTTTACCTAACTTCTCTAATTCATTATGGCGGGTTTTCTATTCTATTTCAAAATCTTATTCTTATAATATTAACTTAATCCTCCTCCTCCTTCTTCGTGCTGTCCTCCCACGGGCCCCCTCCTGCCACAAGAGGAACCCGTGGGGCCCAGCACTTCAAAGGATCCATTTTTGTGTCTGGGTTTCCTTCCACCCCCTCCCCTCCCCCCAGAGCACCCCCTGCCACTGGGTGCCTCCGAGCAAAGAGAGGAAAACGGGCAGCTCTCTACCCAAACACCTATCTAAACACAAACATATTAATATTAATCTAAAAATTCTTCCCTCAACCATTCTTCTAACTCCCTCCAGAAAACTCAATTTTTATATACTATCACATCTCTAATCAAAATCTTAACCTTAAACTTTAAAACACTCTCCTTCCCCTCTCCCGATGTCTTTTCCCCCAATTGGATCAGCATTTCCTTTAACAAGCCAAGATTTCAGAAACCGTTGTTCAGGAACCAAAAAACCTTTTAACTAAAATTCTCACCCCACACCAGTTCTTTCCCACTTCCCGCTCCAGGCCCTTGTTCCCCCCTCCCCCTGCCCTTCCCATCCCTCAGTGACACAACTCCACGTTTCAGTCCCTTCAAGCTCCTCATTTCCATTGATCTTCATTTCACTTTGCTTCTCATTATCGTCCTGTTCTTCCTTTTCAATTCCTTGTTTTGCCTCATCCAAAAGATATTTTTTGTGGTCCAGATCACCTTCAGAATTATCATCAAATTGTTGCTCCTCATACACAGTCTCAGAATCAAAATTGTCCTCTAAGTCCTGATCTTGAACCTCAATCTCCATTGATGGTGAATTAGGATGTTGCCGTTCCTTATAGATATCCTCCCATATTTGTAGATAGTTCAGCACAGCCTCCTGGAAGGCTTGAGAATACTTTGTTTTCATAGTTCTCTTAACCACAAGCAGACAGGAGATAGGGGACAAAGGGTGCTGGAAAATTCCTTCCTGTTACACGGTCGGCTCCATCTTGGCTAATCTTCTCCTTTGTCTTTAACTCCATCACAAATCAAGTCCTAATTCCAATTAGAATACTTCTGCCTCATCTTCAAACGAATTTTACCATCCACAGCAGTATAATAGATTTTCTTAATCTTTTAACAGCTTGACAGCTTTTGACAGCTGTCAAAACACTTTCCCCTTATTAATGCTGTACCTCAAGGGGTGCCGGCCTCGGGGGCTGAGAAGGGTTGGAAAAGTCTTTCTTTCTCTCGGGTCCACAATCCGAAAACTTTTTCCCTTTCGGCTTGAGAATATTTAATGCACCTCCCAATTAGCCATTAGGAAGAGATCGACTTCCGTTTTTTTGGAATCTCCCCCTATTTTCCAGATTAATATTTTTAAAGTCCAAATGGAGATTCACTTACTTTGTAGAGATCTTTTATTTTCTTGGAAGAATCCGCCGCTTGCCGGGTAAGGACTCGGAGCTTCGCTTCTAGGAGGTAAGTTGGAACCCAAAATGGCTCCCGCGACTCCACTCCGCTGGCTCTCGATCGCTCTACTGAGCTCTCGGGCAGCGGAGGAATCGCGCATGGAGCAGCCGCTGGGTGCGTGAGTCACCGGGACACTCTTCCCGATGTTTTTATGGGGAGTCCGCTCGCTCTGCGGACTTCCCCCCCCCTCCGCGAGGCCAGGGACTTCGGAGCACGAAGTCCCTGCGTCCTTCTTCACCAGCGCGACGGACCGGAATCCAGAAATAAACAATTATCTGACTTTTAGAAGACATTTGAAGGCAGCCCTGTTTAGGGAAGTTTTTAATGTTTGATTCTATTTTTAATATTATGTTGGGAGCCACCCAGAGTGGCTGGGGAAACCCAGCCAAATGGGTGGGGTATAAATAATAATAAATTATTATTGTTATTATCAATTATTTAATGATCTGCTTTTGCAGTGCTACTGTTCTTGACTAGGCTGTTCAGCTAGCTAATATCAGACAAGGGCATTTTAAATTGTCTCTAGCCATTCCCATGATCCCTTCATTCAGATTCCAGAATAGCAATGAGTCTGTGGGTAATCAAAACAACAACTCTCTGCTATTCTGGCATTGATGAGTGTGGAACACCCAGGTCTCATCCTGCTGCTCCACTGTCCACAACATGTGTTGGAGGTGGAGGGGTGTGCCAATTTTTATTTTTGTTTTTCAAATTTATAACACAACAGCGCCAAATTAAAACTAATTTAATACATTTTTTTCAAAAACTGGCTTCCCATTCTCTCAGATATTTCCATTATTTCCCCTTTTAAATGCTGCTTATTTTCCAGATTTATCTCTAACTAACATCCTTTTTTAGCGAATTTCTCAACCATCAGCTGTCCCATTACCGACTCCTGCATATAGATAAAACAAAATTATATCAAATAAAAACAAGTGAGGTTATAGTAATTTAAATCTTTCATTTTTCTTTCTAAGTTTTGTGTAACTGCATTTTCTTATCCCTGAAAGTTACTGTCCTCTGCCTGCTTGCACAGTCATTCCCACAGAAACTCTTCTTTTCCATCTTAATTCATATGCAAACTCAATTCTCTCCTTTTCAACGTGTTTTTGTTTGAGTTACCAGCCTCCCAAGGCTATTTCTTCCATTCCACTGAAGATGCAGCCATTGTGTTGGAAGCATATCATGCGCTGGAGGGTCTTTTGATGCTCTGATTTAACCCATTGTTGTGTGTGGTGTTGCCTGGTGGAGGAGAGACTCGTTCTGAAGGTGTGCCCTTCCCTGCCAACAGGGTGCCTTTGACCAGCGGATGAAGACATGGCAGCGCTGGCAGGATGCCCAGATCATGCTGCAGAAGAAACGAGAAACAGAGGCTCGGCTGCTGTGGGCCAACAAACCCGACAAGCTTCAGCAAGCCAAAGAGGAGATCTCAGAGGTGAGAGGGACACCCAAACCTGACAGGTCTCCTCTCTCCATCCCTCTTTGTGTGTGTCTCCCTATCCTAATAAGCGCCGAGGAACTCAGAAGGGTTATATGACCCAAATCTTCCTCTGTAAGCAAGGAGAGATGGCATGGTTCTTTCTGAGATGAGCCCCTCCAGTTACTGGCGGAAACCCAATGGTTTTAACAAAAGCCTTATCTTTATATATCTGCTTACATGTCTGTTCTAGGGTGTTAAAATGTGTAGTGGCAGGTTGTGTGTAAGGAAGATGTACACACACACACTTCTGCATCATGACAATCTGTCCTTTTCACATTTCTGCAGTGGGAATCTCGTGTGACGCAATATGAGCGAGACTTTGAACGAATATCTGCAGTTCTCCGGAAGGAGGTGTTGCGGTTTGAGGTATAGAACTTGCATTAAGTGCATTGGAACTCCTTTAATTTGACACTTTAACACGGCGCTGGCAGTCCAGGGGGACCTGGTTTCCTGCCACTCTGAACTGGGATATTGCTGGGTTGGAGAAGTTGAGAAGTCTCATGACTAGGTTTGACTTTGATTCTGCTTTCGTTGCCCTTAATTTGATAAACTTTGTCCTAAAGCAGATAAACAGTAGTTGGTAGGTAGGTAGCCGTGTTGGTCTGACATAGTCGAAACAAAATGAAATAATTCCTTCCAGTAGCACCTTAGAGACCAACTAAGTTTGTCATTGGTATGAGCTTTCGTGTGCATGCACACTTCTTCAGAAGTTGGTAGTCTCTGTGTCAAGGAAAGCATAAAGATTTGGATATGACTGAACGCTTTAACATGGAGGTTTCAGCTTCCATTGCAAAGCAGCTCCAATAAATGCTGGTCAGTCTTCCTGTGATAGCTTGTGAGACTGGACTGCAGGTATCTAGGTGGCTTCAGAATCTAGCGTGAAACTAGTGTGGGCAAAACTGTACAACAGGAGTGGGCAGCAGCTAGAAACTGTTGTTGGATCTTTTGGTGATTCTGCAGTAGATGAGCCAAGGTTTCTGGTTTAAGTTTAGCAGGAGCAACAGCAAAAAGCCTTTTCTAGATTGGGCTGCTTTAAAAGAACAGCACTGCTTTGGGGAGAAGCTGGTATAGATGCTGCAGTGTAAGTTCTGAGCTTCAGTACTAGTACTAAAAACCAATTCCTCTGCAGGCACCCTGCTAGTTCTAAGTACATATCTGCCTCCTTAACTAATTGCTATTGTGCACCTGTCTTTGGTGCAAGGTTCTGGTTAGAAATAAGGTAGATCTGCAAACCTTATGTCTGCCTGTTCCTGCTGCTCAAAGCAGATGTCACTGTTCTGTTACAGTAAGATAATTTATGTGGCATCTTGGGGGTTGATTGGTTTTGTGGCATCAATAGGCAAAGCTTGTTTTGTTTGTTTAATTGGGCATGCAGCTGTCTACAAAGCAGGATGCCTTCAGTATCAAGCCAAAAGACTTGCTACAACCTCCTCTTGGGAGGGTTAAGTTAAGTCTTGGGAGGGTTAAGTCTTCATTATTATTATTATTATCTTTTACATCCTTTGTCTACAGAAAGAGAAAACGAAAGATTTCAAAACTCATGTGACCAAATACCTGGAGACGCTGTTACATTCGCAGAAGCAGGTGAGGGAGCAATCAGCCATGTACTTGCAACTTTTATCATTTGCCGGCTATTTATCCCAGGAGACATGTTGCAGAACAAACACTCATCTGTCTCGTTAGAGTTGCCCTGCTGGGTCAGACCAGAGTCCAGCTTTTGCTCCTATCCAGTGCATAATGCTAGTGGGGTCCCATATGAGAACGAAATCCAAAGGACCACAAAGTATAGCTGCCCTGTGGCCCTTCAACAGAGACTCTCTCCAGTGCATTACACAAGGCAGAGCACAGCTGTATCTTCTTGCCTAAAGAAAGATGTCCCAGCAGTTTGAAGGCCATGTTGGTTACCCACTTTAAAAAAACCAAGGAAGGGAACAAAGCCCTTCAGTGGCCAAAGTCCTTGATGGGTGGTAAAGGGAGGGGGAGCTACCAGATACTTTTAGATGAGCAGCTTGTGTTTCCCTTGCTGACATTTTTTTTCCTTTTTCTTGTCTCCTATGCAGTTTGTGAAGTACTGGGATGCATTCCTACCGGAGGCAAAGGCCATCTCCTAACCAGTCCAAGCAAATTCATGCAACCGGGACTGTTTCTGCCTTTACTACATTATACCTCTTGGCCTTTCAGATGGATCCTGCAGAGCTGATAGACTCCACAAGCAACGCAGCAGTTTCCCCAGCTAGTAACTCTTCTTCTAACTGTATATTTTTTCATTTAGGTTCAGATATATATATATACACACACACAAACACACACACACAAACATATATATTTTCCTATTGAAGAGACTAGTCCCCTGCTTAACAAGCCAAGACCCGCTGTAGGGAGCGGAGAATGGGCAGGGGTTATTGTGTATTTTTTGGACTTTGATGTTGGGCCCAGGAATGCTTCCTGTGACTCCTGTGGTGCCATGACGACTATGTAATAAAACTTAAAATCAGGGCTAATCTGTTTCTTATTTCTGCATTGTGGTAGCTCCTGGCAAGGAGGTGCAATAGAACAAATGTTACTATCGACTGAATAGCTGTGTTCTGAGGAAAGTAATCATCTGCCAGAATCTGCCTGTCGCTTGGTGCCACAAGCAAACCCCTGCCATTCTGCAGCAGGAGCTGGCAGAAGCCTTTAAATGGATCGTGCTTTGTTGATGGTGTGTGTGAATTGTGAATATTCACTCTTAACATACTTTTCAGTCTACCTACACTTTCCCCTTTTCTCTGTATCCACCAGCCTCATTTTATCCCAGGTTGCAAACTCTCCAAACCTTGCATGCGCTTCTAGTGCAAGAGCTGCTTCTTCCTGAGCAACTTGTTTTGAGAGGCTCACTGTTGGAATCAATCCTGATGCTTTGGGGAAGAGCCATAGCTCAGTGCCTTGCGTGCAGACAGTCCCCTGGTTCCATCCCCAGTAGCATCTCCAAGTAAGGCTGTGAATGTCCTCTTTGGAGATTTGCTGCCAGTCAGTGTAGACATTAAAGGTAAAGGGGCCCCTGACCATCAGGTCCAGTCGTGTCCGACTCTGGGGTTGCGGCGGTCATCTCCCTCTATAGGCCGAAGGAGCCGGCGTTTGTCCGCAGACAGCTTCCGGGTCATGTGGCCAGCATGACAAAGCCTCTTCTGGCGAACCAGAGCAGCACACAGAAACGCTGTTTACGTTCCCGCCGGAGCGGTCCCTATTTATCTACTTGCACTTTGATGTGCTTTCGAACTGCTAGGTGGCCAGGAGCTGGGACCGAGCAACGGGAGCTCACCCCGTTGCAGGGATTCAAACCGCCGACCTTCTGATCAGCAAGCCCTAGGCTCAGTGGTTTAACCCACAGCGCCACCTGGGTCCCGTAGTGTAGACATTACTGAGCTAGATTAACCCTATGGTCTTGACTCTGTTTGAATGCAGCTTCCTAGATTCCCTTGATTTGCAGGTGGGGAAGAGAAGATTGCTGGCCAGTCTCTCATCATCCTTGGAATAACCTGATTTAAATACTAGCAGCCAAACGTTGTCTGGTGCTTGCTAATGCTCTAGTGCAGGCATCCCCAAACTGCGGCCCTCCAGATGTTTTGGCCTACAACTCCCATGATCCCTAGCTAACAGGATCAATGGTTGGGGAAGATGGGAATTGTAGTCCAAAACATCTGGAGGGCCAAAGTTTGGGGATGCCTGCTCTAGTGTGTAGTTTTTAGTTAAGCTGAAAACACTTGATTTCTTGGCTGCTCAGAGTCCTTGGCTTTATTTCGTTCTCCCCCACTCTGAGACATTGGTGCTAAAGATTCAAAATTAGCTTGACCACAACCATGCCCTTAAAAAACCTTGTATGCATTTTTATTTGCCTTCTGCTTTCAGTTCTAATAAGCTGGGGCGAGAAGTCTCTGCAAAATAAATATCTGCAAAATAAATATTAAAGAGGAACCTGAAAGTCCTTTGTTTCTGTGCTATCCCATTAAATCTGTATCTGAAAAGATTTCCTGCTCCTTGCTCTTCCACATAGCCTGCAGAGCAGCAGTGGGTACTTAATCCCCTTTGCGAATCTATATATTTCTGTTTTGTTCTTGTTGGCATAGACTCAGATTGGGGAAGTGGGTTATAAATCCCGCAGATGTTCTGTGGACTCAGCACAAGGAAGCATGAGGTAGTGTTGCTTAAGCCAAAACGATGGATTTACCGGGGGGTGTTAGGGGAAAACTGTATTGAGCCCCCAAGGTATTTGTTCCAGACTCCTATACCTGAGAGAGGAGAAAGGGGAGCAAGAGTTACCCAGAAGTCCTCCTGTTCATTCAGCCACTGACTATCAGTTCCATTTGCAGACTGTGCAATGTATGGCAAACTGATAAACTGGGTGGCGCCCCTTTACCTACAGGGCGTGGAAAAACAACCACAGATGCCACTAAGCACACTTGCCCAAGTATGTTGTATTTAGGTTGGTCAGCCATTATTATGGTCAATAGGCCAAAGTTGAAGCCGTTACAAATTGCTATATAGAAGAAAATACAGCAGTGATGCCAGGACATACGGGAATATAAACACCCAAAAAAGGTTGTTATTGTCCCAAAACAGGATATATGCTGTGCCCCCTCCTTTTTAGCAATCCCCCCAACTTACCGTACTTTCTTTGGAGAATTCTTCTGTTTTCAGTTGATGAGTCTGGGGGAAAACCGCAGTATCAATTTTGGGGGAGGGGCCTATCCCTTGAAGTCTTTGGTCCTCCAGATATGACTGGACTCAACTCTTGTCAGTCTGAGCCAGGCATGGCCAATGGTGTGACCTCTGGAGAGCCACCAGTTTTCTTTAACAGAAAAGCAGAATGCAGGTAGAGAAAGTGAGAACACTGGCATTGTTACTGGCATCTGTCTGTCTCGAGAGACTCAATGGAGTGCACCTCCGGGGGTGACGTCAGACTGCTGCATTAGCAGCACCAAAGTGGCCTCCTGGAGGCGCAGTCCTGAGCAGTGTGTCTGGAGATCCTGGGCTGCCCAGACAACAAAACCCCCTTCTTGGCCTTGCTGATATGGTCCAAAGGAAAGCAGAGCCAGATGTTGGGCACCTGCTTGGCTGCAGGAGTTGCCACAAGGAGGCATACGAGGTGCCATCCAACCGTATTAGGGACTCCACTCCATTTCTTTTCCCAAAGATGTCCTGCAATAGGTACTACCCCTACCCTAACACCCCATACACCCTGAACACTGGCATAGTATTATATTAACATGGGTTAAAGCCAAAGCAGTGTAATGCATTATTGCTTCTAAGTGGGTGATTGATGGGAAACCTCTGGGCTTCCAGATGTTGCTGGACTACAACTCCCATCATCCCTCATCATTGGTCATGCTTACTGGGGCTGATGGGAGTTGGAGCTGCACAACATCTGGAGGGCACCAAGTTCCCCATACCCGCTCTACTTAAACCCTGCTGTTCATACATTATCTATAAAGGGTGCATAGGAAACTGCCCTATAGTGCATTAGATCATTGGCCCATTTGGTCCACTATTGCCTACTGTGACTGACATTGAGACTTGTGGCAACTTAAAGCAGCCTTGCCCATCCTGGTGCCCTCCAGATGTTGGATGGGGTTGGTGTGAATTATATAGTCCGAAATATCTGGAAGACACTGGCTTGGAAAAGGCTGCCTTAAATATTTAACAAAGTTATGACATAACCTTTTGTGGAACAGCCAGATAATTACAGCCACTGTTTATGGTATCCAGTGTTAGCCTTGCTCAGAGTAGACCATTGGTTTAGTTAGATCAGCCATGAAATGTCCTAAATCGGCAGCCTGTCTCTTAGGGAACCTGTGCTACTCCAGATGTTGTTAAACTATGATGCCCATCTTCCCTGGACCCTGACTATCCTGGTGGGGGCCACGTGGTCTCTACCCCAGTGCACAAGAAAGACAGAATACAGGTGTTGGTGAGCTGAGCAGATGGGAGGTCGGGAGGAAACAGAGGACGTTGCCCATGATAACTTGATAAGTCTTTAGGGGGCTGAAACACTCCCTGTTTTGTAACTGGCAGTGACTCTCCAAGGTCTTGCTGGACAGAAGCAATTTCCTGTTACTGTCATCTAATCTGGAGATGCCAAGGCCAGATCGGGGAGAGGGGTCTGCTCCACCATATAAATATAATTGTTGACTTCATAACTAGTCTATACTCATTGGCTCTTGTAAAGATTTTAAAGAGGGGAAGTTAAAAACAATCCAACCGCTGAGTAACTTCTTATCTGTGAAATACCTGTGTATTCAACTGGATGTCTATAATACATCCCCAATCTTGAGAAAAGATAACAAAGATTAGGGCTAGCTCATTTCAATTGCCAGGGATCTGAATCACACACTGGCAGGCAACTAGGGGCTCATTCCTGCTGTTGCTTAGCATGGCCAAGTAAGCTTTCTGTTATTCCATTAATTATCAGTGGGTCCATATTATATTCTCTCCAGATTGTGGCTTTCCTGCACTTTTCCCCTCCCTCTAGCAATTATTATTATTATTATTATTATTATTATTATTATTATTATTATTATTATTATTATTAAATTTGTATACTGTGCTATACCTGTAGATCTCAGGGCAGTTGCAACATAAAATCACAATATTAAAAACACGAAATAGGCAAACAAACAAACAAAACCAATAACCCTCCCCTCCCCAACACATTTTAAAAGAGCATTGAATGTCAATCAGCCAAAGAACTGGTTAAAGAGGAACGTTGTCGTCTGGCGCCTAAAAGAGTTTAATATGAAGGCGCCAGGCAAATCTCCCTGGGGGCAGAGCATTCCTCAAACGGGGAGCCATTGCAGAAAAGGCCCATTCTCAAGTTGTCACCCTCCGGATATCGTGGAGGAAGAAATATAATATTTTAATTTCCCCCCTTCCCCCCCTAATATTTCTTGATCATTTAATAACCTCTCATTTAATCTCCATCTCATTGGGAATTTTTGCCCTGTTCTTAATTTCACAATAATAGAGTTGTGGTCTGATAACGTTCCGGGTAAAAATTCTACCTTCTTTATCTTAATGTACAAATCTCTAGAAAGCCATACAAAGTCAATTCCGCTCGCAGAATGATCCGCGGCCGCGCTAGAAAAAAATGTGAATGGTCGTGGTGGAAGAAAAGGGAGCGGATAGAGGGAGCGCGAGGAAAGTTTGGGAAGGAGGAGGGGAGCGCCCTGCGGACAAGAGAGAGGTTTGCTCTCCACCTCAAGCGCAGCACGCACGAGCCCTCGGAAGCGGCTGCGCTTGGGAACTCCGCGGCGGCGTGGTTGGAGCGCGCAAAGGCAGCGGGACCCGACGGGGCGGGTCTCCGCCGAAGAGGGCGGAGCGGTTTAAACAAGCCCTGAATGAGTCCGCGGGGGGCGGCTAGTCTCGGCTCCGAGGCAGCGGCAATGCAGCTGCAGGTCGCGGTGCCCTCGGTGGGGCTTCAGCTGTCCGAGGGCGACCAGAGCCCGGAGAAGGCGCGCACGGTGAGTGGTGGCGGCGGCAGCCCGTCGGATTGCTCCCGGAGCGGCGCGTAGGCTCTTTTGCAGCCGCGGGGCCGGGAGGGAGAGCCCGTCCGCCGGTGACTCTGGCCGCGGCGGGCTGGAGGGGAGAGCGGCCTCGAAGGCAGCGGGTGCCGTCGGTGCCCGAGGCCAGCCTGCAAGCGCCTTAGGCAGGGAGAAAGGCGGCGCTGAACTTGCTGGTGGGGCTTTGCAGAGGCCGGACGGAACGAGCGAGGGAGGGGCTTCTTTGCGGCGTCCACCAAGGGAAATGAAGGAATGAACCCGACACGTGTAGCCTGAGGACCCTTCAGAAGTGAGAAGGCGTGCAAACAGTCTGCATTTCGCGTCTCCAAGGGACGCAAGACGCGATTGCAATTCTTCCAACACCGCCGACTTTTTGAGTCTTGTGAAAAAGAACAAAGCTGAAAGAAGAGTCTCTTGGAGGAATGACGCACCTCGAGACTCCCTTTAGCGGTTGAGTCTGTGCCCTGTGTCCCCCAACAAGCGCGCACCCCACCGCTCAAAAAGGGGGGTTGATTACAGCTTCTGTGGACAAGAGATGTGGGATATGGCAGGTATAGATAGAAAGAAAAATGTTAGCACTGAGGCCGGAGAAGAATGAAATTTAGACCCTGATAATTGTGCTTAAGGTTAAAAATATCCCAAACAAGTACAGTGCCCCCGTCACATGGCAGAGTTGGTGAGACCACCAGCCTCCTGCCATAGCTGCCAAGTTATCCCTTTTTTTAAGGGAAATTCCCTTATGCTGAATAGGCTTCCTCGTGAGAAGAAGGAAAACTTGGCAGCTATGCCTCCTGCCAGAGCAGTAACTATGGAGTGAGGGGCCAGCCCGGGTTCTTTGCCCCAGGTTAAGCCTCTAGCATGAAATTGGGTCTTTGACCCGGGTGAAATAAAGCCTAGTTTTGCCGCTGCCTCATGGCACTGATGAGCTAATGAACAACTGCAGTGCGATTAAAAAAAAACCTTATCTCAATTCAAGGCCACAGGTGATAGAACCAAATTTCAAAATACTTCCTTCTCTGGGAAGAATGTGCAACTATGGAAAGCACTTGATTAAACATATCCTCCTTGTTTCGTTGTTTAAGCTGAGTTCCCATTGGCACCTTCGCCTCAGGCAGCAGTTTCTTATAAGATGGGAATCCTGTGACACACACACACACACACGGAAGTTGTTGGACTATAATTCCCATCATTGCTGATGCGGACCATGTTGGCTGGCTTGATCGGAGTTGGAGTCTCACAACGTCTGAGGGCCACAGGTTGCGTCTTCCTCTAAGAAGGCTTCCGAAAGTGGGGTATCAGGAAACACATTCATTCCATGACGTTTCTCCGTGTCTCCGTTCTGTTAAAAGATAAGAGCTGGCATGGGAAGCCTGTCGGCCTCTAGATAATTATGGAGTCCATCATTATCTGGAGAACCAGCCTTTTCCTACCCCTGACTTAAAGAAATGTTTATGCTGCTTGAAAGTATACCGGTTGAGACAATAATATGCAGAATACAGGAATAATGCGTTTTATTAAAATGATGCATATTGTTCCAGTAACCTATCCTCCCCCCCCCATGTTTGGGGGGAGGGAACAGTCGCTCCTCACACTGTTGCCACAATAACACACACACCAACACACACCTACCCTGTAGGAACGAGCAGAGTGACAGTTGCCGTGCCTCTGCTTCTTGTAGAACTATAACACTAGAAGAAACTAGGAGGTTGCTAAGATCTTTAAGGCAAGATCTACTTCACTCACATGCACACACTTAAAAAAATCATTCCGGCCACAAGGAGCCAGAAGGCACAGAGTAACTGCTACCGATATATAGTTTTTGCTACTGATATATTTTGTCACCTGACGCAGACCCCAAAATTGCACCTCCCCTCCTTGCCAGGAAAGAAGGGGTGCGGGAAGACCTACATCCAGAATGAGGGGGGGGCAGAGGAAGATTGGCACTGGGATCAGCTGCCCCAGTGAATCCCTTTGCCTGAGGCAGTCGTCTCATCTTGCTTCATGGGTGAGCCGGCCTTGAGTGCAGTGCTTAGAAATGACAGATTCTCATGTGGCACCACTGTAGGTCATTCTGGGGTACTGGGGGTGGGAAACCAATTAACCCGAGAGTGGGTGGGGGGTCAGTATGGTGTAGTGGTTAGAGCATCAGATTAGGACTTGGGAGATCTGGGTTCACATCCCAACTCAGCCACGGAGCTCACAGGACAACCTTGGGCCAGTCACAGTCTCTCCATCTGAACTACCTCACAGGGTTGTTCAAAAATGAAGCACAGGGTTGTTCAAAAATGAAGAGACAGAAGAACCATATACACCACTTTGAGCTCCTTAGAGGAAAGGTCTAATAATCTAATACATCTAATACATCTAATAATCTAATAATACATCTAATACATCTAATACATCTAATAATCTGGGCCATCTCTCCCCCAAAGCAAGATGAGGCGACTGCCTCCGATGGCAGAATCCACAGGTGCAGTAGATCCCAATAGAGATCTTTATTCCTCACTCGTTCCTGAAGTAGATCTTCACTCACCTCTTATTTCCTGGTGAGGAGATACGCCGGGTGCTAAAATATCTTGAGGTGGCCCTGCTGATAACAAACAAACAAACAAACAAACAAACTGTATTGCGTGGCCATAGAATGACTTGGGCCTTTGGATCCCTCTAGGCCAGTACTATAGACTCTGACTAGCAGCAACTCTCCAGCGTCTTGGACAGAGGTGATTCCTTGCCCTAAAATCTGAGGTCCTTGTAAACTGGAGGCAGAAGAAGAGCCTGTTGGATCAATTCAATGGTCCAGTATCCTGTTCTCACATGAATTGGTCTAATCCTCTTTTAAAGCCATCCAAGTTGTTGCCCACCACGGCCTCCTGTGGCAGTGAGTTCCGTAGTTTAACTCTGCACTGCATGAAGTCCTTCTTTTGCCAATGAATTTTTATTAACTTTCCAAATTGTTAACAAATTAACAACAAATTGATTCAATTTAAGAGTTGACTTTCCACCCCAACCTTTCAAGATGCTTCTTTCTCCTCCCTCCTTTGCTGCTCACAATAAAACACTTTTTCTTAATTTCTAATCCTTTTGCATCCATTCTCTATTATGTTTGATTCCTGCTTAGACTTTTATTTAACTCTTTTGCCAGTTAACCAAATAGAGTTAATCTTTTATCAAGCCATGTAAATCATTAATAATAATTTTAAATCTCATTTCCTCCAATACGACTTCACCATGGCTTTCTTTCAAACCCCTCCTGAATATTCCAACATTCAGCTTCACTGAATGCCCATGAGTTCTAGGGTCTGGACCTGGGACTTTCTGTGTCCCAAAACATGTGCTATGGGAAATCTGAGAAGCCCACTTAGATCAGATTTCTGTCATGCATCTAGCAGTGCTATTGCCAAGAACCCCAAGCCAAGTTAAGAGCAGACAGTTAAGGCAGGATTCTGGTAAATTGGGACATCAGCTGTGGAATGACCAGCCTTGTTTTCATTAGACCTTGAACTTAGAGTGGCCTGTCTCCAGCTCACACTGAGCGAAGCATAAACATCAGGCATGGCATCTCTTGGGCACAGAGTTTCCCGGTTTCCTTATTGGTTGGCAATTCTCTCTGTTTAATTAAGCTGGGTGTGGTGAGCGTGGTTCTGTATTCCAGCTGGAAGGCGCTTACTTTACTTGTGCCTTTATGGGGAAACTGTGATTGGAACATAAAATGCCTTATGTGGCGGAATATTTTTGGCCCTAGGAACCTAAGAAACCACCTTCCAACCATTGGTCCTTCCAGCTCAGGCAGCAACTCTCCGAGTCGGAGGTATGCTACATGGAACTGAACATGGGGGAGCTGAACAAGTCAGGTTCTATCACTCAGATTCACTAATGAATCTGATTTTTTCCTCTTTAAAAAGCAAGCTTCTAGACCTCATGGGAAGCAATGATAGGCTTGAAGGCAAGTGATCAGGACCTCGTGAAATTTCAGGAAGCAGAGGAGGAGCGATGCAGCGATCCCACTGCCCAGAGGGTTAGACTTCAATGCCCTGCATCGCTTCTTCCCTCCCCAACCCTATTCCATGGTTGTGGGAAGGAAAGAGAATAAAGGAGATATATGCACATTGGTTTAAAGTAGCTCACAATGTGATTTTTCTAGTTGCCAAGTGCTCCCACTGCTGGCACAGCAGGGTTCTTGTATGTGTGCCTAGATGAGGAAGAGAAAGCAGTGTATACTAAAAATAGCAGTGTGTGCGTGTGTACACACACACACATACACACACACGTACACACACACACAACCTATGGCTGCCACTTCACAAACTTTTCAGTGAGTAGACTGCTTTTGACATTCTGGGGGTGCTCCAATTCTTTTTTTTATCCTTGTATTTCCCTTATTTCATTTTTAATTCCTATAAAGTGCCATCTTTTTCCATTGCTGACCCCAAGACAGTTTGCAGCCCAAGGTGAGGACTGTAACATGTGCTTTCCCCCTCCCCCAAATATTTGGATCTGCTGCGCAGAGGAGGGTCTGTTGCTGCTGCAGCTGCCATTCGTGGTGACCAGAAGTGAGCGTTGGGTGTGTGAATAATTGCTTCAGCTGGGTAAACTGAGGCCTGGGCCCAGGGACTTTGGTTTGTTTCCCCCCCCTAAGGAGCTGGCCCCTTTGGTCTCCATTTCTCTCTCCTGAACAACAAGTACACAAAGCCTGTGTGGCCCCTTTGCTACATCTCCGCAGCATCTGGGCGCACAAAGCCTTCAAGAGGAGATGTGTGCTGCATTACAATCTGTGCTTTGCTGGAGTTGTCCGAAGTGTATGTCTCCGCACTTTAACTGTACATGTTCCTCAGGCCCGACACGGAGTCTTCTGCTGGGTGCTCTTTTATGCAGAGCAGAGTTTATTCAGTATATTCCCCCCCCCCCCCGCTCCCATTTGGCACTTTTGGGAAGCGAAGCCAAAGGCTGGTTTCAAAGAGGCTTTTGTCAAGCGGTGTTTGCTTTGGGGAGAGACTGGACTGTGGTGCATTGTGGGGGAAGAAGGTAAAATGACCGCCCTGCTGTTGCAGAGAGTTAAGACAGACCTCATCTGTTCAGCAGCAGCAGCAGAGCTGTTTTGTGGGGTGGGTGGGGCACGTCCGGGTGAAACTGACAAGCTTGTGCCTAACCTTTCAGGTGTTCAAGGTGGAAATCCTGTGGAACGGGAGGAAACATTGCATTGAGAAGCGCTACAGCGAGTTCCATGCCCTCCATAAAAGGGTAAGGTGGGTGCATGAGAGTCAGGGGGGAGGGGGAGCTTGTGGCCCTGCTGGGTTTCATTGGACTACAAATCCCATCATCCTCGACAACTGCCCATGCTGGCTGGGGCTGATGGGTGTTGGAGTCCCACCCACTAAAGAAGAATGGAGAAGTAAGGGGATGGATTGTGCAGAACCGGCAAAGCACGTTACACTAAATAAGGTTTTGTGGAAGAATGCAAACCCTTTTCGGATTATTTAGAGAAATATTATTATACGATGACCACGTGAGCAGGATTTGAACTGTGAGCAACAGAAGGGATTAAAGATTATAGTACTTTTGTTAAGGTTCAAGAGATAGAAGACAGGGTGCAGCAGGCGGAGAGAAACAGAAACACAACGGAAAAGTGGATAGGAAATTGAATTTATTATTATTTACTGAAATGTATGTGTGAAATTTTAGATAACTTAATTTTTTGTAAAGCTTCAGATTGATGGGTGTTGGAGTCCCATCCCTGGTATAGATTGATCTTGTGGCCTGGATCCATCTGCTACCACACTTGCACATGGCTTTTCTTTCACGTAGGCAGCTATAAGGGCTTACTCTACCCTGGTTTGCCCCCTGTTTCATTCTGGCCAATCAGATGCCTTTGGGAAGAGGGCAGCAAACATTTTCAGCACGGGGCCGGTCCACTGTCCCTCAGACCTTGTTGGGGGGGGGTGGACTATATTTCTTTTGTGGGGAGGGGGAATGAACAAATTCCTATGCCCCACAAACAACCCAGAGATGCATTTTAAATAAAAAGCACACATTCTACTCATGTAAAAACACGCTGATTCCCAGACGGTCCGTGGGCCGGATTTAGAAGGCGATTGGGCTGCATCCGGCCCCTGGGCCTTAGTTTGCCTACCCATGCCTTTGGGGAACCCCACCCTGCCAAGCAGGACATGAGCACAAGAGCCTTTCCCACTGCTGCCCTCACCCCTGCTAAACTGCCCCTGGATATGGAGGCTCCACTTTGCTGCCCCAGCTATTAGCCACTGATGGGCCCTATTCTCTTCCATGAAGTTTTTTACTCCCTGCTTAAAGCCGTCTTTGACATCCTGGAAAAAGGGGGTGCCAGGCAGGTTGGCAAGCACCTTGGGCACGAGTATCCCACGCTGAAACATTTTGTGGCAGGCCCCACTCATGCTTATTTCAGAGTACATGTAACCGTGATCCTGAAATACAGCTTAGCTTTCCAGTTTCCTGGAGTGTCACATTAATTTTTTTATGCTTTAGGCATATGTCCCTGCTCAAGGGAAGTGCTAGAACCCTCGGCTTCCATGTTGTGTTTGTTTGTTTGCTTGTTTTTGGAGGGGGGGATGGAGGAGTAGAAGAAGGACGGCCCAATATTACTGCCTATGGCCATAGACACTGCACACACTACACATATATGGTTAGATATATGGTTTTCCCAGCCATAGTATTTGTGAGCAAGATACTGTGAGCAAGATTAGAAGGGAATATAGAAAGGGAAGCCCTGTTTCACTGTTGCTTTCAACAGTGTGTGGCAGGAAATTTTCCATTGCTATCTCTCTTTTTTAAGTTAACTCCCCCCGCCCCCCAGATAGCTACACCTTGCAAACACAACTCTGCACAACTGAGGCTCCGCTCATTGGGTGTGCTAAACTAATGCAAGGGAAGTCTTGCTCAATCACCGTGTCTTCCTTGCAAGTGTTCCGGTGAAAATAACATCCAAATAAAGCCTTGAATTTGCTTGAGTACCATATTTGTGCCATCTTGAGGATGCTCTGCTGAATTCTCTCCCTGCCCCCACCCAGTCAAATAAAGGTAAAGGTAAAGGGACTCCTGACCATCAGGTCCAGTCGTGACCGACTCTGGGGTTGCGGTGCTCATCTCACGTTATTGGCCGAGGGAGCCGGCGTACAGCTTCCAGGTCATGTGGCCAGCATGACAAAGCTGCTTCTGGCGAACCAGAGCAGCACACGGAAACGCTGTTTACCTTCCCGCTGTAGCGGTACCTATTTATCTACTTGCACTTTGACGTGCTTTCAAACTGCTAGGTTGGCAGGAGCTGGGACTGAGCAACAGGAGCTCACCCCGTCACAGGGATTCGAACCGCCGACCTTCTGATCAGCAAGCCCTAGGCTCAGTGGTTTAACCCACAGCGCCACCTGGGTCCCACCCAGTCAAATACCTCAGTCCAAATACTCTAATGCGCTCTCTCTCTCTCTCTCTCTCTCTCTCTCTCTCTCTCTCTCTCTCTCTCTCTCTCTCTGTGTGTGTGTGTGTAGGGAGACTTTTTTAAAAAAATACTTTTACAGCAAGTAAAATGAATGCAGTGTGGGGTTTTTGCTTACTGAGTATGGGTCAAATAAACACACCAGATCATATATCCATGGGTTTAGGGCAGGGTGCCATTCCAGATGTTGTTGGACTTGCATGCCAGAAACATCTGGAGGGCAGGCACCATGTTTCAAATGCCTGTCCTTGCTTTGGGGGCAATGGATTTTTTGTCCTGGGCATTGGATAATTCTATATTCCATATTTTCTGTAAAGCCCACATTCCTGGTCTTGACCCAAGACTTCCAGCCTAATTGGGGCTGGCCCAGACTGCTTGCTACCTTGATGCAAAGGACAATATGGTTCTCCCTCCATCCATGCCCTGCCTGGGGGGGGGACTGTTTGGCCCCCAACAGCCATATCCTTACCTCCCCAAAACCTACTGCCCAACTTAAGACAGGTGTGTGATCCACCCATCTGTCAGAGTTGACCCATGTGGGAAAGGCTCTGCTTTGCCAACACATTTCCTGCAGGAAATGCACTGGCAGAGCACTGCCCGGAAGGACTGAACTCTCTACTCGCCAGCCAATGAACAGAGGGTTCGATCCTGCTTTCTGCTTGGGTCTGCTTTGCTGGCATGTTCCCAACAGGGAACAAAATGACAAAGTGGTACCCAACAGGATTGCTATCACCCAGTGACGTTAGCTGATTGGCAGGTGGCCGTGGCTTGGGGAAGCGGTTTTGTGGAACGGATTGGACGCCTGGTGGGATGAGATTGGCCCACAGGCCATGAGTTTCTAACACCTGATGCCCAGAAATGGACCCTGCTGGCAGCTGAGCCTGACTTGAGCACTCTCAGCAGAGAGCTGGCTAGTTTTGCGGTTGTAGGACAGAGCTCCTCTCCTCCCAATGCCTCTCTTTCAGCATCCACTGCCAGAAGCAGCGGCTTCCCTCTGGCTAACAGTAGGACCGGCCGTTGAGCCTGGCGGATCCTTGGAGCTCCTTTGATGTCCGTGCAGCTTCTCTGCTCTCTCCTCTCCCCAACCCCCACAGATCAAGAAGAGATGCAGAGTCCCGGACTTCCCACCCAGGCGCGTCCCCAACTGGATGACGAAAGTCCTGGAGCACCGGCGGCAGGGCCTGGAAGCTTACCTCCAGGTAGGATGCGAGGCTGGCAGCCGAGTTGAAAACAGCCTCCCTCCCTCCCCAGCCTCCACTCACTGATCTTGGTTCCTCTCTTCCTGCAGGGCATCTTGCTATGCAATACGGAGCTTCCCAGGGAGCTTCTGGACTTCCTGAAACTCTGGCAGTTTGAGCAGGAGCACAAGGCCGATCTCGGGTGAGTGTTTGGATTGAGCAGGAGCAACACTTTCCCCCTTTGTGCCACTGTCTGGCACAGGTGTGTGTGTGGGGGGGAACCTTTGGCCCTCCAGATGTATCTCAGCTACAATTTCTTCCGCTACAGCCGGTGGGTTGTCAGGGCCCAGGGAAAGCATTGCGCCCTCCTAACCCGTGGTTCCTGCCAGGGAGGGTGGCAGTGTTGGTGGGGAAGGATATTCCCAGCTGGGAGAGAGAAGCTGGGGAGGGAACAATGCCAGCAGTCACTTGTTTTATTTTTATTTTATTTATTATTATTTATTATTATTATTTTTATTAATTTTCCAAAAAGAAATACAAAATAGAGAATAAAAATACAAAAAGAAAAACACACACAAATAAAAAGAAAAATACATCAAAAACAGATAACATAGAATAAAAAAGAACAAAAATTCCATACATCATTTACTATTATAATTCTTGTATCAGTGACTTCCTCCTTCCCCCCGTCCACGTTTCTACTAGTAACTATTCAAGCGCTCACATTTTCGACATTCCTGACATTTTCTAATACCAAACTTCTTATAACTATTATCAACCCAATTCTTATTATAAATCTATACCTTTATACATTTAACTTATACTCTAAAAATCACATATCTCACTCCTTATTCCTTTAGACTCTTGCTTCTGTAGCGTCTTTGTACTTCCACAACCTTTATTGTCCATTTTTTAACTTATAGTTCTTTTCCAAATAAGTCTTAAATTTCTTCCAGTCTTCTTCCACCGTCTTCTTTCCCTTTTCGCGGATTCTCCCAGTCAGTTCAGACAGTTCCATATTTTTATTTTATTTAATGAAATTTTTACATGGCTTGATTAAAAAAAACAAAAAAAACTCCAAGTGGTTTTTCTTTTGAAATTTTGCATCCCCCCCAAAAAAAAGTTTGAGCAGCAACCCCCGTTATGCCACTGGCTGCAGCAAGTGGGGGGGGGGTAGGAATTGTGGTTTATTAACACCTGGAGGGCTGAAGGCTCCCTACACCTAGTATAACTCGACAGCAGCATAGTAGTTTGAGACGGACTGTGGTTTTGTGGTTCTTCCAGGACTACTCTGCTTTCTTCTTTACAAAAACTTGAGTATCTCACAACAACAGAATGCGATGCAATGCAATATACATATAATGCCTTGGTTCCCCCCCTCCCATTGTAAGTTATACGTACTGCACTTTTCTCAAACATTCCTTTCCCTGCAAAATCCAGCAGGGATTGTTAAGAGAGGGATGGGTAGCTGGTCTCTTGTGGACATTGTCCAGGTGCTTTCCTCCCAAAGGAGCTGCAGTCAAAACGCCAACCCACACACACTGCCCTTGTGTTGATTTACAGACTTTTTTGGAGCCTGCACAATTGACAGCTAAGGCCACATCTGCAAATGAGGTGCCGCGAAGCATTGTGGGGCAGCACTGTCTGTGCTCGCTGTGACTTGAAGGAGTGTGGGCGGAAGGTAGCC
This sequence comes from Zootoca vivipara, assembly GCF_965207765.1. Classification (NCBI taxonomy): domain Eukaryota; kingdom Metazoa; phylum Chordata; class Lepidosauria; order Squamata; family Lacertidae; genus Zootoca; species Zootoca vivipara. The sequence continues at coordinate 9,913,105 of NC_142596.1, forward strand.
CAGGCCCAGGCTCAGGTTTCCCTCGACAGAGGCAGCTTTGCTGCAGCTGCTGCCCTCTCGCTTCGGCCGAGCAGGCAGAGGTGGAGCACAGCTGGCAGCGTCCCTGCCTGTTGTGCCATGCCTCTGGCTGCCCGCTGCGCCTGGCCCTGCCCGGCGGAGCGCGAGGGGTGCTGGAGGGATCATCGCGCCATGGCGCCCGGTACACTTAAGATGGCCCTGTCCCCATGCCTGCCTTATAAGCTCCTAGAGGCACCCGTTTCCACACACTAGCTTTTGTATGGAAAGGCTGCCTTTGTTCACACCACTGTTTGTGAACAGCCTGTCCTGCCACACCCAATGTTCTTCCCTGGGTGACTTTTCCATGCAGGACACAAGGCAAGTGGTTCACTGCCCCAGTGCTTTGTTTCCACCAGTGGGAGGGAGTCAAAACAGTCCCAACAACAGAAGGGTCCAGCCTTTGTCTACTTACTCCCCGGGGGATAAATGTGCTCATCCAGCCATGGAGGCAGGCACTTACTTTCTAGTTCCACTCCCTGTAGCTTGCTTGCTGCTACAAGCAGCAGGGAATACTCTCAAAAGTGTCTGCTTTGTGCTCATACTGGCCAAGTTGCAAGTGCCTGTTCCTTTTGCAGGGAGACAGAGCTTCTCTTCCGCCGCATCTTAGTGGTAGAGCATCTGCTTTGTGTACAGATGGTCTCAAGCTCAATCCCCAGGTAGGGCTGGCTACCAGTAGGCATCACGGACTTCGTATAAGGCAACTTCCTAGGATCCTTTGTTCAGAGCAGCAGCATCTGCCCGATACAGAGTTAGGCCACTGGTCCATCTTACTTAGCATTGCCTACACTGATCTCCTGTTTATTGCATTTTTAGCTTTCCTCTCCCTCTTACTCTTAAGTTCAAAGTGGTGCATGTTGCTCCTCTCTCTTCTGCACATGCATTTTATTCTCACAACCACCTTGCGAAATAGGCTAGGAGCTGAAATGGACAGGTTCTAACCCAAATGGCGGGGCTCAATTCTCTCCTTGCAGCCCTGCTTACCTGCTGTCCCACCGGCCGGTCATAAGCTTCCGAAGTGATCCATGCATCCTCCCGGCTCCCATAGGTAATGGCTTCCTAGTAAGGTTTTTGGGGTGGTCATGGAGACATATCATATGGGTGACAAGAGAGCCAGGGGGTCCCTCACCTGCCATCCTGGACTGGCAGGGATTGGGGGAGTGGATGGAGAGCAGTTCTTGTTTTGCTGAAAGGCACCTGTGCAAAAACCACTGCAGTGTTAGAGATGCCCAAACACTCAGGTTTGGGGTAGTAGTTAAAACAGCATCTCCTGCAACAGGAGGAAGCCGTGCATGCTGAAATGATCCTTGTACAGTGGTACCTCAACTTACGAACGACTCGACAACCGAATTTTTCAACTTACGAATGGGGGTAATGGTTGCGTGCTTACAAATGTCTCGACATCCGGGGGGAAACCGCGGCTGTTTTAGATAGGGATTTTTCGACTTATGAATGTTTAGATAGGGTTGCTTCGACTTACGAATGTTTCTGTTTTCAATGCATTCCTATGGGAAATCATGTTTCCAATGGAGTTTTTCGACTTACGAAGGTGCCTTCGGAACGGATTAAATTCGTAAGTCGAGGCACCACTGTAGTCACAATTGAAACACGGGATCGCAGAGTCCTAACATGAGCCACCTTTGTGTTCTGGAACTGAACAGTGTGCTAGATCTCATGCGAGTGCCAGGTTGAAGATGCCCCTTTGCCCTCTGCTGGGGGCAGCATTGTCCGTCGGCCTCTTTCCTGGGGGGTTCCTAGGCCAGAAAGGGAAGACAGGAAGAAGCCTCTAGGACTGCTTTCTGCTCCCACCTTTTAAGGGTTGAGTGAATGGGCTGCTGCCTGTTAATTCCCTCCTCTCCCTCTCAGACTTGCTTCCCAACGTGATCCTGAGTGGGGTGCTGCAGGGCTTCTATGCACCCCGGACGACCCTCTGCCTGCAGTCAACGCTCTTTGCAGCTCTGCCAACCGTCGACTCGGCGTCCTCTCCTTTGCAACCGGCCTAGGGAACGCCCGGAGGATCGAGTGCAGCTCTGTTCATTTGTGGAAAAGCAACCGCCGGCTTCCTCCTCGCGTCGTGCGTTGGAAAGAAAAGAGGTTAGGGACAAGGGTGCAGTTGGGAGAGCCACTTCTTGAGGCAGGCAGTGAGAAGGAAATGCTGTAGGTTGTTTTGTTAGGGTGCTGAGCTCCAGTAGAGTGCAGCTAACAAGGGCAGGGCTTGTTGCCACTTCTGGCAGAGCTGTGGCTCTCAGGCATTTCCAGGTTACAGCTCTTGTCAGCCCACGTGAGTGAGAAGCAGCTGCAAGTCAGGGAGGTGTGCATGCCTTCCTCCAAGCTTCATGGGCTGGAAGCAAAAGCAGCACAACAGCTGCTGGGGGGCAAGTACTGACTCAGGTCAGGTGCTAACAATGCAAGTGATGCCACCAGAGTTTATATGCACAGTCAACTCTGCATGGATCTGGGCCAGTTGACACCTTAATGCAGGTGTAGCCAACGTGGTGCCCTCCAGCTGCCCACAGTCCCCCAATTCGCATCAGCCCCAACCGGCATGATCAGGGATGATGGGAGATGTGGTCTAACAACACCCATCGAGTGTACCAGCTTGGGGAAAGCTGCACTGATGTGACACAGGTAGCAGAGGCTTTTCAACAGCATGGCGGGAGACCAGCAGCTCCTCTAAGCTATCCCAATAGTTTGGGTTATTCCTGCTGCAGAAGAGAACTGCTTTCTCGGTGGGGCAGATGGTCTACTTTAACAAAAATGGCTATGCAATAAAACACTTTCACTAGAAATATTGAGTTGTTTTGAAACTGCTGTAATTTGAGGCAGGGGGATGGAGGGGAGAAGACAACAGTTTCTGACATTGCCAGTGGGCTGGTTTGTGGCCAGTGCTTCTTAAACCATGGTTTACTCTTACACTGAATCAGTATGATAGTGCTTTTTTTTGGGGGGGGAGCTGCGCCAAATCATGGTAGAGTTGCAAGAGAAGCTTTGTTCTTGCTGCCCAGTTTGTGTTTGCGATGGCTTGGGCCTCTCCTTCATTGAATAAGCCCCTTTAAACATACCCACTTTTCATGGGATGCTAGGATTGGAGACAGCTACTTGCCTTTGTGTTCCAAACAGAGGAGAGGTGCAGAGAGCTTTGTGAACGAATTTGGCAGTGGCTAACAAAAAGAACTTTCCTTGGGGAAGTAGTAAATTTGCGACATTCGCTATCTAGAACACCCCTCTAAATAAAACGCTGGAAGTTCATGGTTGGGGTGGGACGACCTAGCTGCAGCTAAGAAAAACCACCACCAGGCAGTACTACAAAAACACAATGGTCACGTTTATTGGTCCATGTGCTTTCTTACAAAAACTGAATGGGACACCCATTGCCCACCCCCACCCCTCAAAGCCACTTGGATGACCAGTGGCTGATGGAATGAGTTGTTACAAGAATGGAGACTCCCCACCCCCCACCCCACCCCACCCCACGTAGCTGGGGGAAGGGCAGACAGAAAGGGAGCAGCAGTGGCGGCAGTTCACCTGCTGTGGGACAATGATGATGCGAGGCTTCCGTGAGTGTGTAGCCCCCTCGCAGCCCTTTGCAAGCCAGAGTCTGACCCTCCAGCGGCCACCCAGTTATTCTTTGGCAATGGCAAATGGCTTCTCCACCTCGATGACGTTGCAGTCGGCAATGATGACGTCTTTGAGAGGTTTGTCCCGACTGTCGGTCTTTGTGTTCTCCACTTTTCTCACTACATCCTAAGAATGGGAAGCAAGAATAAGAAGTGAGCAGTGTTGGAAGTTAGCCAGGGGCATTTTGCTTCTGGTGTGGGTCCAACCGCGGCCACATGGAGATCTCTGGACGCCAGGTTGCCGACTGACATCTCCACCTGGCTGGCCCCTCCAGCTTTCTTAAGCAGGTAAGCATAAGACCTTATTCATTGCATTATATCCCACCTTTTCCTCCAAGAAGTACATAGTTCACCCCTCCCCTGGTTAATCTCTACAACAACCCTGTGAGGGTTGTGACTGTCCCAAGGTCCCCCAGTGAGCTTCATGACCCAGTGGGGATTTGAACCCTGATCTCCCATGTCCTAGTCCAACACTCTAGCCACTACACCACACTGGCTTCCTACAGTTCTTCTGCTATGGGGCAGCTACATAAATTAAGTAAATAAAAACGGGGAAAGCAAAACATCACTTAGAGAAGGTTCTGAAATATTTTCCTCACAAGCCTAAATTTATTTTATTTGGTGTGTTCATACAGAGTTGGAGGGTCATCTAGTCCAACCCCCTGCAATGCAGGAATCTCAGCTAAAGCATCCATGACAGTTGGCCATCCAACCTCTGTTAAAAACCTCCAAGGAAGGAGAGTACACAACCTCCCATTTTAATGTGTTGCATACTGCCTTGAGATTTTTTCTCTTTAAAATATGGAGAGAAATTAAATGAATAGTCATAATTTTCATTGTTGTTTTTTTAAAAAGGTGCCTAGACATTCCGTTATGGTGACTGTAAGCTAGGTTTAAGGTGTCATTTGGTGATTTGCTTATATATCTGAGTTCCTAACACTGATGACACTTTATACCCAAGGAGGGCACTTGGCAATGCCCATCGCATGGGCATTTCGAGCTGCCCCATTTTGCCCCTATAATGCAGCCTGGAGAATGGCAATACAGTCGTACCTTGGAAGTCGAACGGAATCCGTTCCGGAAGTTCTTTCGACTTCCAAATCACGGCTTCTGAATGGATGCAGGAAGCTCCTGCAGCCAATTGGAACCCCCGCCAGACATTCGGCTTCCAAAAGAATGTTTGAAAACAGTCACTTCTGGGTTTCGATCGTTCGGGAGCCAAAATGTCTGAGTTCCAGGGCGTTCGACAACAAAGGGACAACTGTATGGGGTTCCTATAGTAAGCTCTTTATATATTCACTCTTAGACACTAGTTATGCCATTGTTTGACACAGCGGAGCTGTTTCCCATACACAGAGGGAGGCAACACCTTGTCAAATTCCCAACTCCCATCAGCTCCAGCCAGCATAGCAACTGGTCAGGGGTGATGGAAGTTGTTGTCCCACTTCACAGGGAGGGCCCTAGGCTCTCCACCTCTGCAGTTCAAATGACAGAACTGGCATTACTGGATAAAAATTCAAGTAAACCACAGAGATCTAAAAAGCCCAGGAAGCTGAACAGATTTGTGATCGATGTCAAAAGAGACAAAGAACTCAGCACCAGGCAAAACTATTGTTGAGGGACTCCAAAGATTGGGCACCACCCCGGAAAAGGCCCTGTCTCTAGCCCTACCCACCCACCTTGCTTCCAACAGCAGTGGGATCTAAAGAGCCTCCTTAGGGCCATCTTAATGGAGGGAGCAAGCAGCTGCTGTTTGGTGCTTAAAAGGTTTTTACCAACACTATGAACTGCCCTGACAACAAGCTAGGAGGCAGAGAAATTTTAAGTTGCTCCATTCGCCTGGTCCTGGTCCGTAGTCAAGTTCCCATTATTTGGAACCAACAACTGCATTAGAAATCCAGTAAAGGCCCAGATGCTGCTATGCACAACAAACACACACACACACAAACACATTCCGCTCACCATCCCTTCCAGGACTTTGCCGAAGACAACATGCTTGCCATCCAGCCATGACGTCTTGACGGTGGTGATGAAGAACTGAGAGCCATTGGTGTCCTTGCCGGCGTTGGCCATGCTCACCCAGCCAGGCCCGTAGTGCTTTAGCTTGAAGTTCTCATCGGGGAAACGATCCCCATAGATGCTTTTACCTGGCAGTAAGCGAAAGGGAGAGAATAACACCGTCTTCCAGCATCCAGCTTTGTTTTTTGAGGGTTAGTCCTGCCCAGAGGAGGACCCTTGTCCAACCCCATCCAGAAGAGACAGAATGACTTGGCCCTAGTTGCCATTTGGTGCCTCACCTCCTGTTCCATCTCCCCGGGTGAAGTCTCCTCCCTGGATCATGAAGTCCTTGATCACACGGTGAAACTTGCTGCCTTTGTAGCCAAACCCTTTCTGAAAAGGAAGGGAGTTTGGTAAGAGTGAGGCGAGTTTGCAGCACCACTCTGTGCAAGGCTTGGTTTAAGGCAATCCAGAGCCAGAGAGTTTCAGAGCATCAGATATAACCTCTCCCATCTGTGGGTGGAAGAGAGTCATGACTGGTGGAGAAGGGACCAAGATACTGGGGAAAGCAGAATACTTTGCTGCTGCAATGCAGGTGAGGCCTCGGCATTTTCTCCTCCACCATCACCAACCCCCTGTAACGAATTGACATACAGTCGTACCTCGGGTTACGACCACCTCGGTTTGCGAACAGTTCGGGTTACGAACTGCGCAAACCCGGAAGTGTTTTCGCCGCGCGTGCGCAGAAGCGGCGCGCGCGCGATCTGCGCAAAGTGCGAAAATCGCGCTTTGCGCATGCGCAAAATGGCGGCGCCCATCGCGTTCGGTTTACGAACTATTCGGGTTACGAACTGCGATTCGGAACGGATCGCGTTCGTAACCCGAGGTATTACTGTAGTTTTTTAAAAAAATAAAAATAAATTCAGCCTGGCTTTGCAAGGGTTAAACCCACATCCAGCCTGATTGACTGGACATTCTAATGGAGGCGGGTCTGCTTGGAGCTTAAAAGGAGGGAGGAGCCGTTTTGTCCATTGGAGAGCGCGAGGGAGTGGGAACGTGGGTGGTTGTGGGGTCAGGGTAGTGTAGGGTTTAGATGAGGAATAAGCAAGTTCCATATGACGTGTTTGACAGCAATAACTTATGACAGTAACGAAGCTTGTACACGCATGAATCTTTAAAGCAACCATTATGAATTTAAGTTAATAAACTTTCATCGTTTACGTGCCAAGGAGAAATCGTCTTTCTTATTTCCAGCACGGTATCGAAAACAGTAGAGGTGGAGGCTCTTGAAAGGACAAAACTCAAGAGGGTGTAGATAGTTTGTGTCCTTGAGTAACACGGGATAGGCTGAAGGTGGACCACCCGATGTGTCACTAAGTTGCCTAAGCAGATAGGCAAGCTTTTAGAGTGAGGGATTTCAAGCTGAGGGAATCTCCTCACTGGGGACAAAGGGGTTAGTCGCACAAACAGCCTTGAGTTTCATAAGATACCTGGCCACGTGTGTTGGAAGCAAACTCCACTTACTAATAAACCCAAGATTGAAGAGGGGTTTATAAATGATCTGAAGGGAAATAGGGAGGTGGATTTTGCCTCAGGATTCCCTAGGAGTTCCTTTAGTAAGTGAGAGAGAAGACGAGTTCCCTAGGTGCTCTTTTAATAATAGAGTAAGAGGGGCAAACGTCACACCTTTTAAGCATTAGTTAGACGGGATCCGTCGCCAGCAGGTTAGCCCATTACTTGAGCAATAAACTTCTAAATGGGCTCAGCTCTTGCTAATCACTAGCAATCCCTTGTGGTTCCAACTACTGAAAGGGCCCCATCATGGGGATCAGCAGGGTCGGTTTCCCCCCCTGGGCGGGAGCAGAACAAAAAACACTAAAAGAGGGGAGCGGGCTAGTTTCTCAGAAAGAAAATAAGAACAGTTCCTATACAACAAATGCTGGAGAACTTTTAAAATATATAAATGAAAGCTGGGAATCTGGGGTGATGGTACATCCAGAGATTGGGGGGGACGGACACACAACTGCCCCAATGTGCCACCCTTCCCTAGTGGAAGCCCAGCGGCACAATGAAACATCTGCATTCACAACCTCTGACCCAGTGCAGAAGCATATGGGAATTCACATAAGTAAACTTGACAGTCATATTTTTAAAGTTAAAAGCAGCAGTGAGGGGGCAGAAGCTTAATCATGGCAGCACCTCGTCTTTTTCTCTGTGCTTAGCTTAGAGAAGAACATTCCCTCTCCAGCAGATCTCCACGTTTCCAAATATTTGTGCAATTCGGCCAGCAGCAGCAGGGAATGGAGCACACCGGAGGCAAATTCAGACATGCACAGTCAGGATTCCTTCTCCCAAGGGCCAGCAAAACCAAAAGGCTGTAGCTCCCAGACTGTGGCCTTAATAGTTTTCCAGGCCTCTCTCCACACCAAGGCTCTTTAGATGAGCAATATTATTCTTTTACTTATTCAAAATGGCGCAAGGCAGCCCTCTTGCGTTTGGGGACCCTTTCTGTTGTGTGGGCCTCTGGGTGCATGCCCCACAGTCCTTGCAGCCACCCCAAATGCCAGCCTTACTTCCACGCCCTTGTAAGCAGACTGACCCTACTGAGGACTCTGACCCAGCATTCGAACTCACCTCTCCTGTGGACAAGGCGACAAAATTCTCAACCGTCTTCGGAACTGTCTTTCCAAAAAGGCCGATGACCACTCGCCCCACATCTTCATCCCCCATCCGCAGATCAAAATACACCTGGTGAGCAAAACAGGCTGCATCATGGAACGGCTGCAGAGTGGAGCCCCCTTCCTGTTCTGCATCCAGCATGACATCAGCCTCAATATCCAAGAGTCCAATGCCTGCGGGGAGTTAGGCTGTCTGCAGCAAGGCTTGTAAGTAAGGAGCCACCCATGGAACCGTACTGCTAATTTTATTGGGATCCTTCTCAGGTTATGCTCTATTCAAGTAGGAGGAGGAGAACCACATCCTTGGGAGAAAAAGGTGGGGCATAAACTCAATAAATAAATAGAATATTTGTCCACCTAGACAGGTATTGTCTTTTCTGACCAGCAGCCCCCCTCTCTCTCCCCAAGGCATAAGCAAAGGTCTCAACCTTGCAATTTGATTCCTCCACCCCCAGGCTGCACCCAACACCAGCTCTGCTCTGAACTCTCCCCAAATGCTTTCTCCCAGCTGCAATGCATTTCAGACAATGCCTAGTGCTTGGCTGAGCTGAAAGGTTTGTGTGCACTAGAAACCTCTGGGTTATAGGTGGCTGAAGTATAGCCCACTGTACAAAGTAGAGAGACATATCTATTGCCCCACCCACACCAGCGTGTGTTCCCCAAAGGTTTTCGGGCTGCACACACTTCCTCCTCCCTGCTTTTGAAGTATGACAAGTGGGCTCTGCCTGAAAGTTCATGTTTGCTCGTCTGGAGTGAGATTCTCACTTTTTGCATGAGGACGTGGTGGGTTCAATTCCCAGATAAGTCCCTATTCCAGAGAGGGAGGGGAATCTTAAAGGGGAAGGTCATTATTTCAATTCATCACACCTGCAGCTTGAAAAGGATCTCCTCCCTGGTACAGAGGAGAGATGCTACCAGCTGCATTAGGAAACATCCTTGATCCCTTCCCTTCCCAGGAATTTGAGGAGGGGAAAGGGCCAGAATGCACAGACAGAGAATACTTTGTATGTCTGCGGTTCCAGGCTGAGTCTCTGGCATCTCCAGCTGAAAGGCTCTCGAGCAGCAACAGCTAGTGGTGCTGTCAGGACAAGTCCTTGGGTTCGGCCAAAGGAGGGAGGGACCCCAAACACAGGAGGGCTTTTAAAGGAAGCAAAATAGTACTAACTGTTTTGGAGCACATCATAGACCATTAAGTCCAGAGCCAAAAAATTCCCGCTGGCTCCACCTCTCTGGAATGCATTGCCAATGGGGGTTCACTGAGCCCCCTCCCTACAGCCATTCCGGAGAGACCCCAAAACCCACCTGCAGTGTTCTAAACTCTCATTGTTCTAGGCACATTTTGCAACATGGAATTTCATTAGCGCAAGCAGCTTCTGAGCTCTGGACGCAGATTAAAACTGCAGTGTGGAAGGAAAGGAGGACCTTTTTCTGCCTCCCCACTTCCGGCTACTCTCTGAAGACTGAAGAAGAGACCCTCTTAAGAATATTAGGGGGGTGGGCAGGGGGAGGGCTAGACCATGTGAAAAATGAATGTACCTGTTAATATTTTAGCTGCAGTTCATTCATTTTCAGTTTTGTATTCTTGTTATAAAAAAGTGCGCCTAGACATTCTGTTGTTGTGCCTATAACCTTGGTTTAAGGTGTCATTTAGCTCCTAGTTTTCATATCTCAGTTCCTAACACTGCCCATCTGCTCTCATTGGCCTTTGCTTCAGATCACACATTGCTTTGTAAGGTTTTTATTTTAGTTTTCGGCCGGCCCGCCATTTTTCTTTCATTTTATGAAGTATCTTTTGGTCTCTGTAATATTCCAAGCTGTCTTGGGAGGGGGCTTTTGCGCTGAAAGACAGCCAGGACAATTTTTTAAGCCACGAAACTCAAACAACAAAGCGTTCAGTGGCACCGTCAGATTCCTTGTGGGTAAGAATGCGTGATACTGTAGTCTCTAAAGTTGCCGCAAGACTCTCTGCTACTTTTGGAACTTGTTCGATAAAATGATACAGGGATAGAAAGAAAGCAAAGGTCTGACTCAGCACAAGGCTGCTTTGTAGAATGAGGGATCTCTTATCCTGGCCAAGGCTTAAGTCACAAAGCCTAACCCTTTCTGAAGACATCTCTTTTCAATATGCATGACAACTGTCCTAATTTACCAGGGGAAGCCCCTAATTTCTGACTCTCCCTAAATCTCTCTCCTTCCCCAGCCCTGTGCCTATGAATACTTTATCACTTTGGGGCCCCCTAAAGTCAAGTCTCCTAATACCCAAGTCTAAGCACACATACCAGAAAGTTCTATTACACTCAATTGTACTTTCAGATGCAACAAAAGCACAGCCTATGTTAAACCTGTTGGCCTTTAAAGGAACCGCAAGATATTTCTGCAGTGTGAGACAAGACCCGGCCGCCCCACTGGGGCCTCCAAGAGATAACCACCGTGCTTGGAATCAAGCATGTTAGGAGCAAATTTCTGATTAATTTTAATTTGCTGATGTTTTGAGAGTTAATTTTATTGTGTACTATTCTAATAGATTTACTTGATATGTGGTTCCATTTTAAAGTTACGTTTTATTATGAATTTTTGAACTGGATCTGATCATTATAAGGTGCACGTTCCTTGGTGCTTTTTTTTTTTTGCTGCAAATCGCCTTGCTTATAGCAACATAGAAAGGCGGCATACAAATTAAAAGCAAAATGAAATGAAGCGGTGCATCCTCGGAAGGGTCTCTCCATCGCGCATGACTTTAAGCGCCCGCCTGGCCAGCTAAGACCCCACCCGGTGCCTAAGCCTCCCATTGCTTCCTTTCACCCCTCCTTGCACACCACATCCCGATATAAAACAAGACTGTGGCCCACTGAAGCCTTCGCCATAGAGTCTTTCAAGGCGCACACGCAGGGCAAGCTGCAGGGGAAGGGGTTCAGCTCTGAACGGTTTGCTAAGAGAAGAAAAATCACCTCCCCGCTGCTTGCGTGCAGTGGCCATAAATCGCCTTTTAGACTTTTTAAGCAATCATGTTAAGATAAATCATATAAATAATAATAATTATTACTGCACAGAATCGGGCTGGAGGGGTTTCTGCTGCTGCAGAGTAGAGGGGTTGCAAGCGCAACAGGGGGGACGCCCAGCCTGCAGAGAAGTGCAATGGGGGAGGGGGGCTGCAAAAAAAACCCCTCCCCCGCTTGTCCGCCCCCTCTCACCTTGGCCGTGACCTTGGGCCCCTTCTTGCGCTCCTCCGCGTGAGCAGCCGGGAAGAGCAGCAGCAGCAGAGAGCCGCCCAGGCCCAGCAGGGCCGCGGCCGCCAGCAGCTTCATCTTCCTACGCTCGCAGCCCCAGCAGCGCCAACCCGGCCACAGTGCCCGCCGCGCAGCCAGCATCCGCCCCCTTCCCCTCTCTCTCGCTCTCGTTTTCCCCTCCCGCCCCCCTCTCCCCCGTGTGCAATGGTACAGCCCCGAGCCGGGCGGAGCGGAGACCTCGGCGAGAGGGATTGGCCGGTTCCATCTCAGGAGAGGGGGAGGGAGGCCGTTCCCCACCCCCACCCCGGGGGGGGGGCCGTCGGCGGCTCCTGCGACAAAGGAATGCCACGTTTCCAGCCTCGTATTGGGCGGCGAGCTCGGCCAATGGGAAGCGGGCACGAGAGGCGGCGGCGGCAGCGGCGCGCCGATTGGGCCAAGTGGCAGACAAAGGAGAGGAAGGACGCGCGGGGCGGCGCCTTCGGCGGAGACTACGTTACCCAGCGAGCAGTGCGCGGCCGGTGTCGTGCTCTTCGCTGAAGATGCCGCCCTTCGCCTGTAGGGGGCAGTGCAACTATCCGGATAGGATGGAGGATGTTCTGTTTGTAGTCCTTTGGAAAAATGGTTGTGTGTTAAAGGATCAGACGTGTATAACTCCCTCCATAGCCAGATTTCTAGGGATCTGGCCCTATTATGCTGCAATCTTGCACACACTTACCTGCTGCTTAGTGTGGCGTACTGCTACACACACACACACAAAATTTATTGCTCAATTTGGTGCAAACGGAGAAGCAAGTGGCTATTAGATGCAAACTAGGTAAGGGTTTATGACTTACTTGGCTTAAGACACTTTGCACATGGAGAAAGCAAAGGTAGGTATTAAAAAGCAAAGCAAAACATCTCAAAGATCCAGCTTATAAAATGTTAAAGGTAAAGGGACCACTGACCATTAGGTCCAGTCGTGACCGACTCTGGGGTTGTGGCGCTCATCTCACTTTATTGGCCGAGGGAGCCGGTGTACAGCTTCCAGGTCATGTGCCCGGCATGACAAAGCCGCTTCTGGCAAACCAGAGCAGCACATGGAAACACAGTTTACCTTCCCGCTGTAGCGGTACCTATTTATCTACTTGCAGTTGGACTTGCTTTCGAACTGCTAGGTTGGCAGGAGGTGGGACCGAGCAACGGGAGCTCACCCCGTTGCGAGGATTCGAACCACCGACCTGCTGATCGGCAAGCTCTAGGCTCTGTGGTTTAACCCACAGCGCCACCCGTTTTGTCCTAATAAAATCTGCTAGGCTGCGTTACATGCACTGCCATTGCTATCCTTCAGGACTTGGAACAGGTTCAGACTTGAGAGGGTACGCCAGTCATCCTTAATTTAGCAACAAAAATAAATAAATGCCCATGTGATCCTGACACAAACTCTTACTCACTAACACTAGGCAACAGAACGAAGGAACCATGTCCCCCATCTCTCCCCCCCCCCAACAACAAGGTGTCTATGACAAAAGTGTCTCTCGCTAAATGTAAACGAACTGTGAAAGACTATGAATAGAAAGTGGAGGTGATAGATGTACCTTTCGCCTGTTTATCTGTTTCATAACACAAAAAATCCGAAATGAAAACTGTTTTTTAAAAAACCTAGTGCGCTTAAGCTGTTTTGAGCTACACCTTTCGTCAGCCCCAAGTACTGTACCGGAATCATGTTTATAACACAGAAAGTTGACATTTTGAGTGAGTTATGGAATGACCTTTTTGTAAACATGACTAAATTTTGACTAGCAGCAATGATGAATGGATCAGTGTATTTTTCTAGTATTGCTTTTGCACACATTCAGTCATAAGACTGTTCCAGACCATTTCTGCATGAATCTGCAAATTGTTTTTTTTATAAAAAAACACATTTTTTTTACATGTGAATGTGCATTTTTAAAAACATATTGAGAATATAGGAAGCTGCCTTGTATATACTGAGCCAGACCAATGATTTATCTAGCTCAGCGTTACCTGACTGACAGAAGCTCTCCAGGGTTTCAGACAGGATTAATCCTCAGGATTGATCCACAGCTCTTCCACGAAGCTACAGCCACTTCCTTCAAAGTGTTCTCTAAAATAGCATTGTGTAGTGTGCTAACCAACATGAGTTTGACCAAACTGTGGGATGACAAACATCCTGGCGTTAGTAAACTAACACAGTGCATGGTCTCAATTCAAAACCAAGGTGACAGAATTGAACATGAATGCTTCCTTTGTTGGCGAGACCATGGAAGCACTAAAGCACATGCAAGCTGTGTTTATGTTTCTTTTACAAATATAATCTACATTGCAAATACCTCCAGTCTTATCACAGGAGTAGCAACCTCTTTGTTTTCAAGATGCTAAGTGTGATGGGACATGGCACTCGAGAGAAAATAAAACGGACTATACAGATGTGAACAGAGCAAATTTGATGTTTTATTTTACATTAAAAGGGTGCAAATAGGGGGAAGGGGGTATTTAAGGTACACAACATTTCTTGCAATGTCCCATTAAAAACAGGCACATCAGAAAAGATCAGTAGCAGGACCCAATTCCTGGCAAAGTGAAATCCAACTAGCGCCAGAGGAGCCTCCTGCACATCGTGTTTGTGAGCCCTTATCCTGAACCGTTTCAAATGCATTTGAAATTGACATTCATGTTAAAAAATACTACGCTTCATGTTCACTGCCAAGTTCCAAGAGCAGTGCCAGGATTATATGAATAAAACATTGCATTACACATTTAAAATAAAAAGATTAAAAATCAAAAGGCATTTCAACAAGAATCAGACATGTGCACACAATACTTTAAAAAAGATTTTTCACAGCTGATTTTTCTTTACAGTAACAAGAGTTGCACTCATTATCCCAATCATCCCATTTTTAAAAGCACAAAAGGCCTACATTAAAGAAACAGACTTAATAAATTATACATCACAAAATTTCCAATGGGAACAAGCCACTTAACTGTGGTTTCCCTGTTTGGGGAAGATACAATATTTGGTATGGTCCACTGGCCCCCAAATGATAATTCTCTTCTCTGCTTGGTAATTGCAAAGACAGACTTATCACTACCAAGTTGCTTTTCTAACGGGAGAAGATTAACCTGTTCCCAAGTTCCACAAGGTAGCCTATACAGTTATGCAGCAGTTATGCAGTTTGGAAAAGCATTTCTTAGAAAAAGTGATCATTTTCCTGAGACAGTCTTAAGAGGATGAGAAAGGCTATTTAAAGCCATTTTCCTGCCTGTATTTGATTGGCATGCACCTGTCATTTTGGGGGGGGGGGGTACTGAACTCAGAGCAGGCACTGGAAGCAGGTGCTCAATGTAAGAGTGTCCCAGTCCCTCTCAGAAACCACACCCTCCATAGGAGCAGTATTCTGCGGCAACAACTCCAGAACGAGATCCCCATGAGGTGCTGAAGTGCAGGTTCCTACTATATCACTAAACTGAGGCAAGGGCATCCTGGTCAAAGACTGAGGTTTCCTCGCAATTAAGAAGTTTGGTAATAAAGCATGCAGACTAAGCTGCTGCTCATCCTCAGACCCAAGGCCTGCTGCATAACAAATACTGAAGTAAAGATCTGCACCCCTTCCAGACATTCACACAGCAGAGAGTAATTCCTATAGTGGTTCATCTACAGCACAGATAGGAAGCCTGTGGCCCTCCAGATGTTGTTGGATTCCAGCTTCCGTTGGTCCCCGCCAGCATGGTCAATGATTAGGGATTATGGGAGTTGTAGTCCAACAACATCGAGAGGGCCTGCAGTAAAACTATTAAGGGAGGCTTCAGAAATCAGTTCCCTTCCAGTCACTTACTGGGATATGCATAATACAAACACGGCACTGAGAACTGCCAAGGCAAGCAAAGTAGCCTGGCATTCTTAGGCCCTTTAACTGCTACACATCATGCCAACATCAAGACCTGCAAAAAAGAAAAGGAAGCTCAATCAGTGAGGCTCAAAACCAATGGGAAAAGCTAGCCTTCCAAGCCAAACAATGGGTACTTCCTTTAAGGCCTGATAAGCAATGCAGAAAGCGTATTTTCCCTCTTCCCCCATCTTTAGCATTTTGAGAAAATGGGGCTTATGGCTTTGTATTTATAGGGAGGTGCATATTTGGCAGTTCACACCCAGCAATACAACACCATCTTCAGACTACATACAAAGAAATGCTCACCATGGCAGTTTACCTTCCACAAAGCATCGCTCATAAAAGCTCTTGGGAGAGCTTACAAGTTCCATTCGTCAAGGAGCAATATACATCCTGCAAGTCATCATAAACCACGGATGTGGAAAGATTTAAGTCATGCATGCCTGTTTTGGACTACAGGGGCACTGGGCAGGTCGTTTTGAAGAACAAGCACCCCAGGAAGCAATAGTTTTTGAAGATAAGTTCATGGCGTGTGTTTTAAAATATAAGATTAAGGCTTAAAATTGAAAGGGAGAAAGAAATTCAAACCAGCCCCAAGGAAAAGAATTTTCTAATTCTGCCACTGGCAATTTCCAGAGTGATATACTCATTACATCACAAGAAAGCTGCTTTTATAGAGACTAATGCAGATTAGCTATTTTAATTTCTTCCACCCTAAAAAGAAAGGCAACTGTTTGGTAGCAAAGTCATGATCATGACTATTTAAAATCCAAGAGGGTGGAGGGGTCTACAAAGGATTACTAGTCCATTTTACAGACACCTGCCTTTCCAAGCGACAAAACTGAAGGTAGATTTTGAACGAGCACTTGGAAGAACTACCCTTGTCTTCTTTTAAGAATATGTGCTGACATGTTATTCTCTAAGACCCAGAGAACATTAGAGGCCAGCTAGTCAGCTCCTGAAGCAAGGCAACCCTCACAATTAAACAGATTTGGCCTTTAAGACACACATCCAGTGATGAGAGGGAAGGGAGACCTATATAATCTTACTCATTCCTATTCACTAGCTTCTGACCGTTTGTTTCAAAATAATCAAAGACAATGCCATCAGCTTTGTTTTGCAAAGGATGGCGCTGATTTAGAACTGGAAGCTTGGAGAGAACGCTGTAGTAATTAGCTGTAGTATTATTAATGATCATAGTATTCTCTTCAAAGTAGCTAAGATTGAATAGTTAAGAATGAAGGGGGAGAAAGTCATTTTTACCACTCGCTGTTCTCTGGAAAGAATTAGCACATTTCAGAAATGGAGAAGAATACTTGAAGACGGCTCTGGCTCCATGTTGCTTCATTGGAAATGGGAGGCTGCAGAAGCAGCTCCGATATGAAGACACTGTATGGAAGCACTGGGGAACTGGGAGACTGTTTTGATTAAATGGGCCAGCACTTTGCATACATTCTCCCATACAGATGCTTAACAACTGAAATGTTCACTTGCCGTAGAAGAGGGTCCTACAAGTAATCCAGTCCAAGTTAGTTTCTCTTGTTCCTTATTCTGACTCCACTAAATCCAGACTTTTACTCAAGTATCCCTACTATGAGACATTTCTTACAGTTTGGTTTCTGAAGAGCTTCAGTATTTGACTAGAATGCAAAATCGAGTTTGGATATTAACCTGCTTCAAGAGCACATGTTCCCTATATGCACACAAATATTTTCATTCAGGAGGAAGCTAGATCTCCTGAGCAATGGAGCAGAGAAGCAAAAGCAAGATGGATTTCAACCATTGGACATTAAAAATAATGAAGACTTCTAAAGAAAAACAATTTGGGGGAAAACTGTTTATCATGTAGCTTCCTCCATTTGCAAAATATAAGATGCTCCTCAGTGGAAGAGAACTAGACTGCAAAAGGACAGATGCATGTGGTGCAGCTGGGAGCACAAAGGTCAAGTTTTCATGAAATCTTAAATCTCATATTTGATATTTCCCATGCCAAGAGTGGGAAACAAGGCTCATTTTAGCAGGTGGCCTTAGAAACATTTAAAGAGAGTGTTAGTAGTCAGGAATAACGAGCTGAGAAGTTTAAAAAGTCTTCTAAGAAAACCCAAATCCTTCTAGTCAATGACTGATGGTGAAGAGTTCATTCCTCTTACCTGCATTTAAATGCAAGAAAAAGGCAACTGGCCACACTCAGAAAATGGATGCACAACTTTCTAGGATAGACAGTTCATGAGCAAAAAACAAGTCTACCTTTTGGCTCAAGGCTTGAAGTAGTGGTAGGGGGAACCTGGGAGAGGAAGGCAGTCCAAAGCTCAGCCAAGCAAAGCTAAAAATGAAGCTTTTAGATTAAGAAGAATACTCAAGAAATTGAGAGGAACCAAAGGAGTTACTGCAGAGAGAGTTGCTTTTCCTCCCTGAACAGGTTTCTTCTGTCCGTAGGCAAGGAGCTCCCACAGTTTTTCCCAACAAGAGGCTTATGGTCATGAGGGAACTCCCTCCCCAAGGATTACTGACTGAACTACAGCATTGTGGTGCCACTTATTAGGGAAGATGAGTCACAAGATTCCAGGTATCAAATTTTTGAAAAGGAAACACTTTCAGTTCACTTCAAGGCAGTAGGCAGAGGGCACGTGGTATGTCCTGGCCCCTGGGGCCAACTCCCTCAAATTTCCAATTATTTGTCTCAAGCCATATCCACATAAGATCTGCAGGAGTTCACAATCTCTGCCTTGGAGCACACTGAATGCAGAGTGGTCAATCCCATTTGGAAAGTCAGAATAAAACAAAGTTATCCAATTGCCTGGGGCATGTTAATAAGGAGCCCTAACTGCATAACAGAAAGAATCATAGGTAATGCACAGGCTGCTCTGCTGGAAGCCACATGCTATTCTAGTCTGTATAGATGGCCTTGAACCTCTAAAAGGCCTGATAAAATATGTCATCTAAGGCAGTGGCAGTGTCCTCTCACTGATGAAATAGCTTTGCTCCCTTTAAATGGCCAAACTGCCTCATCCTTTCCACTTTCGGTTACAGTAGTCTGCATTTGCATTTCTGTGACCTGCCCAGAATTCAGCCCAGCTGACTTTTCTCCTTCCTGCCAGCAGAAAGACTTCCAATTCCAAGCAGGTTATGTCAGGCACCATGGAGAAAAACCACAAGAGGGGTGTTCACTGACAGCTGGAAAGGGCAGCTGAAAATTCAAGTAAGCTTCAGTGCACAACCAACAGTGGGGTATGAAAACCCCTGAATAGTCCCAGGAGATTCCAAATGTGGTGGACAGACTAAGTCAAAGGGAGGCTTTGCACTCAAATACAAGCTGAACATGTGTGCTGGCATCATTCACACCCACAAGGGGGGGAAAAACACGCACGTACAGCATACGCATACATAATGCTAAAAATAATTAAAAGTGCAACAACTTAAGTTCCTTTAGAACAACTGACACTTCTCTGTAACCATTCTGAGAAGGGAGATGCCACAGAAACCAGTAAATCAAGGCAACTGGAAATGTAGATTGCAGTTCTCTCGCCATTGGCTTACTATCATGGAATTCGTTGGAGTGCGATTAAGAAGGATCAGGTCTAAGCTGCCAGTGCAGTCAAAACTAAGCCGTTCACAGCAAGAGGAGCTGGGTCCTCTTGAGAGCATCCTCTCTTCACCTCCATCTTGACCCCGCAGTACATAAAGCCCCCTTCTGTTGGTGTGGGGGGGGGGCGCATGTCGAGAACAAAAGAGAAAGGGAGCAGGAACAAAAGCACATCCACCAGGAACGCCCTCTTTGCTGAACTGCTGTACAGACAGGAAGGTAGCCAGCCAACCTTCCAACAAAGGCAAAGAGTGCTGGAAAGGATGCAATCCTGATTCCAAAAGGAGCTTCAAGCGTGGAGTGAGCAAGCGAGACCATTTAGGGAATCCACCTGAATGTTTATTTTGGAATTTTTCCCCCTTCCTCTCTTTTTGGTTTAATATGTCCCTTGTTTCTTGTCCTCTCCCCAAGAGAAGCCCCATTCAATAAGACGTGGCAGGAACAGCAGGTAAACAAAGTCCCCCAAAGACCTCAAGGAGACGCCTGTCATTTCTGGCGTTGGGAAGACTTCTTCCTTTTCCTCTTATAGAAGCAGCAGCACCTGGAGCACAAAGAACACAGCAAATCAATAGAGAGTACCGGGACCTCAATCAAGCCCTCTCCTTACAACACAATGCATGTGATGTGGCCAACTTCTTCACTCTTGGAAACACACAACACACATGTTCCCAACACCCACCCTCTCCTGCAACAACAGATAAACTCAAGACATTCAAAACATCAAGGCAGTCCAATAATCGCCACCAGGAATCGACACCACGCTCTGGGGACCCATGTGATTTTTCAAGGGCTGTAATAACTTGAGGGTTACAATGACCAGTTCGAGCCTCTTGCTTTGGGCATTATTTTCCAAACCAACATCATTTGCAACTAACGGGGAACGTGAACATGGTCAATTCCATCTGAAAGGCACACAACTCAGAATTGCCACCCCCACCGCTGGCAGAAAACTGCAAGAATGCACACTTTTAACCAAGTTGCTTTCACCACCACAGATGATACATTTACTATACAAGAAACTAAAGAAGCCTCATATGAACAAACAGGATGCTTTTAGAGTGGAACCGTGGTTAACAACTCCTAAGATAATTCTGAGACATGAAGAACCCTGGCATGGGACGCTGCTGACACAGGTGGACCTATGTAGTATAAGATGAGAAAATCCACCACTGTTGCCTAAAAATACAAGAGGGATAGAAAAGAAGTGTGGAAGAATTACTTAAACAACACGGACTGGAATTCAACTGCTAAACACAAAGTTGTCCTGATCTGGAGTTTCCAAAACACTTGAAGTAGAATTCTAGAACAGTGACTTGAACAAGAAATTACCCTTGCTATAAAAACAGATGGAAAAAAAACATGCTTTATAGGGAAGTGGACTTCAATCTATCAATTTAATATATGATTAATCAGAAATTAAAGTTGTAGTCATGGTGTTTTGTAGAAGATAATTTTATCAGTAATAGTTATACAGGCCACCCAGATTTGCGTGCTTCCTCTTCTCCGTGCCAAGCTTGATGAAAAAAGGTACATTTTCTCCCACTTCATATACAAAGTTAGCAGGTATTTTTTTGTCTTACACCACAGATTTCCTTCTAGCATTAAGAACCACAGGAAACTGAAACTTACGGTTGGATTCAATGCCAGTAAGTCTTTTAATTCTGTATCATCTTAAATGCAGGTGGGGTCTGAAATTGTTCAAATCTTGAAGCCATTTTTATTCTGGTGTGATTGCCCATAATATCCTGTAATCCCAACTCTCAAAATGATACAAATAAAGATATTTTTCCTCACTTTAGAAATGAGTGATAGGTTTTATCTGTTATTTGCTGTCTCATATTGAAGAGGCACAGTGTCTTTCTGCCAAAATCCCCACCACCAAAACATACGCCCAATTGGTAATATGGAAATTTATGCGATTAAAAACAAAGGTAGGATCAATGGCTTTTTAAAGCACAGTTTATAATTGATAAGGCCACAAAGATAAAGCAGGTGGATTTCACAACATGCTTAGAGTAGATATTTTTGCTCTGAAGTAAAATGTATCTGGATGTTACCCAAGCAAATTCCCGTTGTTGGTAACTTATTTAAAATCTGGCATATGCATGAAAGCTGGATAAAACCTAGGCTTGGCTCAGCATGATCTGCAGTAAAGGTGGACAGGCTTCAGACTTGTGAGATTACTTGGTTCTTTACCAGAACCCCAAGATCTACTAACCAGAGCCAGGTGCCAAAGGCAGAAACATAGAATTAAAAAATTATGAGGCCAGAAATGTGTGTGTTTTTTCTTTCTTTTTGAGTACCAGAATGAAATGAAGTGTATAAAGTCATTCAATATAAAAAGCCCACTCCAGGTTATCATTTCAGCTGCATAATCTAGATCAAGAGAGTGTCATTTTGTTGTTAGTATGGTTAAACAACTGGGAATCAGAAATCCTTGCAATCAACCTTCTTCCCAACACCACTCTACAAGATTTAGGAGATTATTTTTACGAATATCTTGAGAGACCAATAAAGACACAAGTAGGGAGGCAAGGCATTTCCATACTTCAGTGGCTAGGAAGTTAAGCATATAATTACTAAATCAATAGTAAAATACAGCTCACAAAGAGGGTGTACAAGTTCTGAAATTCTGATCTCCAATAACTTAAACTTTAAGTTAAATTTATAGCATGCTGGTAACTCTCAAGATAACAAACATGGAAAGATGATTTAATAAAAAAAAATCCAGATACTAGAGCCCACTCCATGTATACATATTGCGAACAGTTTTATATAAACTGTATTTGAGCAGTAGCTGGCACTCAAACTTATGCTCAAACACGAAATGAGTATTGTAGGGTAACACCAATGGATTTCTCAACTCTTTCAGTTATACCCCAAAATAATAAATTATTGAATCTCTATCATAGCTGATTTTTTTTATATTAAAAAAAAAACCCACATAGGCGGCAGTTAGTCAATGAACGGATTGGTTATCTTACTAGGATTTGTATAGTCTGAAGATTACACATTTATTAACAGCAACAAAATTGGCTATTAGTCATAAATGAAAAAAAAATTAACTTGAGGGTATGGGCATGGCTTATTCAATTTAACTCACAAAGGTAACAGAGGAGGAAGGCAGCAAAGTGATTTATTGAAAGATTGAAGGTTCCCTCCCCCCTCAATACTGGAATAATGAAGTCTAAGAAAGATTGAACTTTTCAATCCCACTACATTCTGGGAATAAGTTGACCGACAGATAAATATCTGAATTAGCTAACTAAAAGCAAGTTAATATTGTTTTGATCATGATTTATTGTCATTAGATGTAATTAATATTTTTGTCTTCATTTGTTATTTATGTGTAATGTATAATTATTGTGGAATAATTACTTACATAATACTTAGTAGAAATAATATTTCAAAAAAAATTCCGAAAAATTGCCGTGTTATTAAATGGTCTGCCATTTGTGGTCAAAAGGGAATCACCTATTGCCTCCTCACAAATTAGATTATCCTCCAGGAGTTTTTCCTCCTTCCTTGTAGCATGTTGCTTGCCTTCTTACCTGAGCCACCTGGACTTGCCTGACAAAGTTTACTGGACAGAAGCAGCTTTCAACATGCGTCTTACCACCCTTGTACTCCCTCTTTCAACAACTGAAGGAGAAAACTATTAATCATCTAAGCATAATGAAGCAGAACAAGGACAGATGACTTTTGAATGTTGCCCATTTTCATCCCTGGAACAGGGATGAGAGAGGAAACTTTGCCCACTTGTGACCATGAGCAGCTCTCCATGGTTTGGAGAAAGACACCACAATAAATAGCAATAAGTCACTGTGTTGGTCTCACAGAGCTGTGAATGATGGGGAAGAAGGGGGAGGAAAAGAAAAGGCAGAGAACTCACTGTGTTGCACTGAGCTACAATCAAAGTTAACATTAGCATCTGGTCACCCATTGCAATATCAAATGCCTATAGTGCATGACCCACCACATTAGAACAGAGCTACAGGCACTGCTAGCATCAGCACAACTTTGTTTCTCCCACTCTCAGCTTCTGGATCAGTTACAATCTATTGTACAATGTGTGCGTTTTTAAAGGAGACTCAACCAATTTGGGAGAATATCACATGCTGGCAAAATGTTCATCAATACAAATGTACTGTATCCTTCCCTTTCCAGAGAAGTGAATGGTTTTTCCACTAACAATATTAAGTGCTATGGATTCCACTACCTTTTACAGTAGTAATCAAAGCAGCTGCAATTGGAGACATTGCAGGGAGTGGACAAAACGTGATCTCCTCCTTGGGCACTGGCAGTCCCTGCAGAACCTCCTATGTTCCATCTCATGGATGAAGAGAACCCCATAGCCCCAACCTTGCTTAGAGCAAAGAAGAAAGGGTGAGGTACAACTGGTTGCATAGAGGTACAACTGGTTCTTGCATAAACATCCACTCCACAAATGATAACTGTTTACCTAACCCAAATTTCCCTAACACAGACCTTACCAGAAAATTATTATTCACAGAAAATCTGCATCTTGAGAGATCGAACTAACTTAACCTGCTATAGAGAGTTGCTTAAAGGTAAAGGTAAAGGGACCCCTGACCATTAGGTCCAGTCGTGACCGACTCTGGGGTTGCGCGCTCATCTCGCATTATTGGCCGAGGGAGCCGGCGTATAGCTTCCAGGTCATGTGGCCAGCATGACAAAGCCGCTTCTGGCAAACCAGAGCAGCACATGGAAACGCCGTTTACCTTCCCGCTGTAGCGGTTCCTATTTATCTACTTGCATTTTGACGTGCTTTCGAACTGCTAGGTTGGCAGGAGCTGGGACCAAGCAACGGGAGCTCACCCCGTCACAGGGATTCGAACCGCCGACCTTCTGATCAGCAAGCCCTAGGCTCAGTGGTTTAACCACAGCGCCACCTGGGTCCCATTATTTTCCATAATTAATTTTAGGTGTAAAATCTGAATCCTTGAGTACACAATTTGATTTATTTTGCATAGGTAGCCCCATATAAGGCATGTGATCTCATTAGTGGATAAAACTTCAGAGAGAAAAGACAACTCTATAATAAAACAGGAAGGTGACATATCTAGGTTTTGACATGGTGTATTTTAATCAATGATAAAATGAACAACATAAGTGAAGGAAGTTGATCTGTAAAAGCTGGGAGGCATGCATGAAGCTAGGGTGACTTATGCTGCACAGATGGCTTCCATTATAGATGACACAGGCTGGATGGTTGACAGAACCAGACAAACCAGTCTCTTATGAGAAGCCTGGAGTGGACACTGGGTGGCCTTCACCTATGAAATTAATTCACTATGAAATGAAGCAGAGACAGAGAGAGAGAGTCACAAAGACTGATGGAATACGCGATATACTCCTTAAAAACACCCGTTTCCCACATTCATAGTTTCTATACAACGTATACATTCTATACAATGTATACATCTATACATGTATACATTGTTTGTATACATCTATACAAACAAGTGGCAGAGGTAGATATGCTAGCGATTACTTCTAATGTTCCCAACACCTCAAATTTCTAAGGTGGAAGAGTTGCCATAAAATTGTTTCCCCTCCCAATAGTCACATGGCAAAAGTGTCTTGTGAAATTCACTATACTGTGTAATTTCTGGCTAACCATGTCCTGAACATAGTTTTTCAGAAATAATACAAGGAGATTCGCCCCAGTTCTGACTTCCCCACTTAAGAAAATGGGTGTATCAGCTCTTAATGCAGTGCAAATGATTCCATAAATGCTAATAAATAACAGTGGCCTACCACTCATGTCAATGGAAGATGTATACTTTTGAAATATGCAGCTTGTCCAGTCCAACCAAAAGATTATGACTGAGCATGGTACATACAAAAACACATAGAAGTTGAATAAAATGCACCAATTATGCTAGAAGGCCAGCATCATAATGCAAAGCCATTTGCATGTTTCTAAACACACACACTACTCCCCAGATAGATAATGATGTTGCAATGCTGCCAGACAGTACAAATATTCTGCAATTGCTTCCAGTAAAAAACTTCACTAACTACTCTGGTTTGCTCTGAGCAAAGTTTAAAGTGCTGGTTTTGACCTATCAAGACCTAAACAGACTTTTAACTGCTAGGTGAAAATTATTATTCAGCAAAAAATTGGAATCCGTTTAATTATAGGGGCTTCCAGATGCCCAACTGCTTAAGTTACACTGTGTGTGTTGTTTTTTTAATTTGAATTTATTTTTTAGGTTTGTAAGCCAACTTGTTCCTAAACAGTAATAGGAAGTGGAGGCCAGTAAATACAGGCCGGCAGACAGATTGCTTGTTAAGGTATTTTAGCATTTTAAATGCTGCCCAAATATGAGAGAAGGGTCAAATGCGTCCAAGGGATATAAACTACAAAATAAGGCAGGGCAGTAGGCAGTCCCATAGCCTATTGCAGCCTTTCCCAACTTGGGGTCTTGCAGCTGCTTGGAACTACAACTCCCACCAGCCCCAGTCAAATGGGAGTCATAGTCCAAAACTGCTGCAGGGCTGGCCTATTATTGCACACGTTCGGTTTGGTAGCAATAGTTTTTTCTCTTTTAAAGGATCAGACAATGTACAAAAAGATGATCTAAGACTAAATTCTTGAACTGTGGATAAAATTCCCTGGGACAGTGAGACTAGTGATCCACCATTGCAAAGTTTTCCACCGCCAGAAACTGATGGACAGAATCATACACTCTGACCCCAGCAAAAACTCAGCAAACAAAGCCAGGGGAGGAAGCCACTTAGTTAGCCCTAATCTGAGATATTCTCACAAGTGTAAGAGATGCACTCCTGCTGAAATCTCCAACGTCACACACTGTGTCCTGCTACAGGCAGACACCAGGCACAGGGTTAAGAGAAGCTCCCCCAGGCAGCTTATGTTTAGAAGGGGAGACCCCTCTGAAGCACACACAGAGTATTTGTGATATTTTAATTTTTGTGTGTAAACCACTTACGATACTTCAGTTTGAAGCAGTAGGCAAATAAGAAATAAATAAAGTGCCCTTCCTACAGCTGCAGTGGGGAGCTATTCCAAAATAACAGCACATGATGTGGCTCAAAAGACTGCAAATACATACCCAGGAACTCTGAACTCTTAAAACACACACAGACACACCCTAAAGAGTCAGGTATGGCCAAGTATGTCTTAAGATTACAAGACTGTTGATAACCATGGACTTTATGGGACACTTTATGGTGCACATCTATTGCTAGCTATACCTCCTTAGGAAAAAAATATATACACACTGGGTTGTAGGCAATGCAGTGCCAAGTTAAAGTCACTAAGCAGGACACTTGCCCTGCTGGTGAAATGTTTTGCACCAGCAGAAAGTTGTTGAACCAGAGAATGCACACGCAGGCCTTTGGTAACTTTGTTGTGTGACAGACAGCACACTATGTTGTGCAATGAATTTCCACGTGTGCAATTGTTGTATGGGATTCACCTGTTGTGCAACATTAAAACTCATTCTTGCGCCAGCAGAAAACACTGGATATAGACTATTGTATTTTATGAGCCCGCTTGTTTGTACAGTTTATATTTAAAACAAAACGGTAGCTAGAGATAGAAATGAATGGATATGCATGAATATAAAAGCCTACAGTTTAATCAGGAGCCCTCTGCAATAGTCAGATCAGGAAGGAAAAATACAAGCATCAGCATCTCCAAACTATCCATGTTCCATTCAGCCCAACCAGACTTCAATAATGGCCTAATCCACAATCATAGTCCAAATATGACTATTTGGTCAAACTACTTCCACAGTGATGACAGAGTAAACATTTGGCATATATATAGTCCAGGTCTGAAAATAACTTCAAAAAGGGGTAACGGTACACAAGGAATATACCTGTGAAAAGGTAAAGTAAAACACACACAGCCTAAAACACCCCAATTACAGTACTGGAAAATTCATGCCCAGTAGTGAATTCACTAGGCATGTTTATCCTAGCCTTATATTTAAGAATTTGCCTGTGATAATGAATTTTATAGAGTGAGTGAGTGTGCACCTGGTAGAGAAGGGGCTGAATACTCCATCCCTCCCTTGCTAGCTCACTGTGTTTCCATATACTTTCCTCTGCAGCCAGCACAGAAATACAAGCAAGCAGAAACAAGGATGGTATATCACATAAAATGGGGGCAGGGGGGACACTCCCAACACAGAACAAGCAAAACCTCAGAGAACATAACATTAAGCTCTGCAAGCTCCATGGTTCCTTCATAAACGCCTACATAAACACCCCACCACATAAATTGAATTCTCTAGCCTTTTGTAGGAAGACGCTCCATAGACAATAATGATACCAGTCCTGTTGGACAGGGACAATTTTGTTTGCTAGGCTGGGATAATTACTTTATGCCTGAAACTCATGGGCTCACAGTGTTGTGGCATTGGACGTTACGTAGAAAGCTAAGATTTGCTATGCATTCAGTTCAAGACACTCTAGGTCCTAAAGTGGGGACACTTGTGCAACTCTCTAAGAACAGAGGCCATAAAGCATAGCCCAAAATAGTTAAAAGTACTTGCATACCACCCAGAAGTGGAAATTTGATATGCATACAGATGCCCCAATTACAGTCGTACCTTGGAAGTCGAACAGAATCCATTGCAGAAGTCTGTTTGACTTCCAAAACGTTCAAAAACCAAATTGTGGCTTCTGATTAGCTGCAGGAAGCTCCTGCAGCCAATCAGAAGCTAGGTAAGCCCCGCTGGACGTTTGGGTTCCAAAAAAACGTTCGCAAACTGGGACAATCACTTCCGGGTCTGCGGCATTCGGGAGCCAAAACATCCAAGTTCCAGGGCGTTCAACAACCAAGGTACGACTGTACTAGAAAAGTCTGAAAGAGAACCATTTTAAAACCCAAGAGTCAAAACTCAAGAATGGCATTTGCTCTCCAGGACAGAACACACACAGGACTGAATGTTGGGTTGTGAGAGTTCCGTTGTTCTTTCACACACTCCAATAATTAACTTATTTTGTTGTGGGAGGATGAATCATTACCAGTAGCAGCAGGAGACAAGCGATCCATTCTTTCAGAATGTAAGCTACATTAGTAACATTTGCCTCTTGCAATGAATACTTACTTGTTCAGTAGCAAAGGTACCCCAAAGCAGCAGGAACCTGAGCTAAAACACGACTCGACTCTACTTTTCACTCTAACAATCTCAATCTTCTCTCTCTCCAGTGCCATCAACACATATGCAATTTACAAATGCAATTACAACAGGCTGTGTTTTCAACAGAGATTACAGGAAAATGAGACTTCCCTTAGGAAAAGGCCCCATTATTTCAACCCCAAACCTGTTAAGATTACTACCATTTTTCTCCGCTACAAGGTATACAACAGTTATCTGCCCTTTCAGCTCCAACAGTAGCAGGTCCTTATAAGTAAGAAACGTGTTCAAAAGACATGTAAGCTGGAGAAGGAACAGAGCAGCCACAATATTCTCAGGGCTCTAGATTTCATGGGTTAGAACAGTAATTTCTTCCCCTGGTGGAAGTGCCTCATTAACCTTGACTTTTTAACTTTGAATTTGATGTTTTATGCAATAAATTATATAGTTTACTTTGACACTATCAGAGAATTGTAGAGCTGGAAGGCACCACAAGGATCATCTAGTCCACCCCCTGCAGTGCAGGAATCTTTTTGTCCCAAGTGGGGCTTGAACCCACAGCTCTGGGATTAAGAGTTGCATGCTCTACAGACTGAATTAGCCATCTTCCTTTGGCTGCTTTCTTTCCATATATAGCCAGAGGAGGAAGAGACTCAAGGGCTGCAGCAGACCCTATGACGGACTCAATACAGAATCCTCATGGGCAGCTGGTTCCTTAAAAACACTCCTCTTTCCACACATTTCAGACATCTCAAGCTTCTCACCTACTTTTGAAGAGTCCGGTTGTCAGGAAAAACATTCCCATTTCATAAAAAAAGGCATCCCTTCCTTTACAAAGCCCCAGAGAAGAGAGAGGCACTAATTTAGATTACCATTTCTTCCAAAGAGCATCTAGAAGTCACCTTCTGAGAGTGTACCCTGCCCATTTGGTGAGTAGGACACCCAACACCACACAGATTCCTCTCCACTGCAGTTTTCAAGCAGAAAAGAAAGAGCAGGACTCCTACTTTCTCCATATCCCACACAATAAGAGAAGACAGAAAATACAGGAGTGGGATTGGTGGTGACTATAAACTTCGTGGACCATGGCCCCAAATCACACGTTGCTGCTCAGAAAGGTAACAATTTGTTTAGCCATTTGCAGTAGCATTACAGACCTCACTGCAATAAAATCTTAACGTTATCATTTCTTCATGAGAGAGTTCAGGTTAAAATGTATGAGGGTGACATCTCTTACACAGAAAGGAGTATGTAGTCTTTTACAACTATGAGAGCCCAGCTAGAAAGGAAGAGGAGCAGAGTTGGTAAGCTTGGTGCATCAGAACAGGTAGGGGAGGTTTTGCCCCTTGTTGCTGTGTCTAAGTGACACTCAAAACTAGCCAGAAAGCAAGTAAACCTATCTCCATAGCCATTCAGCTGTGAATCTTGGTTTCTGCAGCTCTGACAAGAAAACTCTTGCTTATTCTGGCCCCTTCAGGGCTCAAAATAGGTGCAAGACAGAATTTTATAAATGTTTGGACCCTAGCTTGCCTTTCCTCTGTCGGGAAATGGCACATGGTGACAAACATGCAAATCCCGGGTGGTCACCCATACAGGAACTGACCAGACCCAGACCTGCTTAGCTTCAGTAAGGGAGTGGACTCGTGTGCATTCAAGGTTAGACTCTGGCATGAAACATTATGGATTCGTTTTGTTCACACACTGAGAGAACAGCTGCAGTTTGGGGCACACATAAAAACAAGTATCAGTGATAATCACAATGGTGAGAGTGGTAGCTTTTCTCCAACTTGTAAACAGCCCTCATCACATAGGTTGCTTCCTTGTCCTATCCTCACCCTCTACAACAAAATATGAAGCTCTAACCCACCTTCTGCAACCTGGTGCCCTCCAGATGTTTCAGAATTCAGTATGGCCATTGGCCGACAGACATTTGAGTTCAAAACACCTGGAGGGCACAATTTTACAAGCTGAAGGTTATAAACTAACTCTTCCCCACAAACTGCAGGAAGCAACAGGAAGTCAAGTACCTTGATCTGTGTCTGGTATAAGCAGCCTACTGGTAGATGTAGTTCAGAAAATAGTTTATTGGTTCTCAGTCCAGAATAATTACTATTTTCTTACTGTAGGAGCCTAGCTCTGGAAATACGAAGCAATGGGCAACGCCCACCCAAGCCACATATTTACTACGAAGTTGCTAACAGAAATCAGGATTGAAAAGAGCAGAACTCTAGCTCTGTAACAAGTGCAGTGCTTTCAGGACAGTTGTGCCTCTGCCACAAAAATTTGACAACTGACAAAAGTGTGCAAGTAGAGAGAAAATTGCATAGGAAATTTATTGCCTCTAGCTCCAAACACTTCCTAATTTCAAGTACCAGTATTTGTTCACCAAGTAAAACTTAAAAGACAAGTGTTTGGTGTGTTAGGATGACAGTCCAAGGACTCTGAGCAGCTCACCCACCCCTTCCATTAATTTTATTTTGATTTGGCCAGATTTGACCAGATTTGGTCTGGTTCACGCCCCCTTGTATGTGAACCGGAGAGAGTGACTCACCACAAGTTGAGCATTTTCAGGCAGCTAAAATAGACAGTGTGAGGAGAAAGAAAGAAAGACAAATAAAAACACAGAAAGGTAGGGAGACATTAGTTCAGAGGCGAGATGGAAGCATGTCATGGCAAGTCATGCAAACATGCAGTGCAGATCTGTGATACACACGGCGTCTACCTGCCTAGTCAAACCTGGTTCCACCTGAACCTTCTGCAACTAACCAGGGAAGAGCTATCACAAGGGATTGTTGCTTCAAGACAAAGTTTTCACAACTATCTAGGACAACTATGTTAGAGCATCAGAAAATCATCCTTGACGGGAATGTGCTTTAGAGGACTTTGGCAGACAGGAGCAAGAAAGTTTCTGAACCTTTTAAGTTGCAAGGAAACTCTTAGAGATAGCTGGCTAAAAAGGTTCAAATGCAAATATCTTAAGTGCTTTGATGGAACATGGCAACTGATCAAAACAATACCCCTACATTTCCTTAACTTCATTTATAATTTTGAGAAGGAGTCTCCCTACATGCCTTGGAAATAAATTATTACCACCAGTACTGTGTTATTTAAGTTTCAGCACGTGCTGGAGAAAGCAGAAGTAACACTTCTGGCACAAAGGATTTGCAGTCTAACTTAGGCAGAACATAGCTGACAGTGGAAAAGAAACCAAAATAGATGGGACAACATCAAATAAGCTTATGGTCTGGAGCAAAATAATGGAGAGCCTTTAAATTTAAAGGCTACAAAAGACAAAGCTGGTGTGGAAAGTGACAAAGGAAGCTGGAAAAGAGATTTAAGACAATGGATGACTTTCAGCTACGTTAGCCGGCAAAAAGAGGATGCAATACCATGGATGGTTTAAAACAGTTTTAGAGGTGGAAACAGTAGCAGTATTAAGACAACAAGAAAGGGAAGCATTCAATGTCCGCAAGTTTGCAGTCTTGTGAGATTGGGAAATTATCAAATTTCTGCCAACAACAACTAGGGACAGGTAGTCAGGAGAGGAAGTACAGTGGTGCCTCGACTTACGAATTTAATCCGTTCTGTAGGCACCTTCGTAAGTCGAAAAATTCATAAGTCGAAAAACGCCATTGGAAACGTGATTTCCCATAGGAATGCATTGAAAATAGAAAAATTCGTAAGTCGAAAAATCCCTATCTATAACCGCCACAGTTTTTTTCGGATGTCGAGACATTCGTAAGCGCGTGGCCATTACCCCCATTCGTAAGTCGAAAAATTCGGTTGTCGTGTCGTTCGTAAGTCGAGGTACCACTGTATCTGAAAAGATCCTATCTCTGAGAACTAGCTGTTGAAAAACAACAGCAGGAAAAGACTATTGCCCGCATGTCCTACTTGTGGGCTTCCCATAAACATATGATTGGCTACTATGGGAGACAAGATGCTAGACTGCATAGGCCTTTGTTTTGATCCAGTAGGACTCTTCTTCGGTTCTTGAAACTGATATCTGAATTCTTACCATGTTGTTTAGTTTGGGATACAGGAGTTGTTAGCAATGCAATCAGAGTAAAAGAATTCATTAGAAATTGATAATCAGAGTTTTAAAAAGAGAGATTTTTTATTTGTATATGTGTAGTAAGCACAAGCAATGAGAGCTAAATGCAAGCAACCAGAGGCAAATGGCTACATTTTGAATGGAAGTAGAGCTCTATTATGAGCCAAGGAATAAGATAAAGAAAAAGGAAAAAAGAACTTAAGGAGGATCAAAAACGGCAAAAACAATATATTTAAGGGAAAGTTGACATGACTGTAATACCAGATTGTTTAATTAGAATGCAAGCCACTCTAAGGTTTGGCCAGAAGAAGGTATTGAAAACTTTGGTAAAAGCAGTTTCGGTGAAGTTAATCTAGCAAAAATAAGATTGAAAAGAGTAAAGGAAGGAGTTGGAGGTCAAAAGGTAAACATGATCATACAAAATGCTGAACAAATTCTGCAGTGAAAGGTACTGGGCGACAGCTGAAAGTGGGGAAAGGATGAATATAAGGCGGAAATAAGGACTGAGAAATATTTGTATGTCTGAAAGCCCATGATAAGGAACTAGGCAGCACAGAACAAATGAAGATAGCTAGAGAGAAAAGCAGGGGTAGGAAAGGATGGATCAAGAGATCAGGTTGCATGATTGAAGGTAGTGAGCATCTTTCATATATATATGAAGGATAGAGAAACTGATTAATGACAAAACTAGGGAATTGTGCATATGGAGGGAAATGGGAAAAGGTCTGGATAGAAATTCACCAAGAGATCTTATATTATTTGAACAGGAGATTCACAGCAAGGGAAAAAAGAGCAGACAGAAAGGCTTCACTAGTAAGAATAAGTCTGGAGACACACAGAAACAGGGGTCTTAAAAGTCACACAGCTTGAGGTAGACAACATTTGAATGGTCTGTTAGAAGTTGATGGTTTAATAAGTAAATAAAGATCATCTATGGCTGGGAGATGAACAGGCAGAAAGGAAGAGTAAAGGCAGAGTGAGGAAAGAGAAGAGACAGCATCTTGTCTAGAGGCAAGTAAAAGCCTTTTTCAGTTTTCCAAATTTTACTATACAAGTTAAACACAAACACACAACTTCTCCCATCAGTTCTATACATAATTAATTGCCCCTAAGCCCTATGAAATTAATAAGACTGCGGTATCAGTCATTTCCTTTGTATAGCTGTACTTTTCAACTGAAGTATCATGTTGACTAGATGTCTGTGTGAATTCAAATATCTTGGAAACTTTTAGCATACCCAGGAAATTGTGGGTAAAGCTTGAATGTGCAATTTCCATGGAAGGGTCAAGTGTAGAGGAGATATGGTACACCATGTTGTAACCACAGGACCTTCCCCAATTCCACAGTCAACATTAAATGTCCCTAACTTTCATATTTACTGCAGAAGAAAACAATTATTCACATAGCTCAGCTGTAAAATCAAAGTCAGTAATGCTATTTTATTGGCATCTCCCACTAAGGAGGCAATCCTAAGCATGCTTACTAGGGAGTAAAAAACTCAATGAATGTAGTGTGATTTATTTTCAAGTTAACACGCAGAGATATTGCTGTTGTCACAGCTGCAGCAACAAGTCCACCACAGGAGAATATGTCCTTTGGGACATTTTGGAGTCTTAATTTTTAGGCTCCATGGACATGGCCTAACTTAACTTAGCTGATGCTGCAGCACCAAAGGAAAGGCTGTCTTGCATAGAGCAACAAGCTGAACAATTTATTAAAAGCTAGTATCCAAAGCGAAGTACAAGTACTGAAGCCCAGTTCACTTGAGCAGCACTTGGTGGAAGCTAGTCTGCTGTCAAAAGAAACTCAGGCAGAAAGCTCTGTATCATATAACAATAAAAATCCAAAGTAGTTAATATCTCATCCCACCCCCTTCTGCTGAAATATATTGTTCCCCTGCAGAGGAACAGAGGCTTATCTGGTAATGCAACACACAATTATTAAATTTGCCACAAGGACAATTTTATTTAAATACATTCAAATCCTGCATTTCTGAAGCTTGAGGCAGCTATGAAGCTCTCCTTATGGCTGAAGACAGAAATGTTCGCAGAATGATAACACATTTCTTGGGTAATGGAATGCTAGGCGATTACTTCTCAGCTGAAGATTCACACCTGAAGAACAATTAGACTTGCTTTTCTCACAAGCAATTTTAGGCTATTTCCAGCCTAGGAAATAAAGGATCACAATGCTTGCCAAGAAGCGTATGATTGCTGAGACATTCAGTAGCCACAAGGCAAGTCAGTCAATCTGCTATGCCTTGATCTATGAAGCCTTTGTGGAACCTCCTTCCCATGATAATGCAGTAGGTGTGTGCTGACTTCATTTATAAAGAAAAGAGGACTGCTGATTACCTAGAGAAGATTCCACATCATGGTTCACGTAATGGTAGAAGATCATGCAAAGTGCCACCGGATGGTGGAGATGGAAAAACAGCCAAGGCATTATTCCCTCAACAAAATACCTTTCAACACTCAGCAGGCAGCTTATAAAGAAAGTTACCTTACGTGTTTCCATAGCAAAAAAGGAGTTACTCACAGTCTGACGGGTTAACCTAAAAGGATCCAGATGCATAGGCTCAGACTTCAAGAATGAGGGAGAAAGAGGGACTCTGGCTTCTGCATCCCCAGCACTAGTTATGTGCATACAGTCTGACAAACAGAAACTATAGCCCTAACTCAGAGGACGTTTACTGTACATGCCACTTGCAAAGTCTTCTGAAATACTAATTTGCAATGCATGCTCTGGCCAACAGCAACATTACCTGGGCAGTGCAAGTGAAAAGAAGCTGACCATCAGCAGCAGCACTGAGGTTATCATGCAAAAACAAAGCATCTGATAGCAGGTTATAGATATAGGCATCAAACACAGGAACACACAAACTGATTTGACACACAAATGATGCGGGGGGGAAACTGCTTTCATGGCAAACATACTTAGCTTCCTCCACTACTTCCACATCAGTACGTGCTGCAATTTGTACATTGGAAGGTGCTCCTGTTGGTTCATCGGTGTTCAACTCACCATTGGTCGAGCTTACCACCTTAAAATAATAGAAACAAAGCCCCGACATTAATATGAAAACATAGTCCTCGTTTGTGTCACACGCATAGGCACATTAAATTAACTGAAAAGGAAACTTGGTGCTCAGAAAGGAAGTTCATTCTATGACCTGGGTTGTAAGTTCTCTGCAAACATTCCAGCAGTTTCTTTTTGACCTGATTAGGAGATACTTAAAAAATGTGTGAGACATAGAATGAATTCTGCAGACTACTAGTTTATGAATCTTAAGGCATTAATTTTTTACACCTCTAGCCTGATTTGGGATCAAGAGGGTTCCAATGACAGAGAAGATCCACAGTGCTCTGAAATAATCAGTGGAAGCATCATCAAAAAGAAAGAAAGCAGTGCAGGTGATCAAAATATACATATAGTGTGCATGACCAAAGTTTTCCTGGATAAAACTGTCTGAGGAGTGATGGCTTGTCTACTACGTATAACATACACACTCCAACTACAGAGTGAAATAACGATTGAAGCTGGGACCTACACGTGAAGCACATGGTTTGTCCACAAGTTTTGCTCTGCTTAGAGGGAGGGTTTTTTAAAGGATTTTGCTTTGCTTTTTTCACATGTATGAGGGTAAACAGAATACTAAGAATCTGTGGGCTATTAGTTTTGTTTGCTAATTTTCAACACTACCTTGGAAGCATTGATTTTTCTTTACCAAATGTTCAAGCAATTCTGATTGGTGAGGGGAGGAAGCAGATATCAGGGTAGCTGTAGCCAGATACCAGACAGCAGCAGCCTGCTTGTATGCTCTCCACAAATTCTCATCTATTTCCACTTGGACTATACTGAATAGAAAGGCAGTAAACTATAAGTTGATTAGGCCTTCTGAGTCTGAAGCATGGGAAGTGATTAAAATTGTATAATTTGGCGGAAGATTTGGTTTAATTGTTTAATTGATATTTGCATAATTTGTATAATTTGGAATTGGATTGGATATTTAAAGTGGAAAATCTAATAAAAATGTTTATAAAAAAAGAAACCTTTTGCTCCCAAGGTTATAATGTTTGAGGCTTTTTAGTTTACTTTTTTAAAAGTGAGTAAGTGGGTGGGGACATCACAAAGTTGTATAAAATCATGCATGGCATGGAGAAAGTGGATGAGATGAACACTAGACAACAACCAATGAAGCTGTCAACAATAAATGAACAGTCAGCAATAAATAAAGTTCCTGGTATAGAATACAAGAAAGAGTAAATACTATTATGCTATTGGGTGAAATTTAACTCTTAAATAAAAGTATCCGGAAGACACTAAAACAAAATCTGGAAAAAAGAAACAAACTCTGTCTAAAGAATCAACGTAGACAAATGGTGACATCACACTTGCCTACCAAACACTCTCATACGACACCAAACTGAGGAAATCTGTGTCCTGTAGATATTCTGAGTACAGACAAAGTTCTCATACTGTGCTGCCTCATACCTTGTGACAGGCAATTCATACATTTTAGCTGAAGCATCAAGTTAACCAAATATGCACCAGAATGTGGTGCATATGAACGTTACAAGAAAGTGACTGCAGTAGAAAAGATGTGTGGAACAGAGGAGGACAATACCTGTACTGATCCCCCATGCCGATCTGAAGTTAAGTGAGACTGCAGAAACAAAGCATTGGCTTGTCGCATTGGTGCCATTTCCCATTCTCCGCGGCGTTCTGATGCAGACTGCATAGGCATTTGCAAGCACAGAGCAAAAAGACAGGAGGAAAGGCAAAGGTAAACCAGAGCAAAGCAATGCTTTATTTTAAAAAGCACATTGTCAGCTCGCTGCAGGGTGGGCACCGAGAAGCAAAGCAATTAAGAAGTATTAATTTTGAGAAGTCTACTCCCAACCGTTTGCACAGAAGCCAAAAGCAGTAAATACCAAAGTGGACTTCCTGGGGGGGGGGGGAGAATCCAGGGCAAGTCTCTGTTATCAAACATTTTAAATGTTAGCCAAGCCTACTGGCAGTCACACTGTCTCTCACACATGTGTACATAGTTTATAGATATATACACATGCATCATAGGTCCAAGTATAAACCTCTCTTCTCAGCCCAGTGCTGCAGCAGAAATGCAGATCATTGCACTACAACGATGGCTAGAGAGATTTAAAACCATCCCAATACTGCAATGGGGAATAAAGTCCTATCTTGCAAAAAGAGTCTCTCCTTCCGTCAAAGTCTGACATTCACCATTAGTTCAAACTAATGGCATTCTGAATGTCACTGAGTGACATTCACTCAGTTCAAATATACAGTAAAGTAGATTAACAGGAAAGATGATTAAATACAGGATATTAATTAATCAACCTTCCTACCACCCCAACCACCCAAGAAACAGAATTAACAGTCTTTTCTCTGTATGTACCTCTTTATAAATTAAAGTTTCAGTAAAGGTTTGAATGGAAAGTTATAGTTAAAACAATGTTATGCTAACAAACCTGATTTCGGAGGGGCTGCATCGATGATCGATCCCTATGTGCATGGATGTCTCTTGTTACAGATTGTCCAGACTCCACATGCATGGGCCCCACTGGAGTGGGCTGGAAAAGAAACACACACAAACAGAATTGACCCACCAGGTGACTCTCAAACAATCTGTTGACTTAACAACTAGAGCGGATATTTTTTGAGTAGAAACCAAATAGATGCTGCCCCCCTATCTTCAATTAATGAACTTGCTGCTTTCAGCCAGTGGCCTACAGCTTCTTCAAGACAAAGAGCCACACCTGAAATCTCATGCTATCCAGCTGGCCAATTAAACATCTACATGAATGTGGTAGATGCCACAGTGCTGCTCTGAACTTCTCCTCATTCTGGACACTCCCCCACCTTCCTGGAGGTTTAATCTTCCCCCGATAATGATGGACAAATGTCTCTTCAGAACATTTGAGGTTTGCTCTTCGACCCCCTCTTGGTCTGAGAGGAGAGTTTGGCAGTCAAACTGATTCACCCGCCCTCACCCACTCGTCACGTTTGACCCTCTAAAGCAGGCATCCCCAAACTCGGCCCTCCAGATGTTTTGGGACTACAACTCACATCATCCCTGACCATTGGTCCTGTTAGCTAGTGATGATGGGAGTTGTAGTCTCAAAACATCTGGAGGGCCGAGTTTGGGGATGCCTGCTCTAAAGGGTGGGAGATAACAATCTGCCTGCAGTCTGGAAAAGTTCCTCAGTGCTGCCACACATGGCTGAAGGCAGGGAACAGATATGTAACATGAAAATAATCTTGTGGTGAATTTAGTTGATAAGGGAAAGGAGAAAAGGCAACTAAGTCATACTAATAAAGAAGTATAAATGAGCACAAACACTTACAATCAGTCATATCTGACAATCTACGGTTATTGAGGAGCGCCAAGAAAATCTGCATTCTGTCATTCCTCTAGTCACAATGCAAGAGCACCAATTGCACCTACATTACAGTACTACTTGTTCGGAAAGACACATTTAGTAACTTGAACAAAGAAAAATGTTTGGAGCCTTGAATATGTATATGGCTTTGCAGCAAAGTTTTCAAGGTACTGTACAGCAAAAAGGTCATCTTGTGTTCTCAGTTCATCATGAGGTGATTATTTGCAATGTAACTGCCATTTAAAAGGGACATTATAGAAAGAGCAACAGTCGAGAAAAAAATGAGTATGTCACTCAGCTCCAACATACAATTGGCCTGCCAACCCAGTCGTAGGCGTAATCAAAGGTGAATCCTCTCTTTTCAAATAACTCTGTGAAGATTGTTCGTAGATAATCATAGTCTGGTCTCTCGAAGAAGTCTAATCGTCTGACATAACGAAGATAAGCTGCCATCTCCTCTGTTAAAGGGAATTAGGAAGAAGCAACATCAGATAATCTGTTCAGAAAGAAGTAGAAGCAGAATATATTTCAACATTACCTACTGGTCGGATTAATCCCCTAAGATATAAACCTACAAAAGTAGATGAGGGGGTCAACAAACCTGTGCCACTGGTAGGATGATATGCAGTCACAATTTCCAAATGGTTCTCCTTAGTACACTTGAGGCCATTTAGACATATGAAAAAGCAAACTTTCAGGTAGCAAAAATATATAATGGAGAGGAGTTTAGAGAGGAGGAAGCATTTACACCAGACCTCCCAATTCTCTCAGTGGACATCAATATAAAGATACTCATTTTTTCAAGTGTGCTACCTCAACAGTAGGTTAAAGCATGTTTGTATTAAATAGATGGGCTCCTGTCTCCAAAACAAGGGCCCACAAGCCAAGGTACAAAGAGAGACAAAAGCAAATGAAAATAATGAAAAATAGCTGCACTTTAAGAGCTATTTGAGTCTAGGTCCTTGCCACAACGTTCTGTTGAGGTCAGTGTGCTATAATCAGATGCAGGGAACAGAGCCTACATTCCTAATCTGGAGTCAGCAATAACCCAAACAAGGCCACAAATGTTTTGAACAATAGCTCAACATACCATATTGTCAGACCTTCAGCTCCTTGACTAAACAGTGCCCTAGCAACCTGCCAGGTGACTGAAACTCCTATTTTTGTAGCCATTTGCAGCCTGCAAAACCAGACAGTTTATCAAAAGAAAGCAGGCTCTCTAGTACATAGCAGAATGGTTGTGAACTTGACCAGACTGATTTACTTGTGCTAGGATTGGCACTTATCATTAGCCAGGTGGCTGCAAGCAATCATTGAAAACCAGGGAAGGGTAACCTGTGGATGCTGATGGATTCCAACTCCCAGAAGTCACAGCCATTATGGTCAATGGTCAGGAATGATGAAAATAGTTACCCAAAAACACTTGGAGAGTCACAGGTTAAACACAAGTATCACTGAAATTTACAGCCAATTCCAATGCTAGCCATACATTGAACAAAGAATCCAAGAATATCAGTAGGAACACATTTGTTCCAACACCTGAGCTCAGGAAATGCTGCTTTAACAAGAGCCTGGTTCCTATTTTCAGAAGGCAGCTTGCACAGAAGATACACCATCCAGTCTGAAACTTACCTGGGAAGTTCTCACAGAGAACATCAATTGGAGTGTTCCTCTTTGTGTCCCCAATCTTCTGATATCTCTCTTTTAATGTATCAGCCTGTGTAAGGCAAATATATATTTTAAGAGGGTTAGGCTACACAGTAAGGCAAGCCACTCTCTTCCCCTCTCTGCCTCCCATATGCAGCATGGGGATAATATCGACCTATTTTATCAAGTTGTTGCAAATTAAGATTATGTAAAGCCGTTCGAGCACTGTAAAGCACCATATACACATTACGTGTTACTACTATTGCATGAACAGGTCTGCGCATGCAAGCTCACACAACATGGCTTTCCAGCCAGCTCCTTGACCCATTAAAGCCAGTCTGCACCCTCTCCAAAGCTCCTCCTTCTACACAGCCCAGAAAAGGGGTGTTTGAAGTTATTTTGAAACGTGCTCTTTACAAGAACATTTACTCTAAGACCATTACTATCTATAGTGCATGATAATCAGCAAGTTGAGAGTGACTCTACTAAACTAATATCTCCTTCACCCCATTAACTCTCTAACCCAGGCATCCCCAAAGTGCAGCCCTCCAGATGTTTTGGCCTACAACTCCCATGGTCCCTAGCTAACAGGACCAGTGGTCGGGGAAGATGGGACTTGTAGTCCAAAACATCTGGAGGGCCGAAGTTTGGGGATGCCCGCTCTAACCCATTGCTGTATTCATCCTGACAAAGGACTTCATCTGCACCACAGCACAGCTCATCAAGCATCTGTTTCCAACAGCAGATCTAAAAAGGATGGGAGCATGATCCTTCCCAGTCAATAAAAACCTATTCCAGATAGGAATCAGGTGGTAGAAGTGCATGAGGTGGCGTCCCACCTGCCCCACCACTTCCGCTGCCATAAGGGAGACGTTCCAGCATCCAAACATTGCCTCTCATCTTCCCTGCACCTGAGGAGGGAGAAGCCAAGCGGTAATGCTTTGAGAGGCGCCCTGGTTCCTGCCAAGTTTGGCGAGATCAGAGACATTTCTGTGTGACATGCTGCCACTCGGCTCCCACCTCCCCAATGGGGGTGGGGGAGAGAAGCCAAATGGCAACACTTTGAAGAGTGCCCCAGCCCCTGCAAAGTTCAGTGAAATCCAAGGCACAGAAGAAGTAGTGTTGGGGGGTGAGGGGTGAAGACAGGTGGTGGGAAATCCTATTTTGCCTCAGGTGGTGAAACAGGAAACACCACCCCTGCCACCAGTTATCACTGCCCAAAGCCATGTTTTCTTAAAAACTGTACAGTCGTACTTTGGTTGACGAACGCCTTGCGAGTTGAAAGTTTTGGCTCTCAAATGCCGCAAACCCGGAAGTGAGTGTTCCGGTTTGCTACCGTTCTTTGGAACCCGAACATCCGATGCGGCTGACGCAGCTTCCAATTGGCTGCAGGAGCTTACTGCAGCCAATCGGAAGCTGCACCTTGGTTTCCGAACGTTTTGGAAGTCAAACGGACTTCCGGAACGGATTTCGTTCGACTTCCAAGGTACCACTGTACAAGTAAATCAGAATCCTCAGAGAAGAAAGTAAAGCTATACGTCAAACAGGAAGTATCTGCTGGAGGCTATTCTATTAAGCAACACACTTTAGCAAATACCTTAAGGCCTTGCCAGGGCAAACTGCCTCGAAGGAAATACATGAACATATGTCCAAGGGCTTCCAAGTCATCTCGACGACTTTGCTCTGAAAGGATGTAAGAAAATGCACCACTGTTTTATCCGCTCTATCAGAAATGCCTACCGATTACATTCCTAGCTCTGGTACAATGTGAGGAAACATTTGTAGGCATCAGGGAGCACACAAGGGGACAATTGTCAAAGACTCCTGATTGCCATGAAGTCTTAGTGTAGATTTATTCTCCATTTACAAAAAGACACTCCTGCTTCATACTCTATGGATGAACTGGCTCCAAATCTAGATACAGGTATTTCATTAAAGTGGTCTTTGTTTTTTTGCAAGTCAGGAATAAAAACCCCAGCACAATGGTAAATATAGGATTTATTGGGGTGCTTATGCAACCTCTCCAAGATGGATAAATGTGTCCTTTCAAGTATGACATAGCCTATGCTGTGAAGCTTCCAAGATATTCTTCAGAGTACAGTGCACTCTACTAGTGCGAGGACAGAGCATAACAGGGAATGAGAAGTCAAGATTGCAAGGACAGTAAAACAGTAAAAGCTCCAAAGAAGCCCATGTGGATCACACAAGTGCAACTACCAAGGCATTTACATAAGTAGCCAAACAAGAAGCACTCTGGAAGCAAAAATAATGCTTTGGGTGCTTTCTGCTAGAGCTGGCTTACAGGTTGACATAAAACAACACAAACACTGATTTGCTAAAAATCTATTTCTGAGTTTCAAAAAGCTATCAATAACAAAATAGCTAAGGACAAAATTGTGTGTATATGGGCAAGAGCAAAATGCAAATGGAACTAAAAAAGTGTAGGGAAACTGAACTATTGAAGAAGCTAGTCAGATGAAAGCCATTAATGGACAAAATGAAAAGCGACTGCTGTTGGTAGGCTTTCATTTGGTCTGGTAAAGGCTATTTTATGTATATTATTTGTAATCAACATACCATATTTTTCCGTGTGTAAGACTATATTTTTTCCTAAATTTTTGAAGTTTAAAATAAGGGGTCGTCTTATACACGGATAGTGCATAGTGAATTTTCTTAATTTTGAATCCCAAAAAATAGCAGGCGTCTTATACACGGGGGCGTCTTATACACAGAAAAAGACAGTATTTATTAATATCCTTAATAATGAAATTTAAATATATTTGGAAAAAAGGTGCTACTGTCAGGTAGGCATGCAAAATTATGTAACAGTAGCAACAATATGTCTTTTAAATTGTAAGCCTGAGGACAGAGACTGTCTTTTCATTGCTCTTTGTAAGCTGCTTTCTGAGTCTTCTTCCACTTACCGGTAAGAGCAGGATAAAAATGATTTGAACACACACACAGAGCTTAGCATTCTCCCCCCCACCCACCCCCATCCCGAGGCAATAAATTTCAGGAGTCTACAGTTCTATATGGATTTTCAGTTCCAGTCATTCAAATGTCTCATTTTTATAACATCTGAAAACGTTTTAATGGCATAAGTTCTGCAAAAATAATACAGATGAAGATACAAACCTTTGCCAAGATGGGTGTTGATGGACATATATCTTGCTGTTCCAGTTAGACTCTTGTGTTCCCTGTAAGGTATGTGTTTTTGGGTTTCAGGATCAATGTACTCCTTGGCCAGTCCAAAGTCTATAATGTGGATGATGTGTTCTTTCTTATTTCCTTGTCGTCCAATAAGGAAGTTTTCTGGCTTGACATCTCGATAAATGAGATTCTTTGAGTGCACAAATTCCATTCGAGAGATCTGTAAGAGGACAGGACAAGACTTTATTTAAATGCCTTTAATTACAAAACTGTCAAGTGTTTGTCAATTATTCAAGAGCTAGTGTACA
Organism: Zootoca vivipara; assembly: GCF_965207765.1. Lineage (NCBI taxonomy): Eukaryota > Metazoa > Chordata > Lepidosauria > Squamata > Lacertidae > Zootoca > Zootoca vivipara. The sequence goes on from NC_142596.1 coordinate 9,956,849, forward strand.
TTAAAGTGTAAGTTAACATCATTCCCAGATGTTAAAATACCTTAACAGAAGACAAATAATGCAGTGTTTTTTATAGAAAAAACCCATCTGCCAAGGAACCCTCAAGGTGTTCCAGAAGATTCTGAAATATGATCTACATAAGAGAATCTGTTCATGAATGGCTCTGAGCACGCCTGTTGTCATTGTTGCCCCACATGAACAGACAGGCAGTATAGAACATCCTCTACATCCCGAGGAAGAGGAAGATTGACAGCAATTGGTAGCAAGCTAACTTCTCAGAGCCTTGTTCATCATTACTCATCTCACTGATAATACCCCTTATAAGCTTCAAGAAACCCCAGAGTTCCATACAAGTTTGAATGCCACTTCTCTAATCCATGTTCTGCTTTCCATCATCATCAGACCTTGAAAACTAGAAGTTATCTAGCGCAACCTACTCTTCAACTTGTACACATTTAACATGATGCACTTGTAATCAATCTGACCAGCTTGACACATATACAACCATTTGAAAGTGCCCAAACTCTATTTTGGGAACCGAAGCTTATGCACAGGGCCAGCTAACTTGAATTTCCTTGTCTGCCACCAACAAGGCCTGATAATATAATGTTTTTAAAAGTTTGACCATGGTAGTCCATGCGGTAGTAACCTCAAGCCTAGAATACTGTAATGCACTCTTATGTGGAGCTCCCTTTGGCCTGGCTCAGAAGCTCCAACTGGTGCAAAATGTGGCAATAGGAAGGCAGATAAGCACCTGACAAACAACATGTGATAGCATTACTAAAACCTCTACACAGGTTGCCCATTACTACTGAGCCAGGCTAAAGGCCCTTGTATTAATTTACAAAGCTCTTAACTATTTAATTCCAGGGTATCTTTGGGACTGCCTGATCCCTTACATCCCAGCTTGATCACCGACATCTGTAGGAGCGTTGTTGGTCATTCCCCAAGTTTGTGAGGCTCATTTGACTGCAGTAAGTAACCAAGCCTTTAGTAACTATCACCAGCCCTGTCTTGTGGAATACTCTGCCAATAGATTCAGCAGGCACCTTTCATTTCAACTTTTGAACACCTTTAAAAACTTCTCTTCTGTCAAGCTGAAGTAGACAATTATGAATACATCTTTCCATAATACATAGTTGATTTCTAATTTTTATATTTTTAATGGTCTTTTTGCATATACTGTTGTAAACCACTGATATTTTTCACAACCACCGGATATGCTGGCTGGGGTTGATGGGATCTGGAGACCAATGACATCTGAAGGGCCACAGGTTCACCAGCCCGACATATGCAATCAATAATCCTTTCTAAACATCAACAAGAACATAAATCATTCCATTCAAGAGGTCAAGGACATGCAGTTCTTGATATGTTCAAATCTTGCTGTCTAAAGTGAACAAAGCATAGTAAACAAACAATTTATATTTACTGAGTTACTGAAGATTAACTCAACTAAGTACAACTAAAAAGCAAGAAAAAACCCAATGTACTAAACAAATATATCACACACAAACACTTAATTTTCTTGAAAACTGAAAGTTAGCATAGTGCAAGGGAAGCCCATTCCCATCAGCCCAAGTCAGCCCAGCCAATAATCAGAGATGATGGGAGCTAGAATCCAACAACATCTGGAGACACTCTGTTGGCTACTCCCCATGTAAGAGTTAATATGTAGTTTCCTGAACCATTTGTTAATATTAGGAAATCATGTAAACCAAAGACTACGAAATCAGCACAAACTATTCTTTTACTCACCAGCTGGATTGCTATCATTAAGACTGTCTTCAGAGTGAATGTTCTATCACAAAGGTCAAATAAGTCCTCCAAACTTGGACCAAGGAGCTCAAGTACCATGGCATTGTACTTTCCACACGGCCCATAGTAATACACCTGGGGGAAGCCTTCAACTGAAAGTATACAAAACATACTTTTGGAATACATCCAGATGGTTGCAGTAGCATCATTACTATTGTATGCAAACTCCCAAAGCCAACAGATTTTACTTATGCCAGTCAAATTCTGTCACAAAAATGGTTCTGAAATTTATCTATCAGTTGTTCTCCCCACCACACCACATGAAACCCTTTCAATTAATTTGTAATGGGGTGGTGGTGGTGGTGGTTGTGTATTGCTTTTTTGTAGAGATGCTGTGCACTAGGACAGTAATAATCACAATCCATCAAACTTTACAGCTGGTATCTAAGAGCTACTTGGATATGGGTGCAATGGTTTCTTCAAGCTGACCAGGATATTTTACCCTTTTTTTCTATAAGCAAACCATATGATCTCACAAACTGCTTTTCAAACTCCCCCACAAATTTCACTTTCAGAAATGGCTCACAGAGCACAGTATCCCTTGGGCATACGGAACTGACTGATCCTAACTAGTACAGTCATATCTTGGTTCTCGAACAGAATGCGTTCCAGCACTCCATTCGAATTCCAGAACTGTTCGAAAACCAAGACACGGCTTCTGATTTGCTGCAGGAACGTCCTAGACGTTCAGCTTCTGAAAAACATTTGAAAACCAGAGCACTCACTTCTGGTTTTCGGTCATTCGGGAGCCGAAACATACGAGTTCCGGAGCATTAAGAGAACCAAGGTACAACTGTATCTCTGTTACAAGAACAAAAGAGCCCCGCTGGATCAGACCAAAGCCCAACTACTCCAGTATCCTGTACCCCACAGTGGTTTATCAGATGCCTGTTGGAAGCCCACATGTCCTCAGGGCATGAGGACAATACTACTATCTCATTGTTGTTTCCCAGTGACTGGTATTCAGAGACAAGCTCTCTCTAATCCTGGAGGTAGCACATAGTCATGGTTAACAGCCGTTGATACCTTATCCTCCAATAATTTATCTAGCCCATTTCAAAGCAACCCAAGTTCTGTTTCACGGACCAATTCTCAGCCAAAAAGCAAAGCTTCCAGTCAATAGGTTTCCAGTCCTGGAAGTCAATGCCACGTGTAAATTTAGTATCTACTGCTCTGTTCTTTGACTGGGCTGTGAAGATCAACTAGCACTTTCTTTATTTTGATGCCTACCTGTCAGGGGACCACCAGGGGTCAGCGGACAACATGGTGAGGGAGTACAAGGGGTCAGGGATGCAAGGAGCTCACAGCACCACCCAGTGAGCAAAGAGCCTGGAGAGGAGGTGCAAGGTGCAAATGGTCAGGGATGCTATGAGCCCAGGGCACCAGGAGAGTCCAAGATCGTCATACCAGAGCAGCAGGCAGGCAGAGAGCACTGCGGAGGGAGGGCTCTCGGACGCAAAAGAACATGAGCATCGCTTTAGTGGCCCCGTCTCCTCAACTGCGCAGGGGTTGGAAGCGCAGGGAGGAGCAGAGGAGATTAGCCCTTCCCAAGATACGTTGTTGGAGGCAGTCCCACTGATCTTCCTGGATATGACTCGGACTGAATGGACATGAGAACTTTAGCTCTGTCTTGTACATATGTATATAATAAAGCTCTGTAAAAATACAGAAGCAGAGTCCGGAGTCGTCCCTTGTGAAAAGCACAATTCATGTCCTCACACTACCCTACCCTACATAACAGACACCTTTTGTCTTCAAAGAGCATGCCTGGTCAAACAAAGGAATTTACCGCAGCAAGATACACTGGCGGCCATTAGCTTAGATGGCTTGGGTTGGGCAAATTCATGAAGCGTAGCACTATCGATGGCTACTAGTCATAGTGGCTCTATGCTACCCTCCAGGATCAGAGGCAGTATTCTTCTGTGGGAAAGGGCTACTATCCTGCTTCTAGGAAGCCATCTGGTTGACCACATTTGGAAACCAGATGTTGGGACTAGAGATGTTCTGATCCAGCAGGACTCTTCTGGGTGCATCTTGTATCTGCAGTGGCTCTTCTCACATGTGTTAAGGGAGTCACATCTGTTTTCCAGTATACCGGTACCAGCTACAACCCTTAAGTCAGATCTATTATACATGCCTTCTGCACATATTTTCTCAAAGTTACTCTTACCAACAGAATAAAATGAGTTCCCTTTATGCTTGGGATACAAAGGTAAACAAATCTTGAGGACTGTGGAAGTGCATCAAAATTGCAACTGTCAGATCAGCTAAGAGTGGTCTCCAGGAATGTTATTGATGAAGTTTAAAATACACCAACTACAAGTTAAATACTCTCCATTTATTATCATTTCTAGCGATTAGATTACTTACCTGTGCAGCCAATGTGTTTATAAAACCTATACTCTAAATGCAGCTGTGGGGCACGAGATTTTAATGGCTCCTACAAAAACAGAGTGAAAAAATAGTCAAATTAAATGGAACTCTATGGCAGCCTTAGCATCTCTCAAACTTGGAAAACCACCTAGGACCAGGATTTAATTTGCTGACTTTGAAGAATTGCTATTCAATCCTTGCCCTTTGACTTTCCAACCACAAAATATCAGGTGTGAATTCATGAGGCCAACTTCAATGTAGGCAAAAACTGAAGATAAGCAGCTACATGGTCACATTGTCAGATAGGGAAGAGCCTAATATTAAGCATCTGTCAAAGAACTTAATTTGGGTCATTAATCTGAATTACATACATGATATTTTGTATATGTATGTATGTATGTTACCTGCCTTAAAATCTATGGATGAAGGGAAGGATACAAGTTAAAACAAATAAATAAGTTAGAAAGAAGTGGCCATTCACTAAAAAATATTATTAAGATACATGGCAGGTTAATATCAAAACAGCTTTCCAAATCTCTTTATGAAAGCATTTCGTGAATGTGTTTACAACAGGGAAGTGTTCTACCAGGAACCTAAAAGACAACAGTTTACAGAGATGTCCAGGAAAACAGTCTAGATCAGGCACGTCCAACTCCCAAGAGACTGCAATCTACTCCCAGTATAAAAAAACTGGCAGTGATCTACCCATTGTCATTGGAGGGAGGGAGGAGAGTGCGTGGGGTGGGTGGATTGCCCAGAGTTTTTGAACCCAGAGTTGTTGAACTTTTGGGGGGTAGGATTGCCCAGAATTATTCAGCTTTTATTTGTTAACTTTCGGTAAACTTTATTTAATCCCATGATCGATAAGAGTCCTGCGATCTACCAGGATCAGACGGGGATCTACCGGTCTAATGGTTGGACATGCCTGGTCTAGATCAACAGGAAAATAATCTAAACTCCTAATTTGATTAACACTCAGAATTTCAGAGATGTTTAAAAATTGCACATCTACTCACCAGTTTGATTGCTACGTATTCATTTGTATAAAGATTTTTGCCTGCAAGAGACACAATGAAGATCACAATGGTGACAGATAAGTCAGTATTGCTAGTTTTTCAAGTTTCCAGAATGAAAAGAGGTTTACTCCAGTCTTCACCAACTTGGTCTCTTCAGATATTGGGGCTACAAGTACCATCAGCCCCAGTCAACATGGCTGAGCTGGCTGGCACTGGTGGCAGTTGTAGTCCAAAACATCTGGTCTGCTGTATAACTGAATCAATTAAATCTGACTACAGTTGTACTTTGGAAGTCAAATGGAATCCATTCCAGAAGTCCGTCCAACTTCCAAAACGTTCGTAAACCAAATTGTGGCTTCTGATTGGCTGCAGGAAGCTCCTGCAGCCAATCAGAAGCTGTGGAAGCCTTGTTGGATATTCAGCTTACAAAAATAGTTCACAAACTGGGACACTCACTTCTGGGTTTGCGACATTTGGGAGTCAAAACGTTCAGGAACTAAGCTGTTCGAAAACCAAGGTACGACTGTATGTTATTATGAGTACATTGTTTATGTGCAAAAATTAATTATATTCAATATTAGAGGGAATAATGTGCAATTCGCCTATTCTTTATCACCCATTGTTTTAACATAAATTCTTCAATGTTTTAATGTTTCTTTTATATATATTTAATAATACAAAACTATTCAGAGAAAAGTATGACCAAGAATGTCCCTATGTAGGGGAGAGGGGGAGGGAACCAAACAAAATTGTTACAAATATTTTTTTAACAGAAAACTGAGCCTAAACAAACTTAAACAAACCCAAGTTTCACATAAGCACAAAGGTCTTGAAATTGTCAGCTAGATTGCCTACTTCATTTATATACTATTGCTAAAGTTTAAACTGTATGCATGACTCAACTGAAATACAATTTATATCCAAAAAAGCATTCTTTTGAGACTCAAATAAAATCAAGATAAATGACACCCTAGTGAGGTTTATTTTACTCCCAAAATAAACTTGTTGTAAAGTATTTTCCAAGTGGTGTATGAACACAAAGTTCAACCTCTTTGGGGTGAGGGAGCATTCATGTTATGAGGAAGCAACAGTCAAAATTAGCAGCTGCCTACCTGCCCTTTTAGGGACACAGGTGGCGCTGTGGGTTAAACCACAGAGTCTAGGGCTTGCCGATCAGAAGGTTGGCGGTTCGAATCCCCGCAATGGGGTGAGCTCCCATTGCTCGGTCCCTGCTCCTGCCAACCTAGCAGTTCGAAAGCACATCAAAGTGCAAGTAGATAAATAGGTACCGCTCCAGCGGGAAGGTAAACAGCATTTCCATGCACTGCTCCGGTTCGCCAGAAGCAACTTAGTCATGCTGGCCACATGCCGGCTGTACCCTGGCTTCCTCGGACATTAAAGCGAGATGAGCACCGCAACCCCAGAGTCATCCGTGACTGGACCTAATGGTCAGGGGTCCCTTTACCCTTTAGCTTTACCTGCCCTTTGGTGTTTGGAGCAGGAGAAAAATTAAAGGGCCTGGACAGAGGAGGAAAATATAGGCATGTGTCTTGAACTATCAATTCAGAATATAAGATTTAAGTTGACTGAAGAAGCAAACCACTGATTAGATGTGCAAATCAAACCAGTTATTGATTAGATTTGCATATGGGTAAAAGTATATTAGAAGAAGCACAATTAATTTATTTTTAGATAATGCACATGTGTCATAGCAGAGAGCTTAGCATTTATTTTGTGTGTGTGAGAAAATAGAGAATGTATGGAATTATGGCTGGACAAGCCGGAATAGCTAATCTGCCTCATTAAAATTGAGAATTTCAGAGAGTTATGGATGAAATAGTATCTGAATGCATTATAGCTACCTAATATGTTTTATATGGTGAGTGGGATGTGTTGTTGGTGTGGACAGGGGAAGCCTGACTTTGTCCTTAGCTGGTGGTTTTACCCAGAAGCAAGAAAGTTTAGGAATAATATTGCACACACGGGTCCCACTATCAAAATGCTTGTTATCTAAAAGCTCAGTTATCTGAACACAAAGACTTATACGCAAACTTCACCAAATAAGGCTCGCTCAGATATCTGAACAACTGGAGTTTGCCTACTTCCTTCCTTGCTTGTGTTTTGCTGGTTGGAGGAAGCAATTTTAGGCAGAAATCATGTAGGGGAGGAGGAGGAGGAGGGAGAAAAATCAGACAAATCAATTTTTCCTTTGTTTGGCTTTAACTGATTGGCTGCTGCAGTTTCAGGCAGAAAGAGTGGAGGGAGGTAGCATGATTATTATAAGAAACAGCATTCTCCAGCAACCAGTTAAACCAGTATAAACTGGTAGGTATTATACTGGGCTTTCATTCTTTTATCTGCTCTAAAAAAGAGAGCAAGATAATTGCTTGTTTATATGGGAAATTTTCATTTTGCAGCATTATGGAACAGGAAATTACAGTATATACTGTGGAATTCTGAAAGAACTGCATTAAGCATTGCTTATTAATTTATATAAGCTTCATCATTTTCTGTATATATGAAAATTATTCAGCTAAACCAAGTTATGTATAGTAAAAAAATAGCATATTAAAACTTCCTGAGCAGAAAAAGGGAAAAAAGAAACATGTCACCCAAGTAAAGAAGTGTTAATTATAACTTTCATATGAAACAATATGAAAAACATACGTTTTGTATGAGGTATGTATATACTGCAGCAAAAACTGCCTTACAAAGGGCATCCCCCTTACACAGGAGACAGGGAACTGCCTTTCCTAAGGTGGCACCTGCTATCTGAAGTTTTGACATGTACTACATTAATTGCACTAGGGACACCATTTTAGCTGATCAAAAGATTTTAACTAAATAGTGTAGCACTGTTTACAACCTGTGAAAGTTATATGCTCTTACCTAGCCTGAGCTCTCCGAAATTTCCACTCCCTATCTTCTTGCCAACTCTGAAATTGGGCCCAACCATAAGAACACCAGAGGCTGAAGTCGAACTTGATGCTCGGGAACTGTGTGAACTTCTTGCTGGATTTCCTTTTCCGGTTCGCCTTTCATCTTTCTCCCTAGTAAGATGGTCCATGATCTTAAAATAAAAATATCTTCCAGTGAGCAGGATTTGGACTTTGCACTTATTCTTGAAGAGAGAAATATATATCCAGAAGAATCATTGGGTCAAACTATAAAATCATTTGGAGATCTTTTGGCACCATATCCAGGTTATTAGTGTTCTTCCACCGAACATTCGATGGGCAACTCCGGAGTCCTCCACAAGGTAGGGGAGAATCTTATATAACCTGCAACAGAAAAAGGGCAATTGTAAGATCAAAATCCTATTTATAAAAGAACAAGCTGTTCACTAAAATAGAATTCAATGATAGCTATTTTGGAATCAGCATTTTCACCAGGTTGCCAGTGTCAGTGTAACCATTTGTTGTTTCCCATTGTGGAAAATATAAACTTGAATAGAAATGGATACTACCCATAGCCATTCCCACCCCTGACATTGGAAATAGCAGTTTTCCTCCATTTCAAAAGTCACACACTTTTCAATCTAAGATATTAGAAGAGTATCTTAGCTTTATATCAAGTAACAAATAAGTGAACATGGCTACACTTATTAATGTCTTACTAAACAATGTTCATGAGTTTAGATGTACAGAACAAAGGGACAAATAATGCTTGACAGCAATAATGCCCAAGAGCACAAATGATTTGTACATCATACAAATAACAGTGTTTGTCAGCTAATGCTTTGGGTAAAGTAAGGGTAGCCAAAGTTTAATTATTAGGTTTGTTATATGCAAGGTTTGTGCATTTCTGCATTATGAATACAATTTCAAAATTATATTTTACAAAATTAAGAGTACAAATTTAAAACATAATATGTGCTATGTAGGATATAAGAATTCTACAAGGCAATCTCAGTCAAACCCCAGAGTTCTCTTAAAGTTTGTTAAATCTGTCTTAATGCAGCAGTGATTGCTGCTATGATTTGTGGCATTTTAAATAGTATTTAAAACAAAGTAAGTATAAATACAATTTAAAATGCTACAAACATAGCAGCAATCGCTTCTGCATTAAGACAGATTTAAAAGACTTTAAATTCTATATTGCAAGCAGCCCCAGAAGTTTTCAAACTGAAGATGGAGTATGAAATGTTTAACATAAAGTTGGTTTCAAAAGCAGACATGATAAAATCCTTCAACCTAATGGTGATTCTATTAACCACTGTCAGCTTCAGTTTTTAAATTTTAGAAGGAAAGTCAATTTTACACATACACACACTCTCTCAAACACTTTTAAATGCCTTATTCCTCAATCTGGCATAAGAGAGGCAATACATATTTGCCTAACAGTGTACCCTTCACACTTAGCCCCACTAATCATGAAACAAATTTAAAGTCTGTCATTACCAATGGTTACTTGCCCAATCCCCAGCCAAGAACACAAAAGCTAAGCCCTCAGTTTCTGGAGACATCACAGACCCAAAACATAATGTCTATTACTGCCAACTCTAGTGATACTGTAGTTGTAAACATTCTCAATAAATGTATCTCACTAGGAAATAGTTTATATCCATGTGCTTTTAGATTTTGTAGCCACATACAGAGTTCTCTGTCACTATTGCCTAACATTTAAGAATTATTGTCTGCTTGATATCAAATACTTCCTTTGAGGTAGATTTATAACAGAAAAGTAAAAATTAATTAAAATAGTTCCTTAACAGGCTGAGATACTTTTATCTTTAGAATGACCAATTATACTTGCACTTTGACATTAATATGTACATTCAAAGAAAGACAGAGCCTTGTAAACTTAATTTGAATATACCATAGGAATCAGAGTTTATGGACGTTGTGCAACTTATTTTAGATGTCAATTTATAAAAACAAAACATTAGAAATGACAAGGTTTTATCTTCTTAGGGGCATGATAACAGCCTATTACCATGAGCTTGGATTGCTTCCCTATTATGAAATCCCCTAATCCTTCTCATGTATTACAGTTGTACATTCAGTTTGACTCAAATGACTCTGATTGCATTAACTTGTATTCCTAATTATATGCACTTTTCTTCTCATCATAGCACCTTTTCTGCAATACAGTCCTGAAGATTGTCAGAAACCTTTAAGATACAAATAAACTGAGGTTGCATAATACAGACATGACAACCTTGTGCTCATGCACTGAACTAACATTACCATGTGGGAACTGTTCTGCTCTAAAACATCATCTCAAACAATAGCCATAGCCAAATGCATTTTAAAAAATGAAATAGAAATAGTTACTAATATAGTATTCTGTTATCCTAACTTTTTATTTCCCATTTTCTGCTGTTTGACAACCCAGGAATGTATTTTCAGAGCTCCTGAAACCTTTACTTAGTTCAGTCTCTCTTTAACTTGCTTAAAAACAAAATAGAAATAAAATTCCTTCCAGTGGCACCTTAGAGACTAACTAAGTTTGTCATTGGTATGAGCTTTCGTGTGCATGCACACTTCTTCAGATACACTGAAACAGAAGTCACCAGACCCTTATATATAGTGGGAGGGTGGGGAGGGGCATTACTCAGAAGGGTGGTGGGAATAGGTGATTGGCTGATAGGTGTGGTAAACCTGCTGACGACTCTTAATGACTGCAATTGGTCTTACAGAAAAAAAGCAAGGGTTGAGATGGCTAAAAATAGCTTTATCATGTATAATGAGATAAGAATCCAATGTCTCTATTCAGACCAGGTCTCTCCATGGTTTTAAGTTTGGTAATAAGTTGCAATTCAGCAACTTCTCTTTCCAGTCTATTTCTGAAATTCTTTTGTAATAAGACAGCTACTTTGAGATCTTGCATAGAATGCCCTGGAAGATTGAAGTGTTCTCCTACTGGTTTCTCTGTCTTGTGATTCCTGATGTCAGATTTATGTCCATTTATCCTTTGGCGTAGGGTTTGGCCTGCTTGTCCAATATAGAGAGCTGAAGGGCACTGTTGGCATTTGATGGCATACACAGTTAGAAGATGAGCAATTAAATAGTCCTGAGGTGTTATGTTTGATGTTGTTGGGGCCAGTAATGGTGTTGTCCAGGTGTATGTTGCAACAAAGTAGGCATCTGGGTTTATTGCAGGCTCTGGTACCAGTGTCCATGTTAAGTCTGGTTGTTGTATTATTGTGGGTGAGGAGTTGTTTTTCTGATAAAATTTTAGCCATCTCACCCCTTACTTTTTCCTGTAAGACCAATTGCAGTCGTTAACAGTCATCAACAGGTTTACCACACCTATCAGCCAATCACCCATTCCCACCACCCTTCTGAGTAATACCCCTCCCCACCCTCCCACTATATATAAGAGTCTGGTGACTTCTATTTCAGTGTATCTGAAGAAGTGTGCATGCACATGAAAGCTCATACCAATGACAAACTTGCTTCGTCTCTAAGGTGCTACTGGAAGGAATTTTTCTATTTTATTTTTATTTTGTTTCAACGGCAGACCAACACGGCTACCTACCTGTTGCTTAAAAACAGGTAGAGAAAGGTTTTTTAAGTCTGGTACCCAACATTTTCACTAAAGGATAACTATGTTATATGAACAAAAGAAGCTGTCATATACCAAGTCCGAACATTGGTCCATCTTGCCTAGCCTTGCCCGCTCTGACCAACAGCAGTTTTCCCCAGCTCTGCTACCCTAAAGCTAAAAACTGATACTGAACCGAAGAACTGAGTCATGCAAAGCATTTAGCCTTCCAGCAGCGGGAAAGAACTGAAGGAGAACCCACATGAACCATTTTCTCTTTTAGAATAAATAATTTGTGAAATGCTTTTTAATAAAGAGTTTTAAAGTATTGTTAACAGTACTTTATTCAATCAAAAATAATGTAATACTAACAGTATTAGGTAATTACCATGCTCAGCATCGGATTTAGGGCGGTGTAGACAGTTCCCCCCAAAAAGGTGCCAAGCCGAAGAGGTGCATAACAACAACAACAACAACAACAACAACAACAACCACCTATATTTCCACAAGTAACTACTCAAACTTAAGGGGGGCATCACATTTTGTCCTTGCTTAGGGCACCATATTACCAAAGTCAGCCTCTGACTCTACACTGCAGAAATGTACAACTCAAAGCTATTTCTGTTAAGATGAGAAAGCCTACTGTTTTCCCCACAGGAAAATTCCACATCTGTTGAGGGAACAGCACTTTTGCTAGAACCATATACATTCATTCCTTCATTCCAATTCCAATTCCAATTCCAATTAATAGATTTTTGTACACAGCCACTCGATATCTGTCACTGCACATGAGAATCTCCTCATGCTCACCCACTAAAAGATTGTTGTTGTTGGGCAAGGCAGTGGTGGTGACAGCAGCTCAGGTAACTTAAGATGCCCCCACAAGTTCAAAACGTGCAAGACAAACTAGCTTAAAATATTGGTTAATGGTCATTCAAGCTCACCAATCAGCTGGCATTTTACTGTCCAGTCCATATGTGGCTATTGCACCATACTAAGTATAAGGTGGCTTTGTGATCTCATTTGGATGGAACTGAGAGGCCACTGCCAGTCAGAGTAGACAATACTTCACAAGATGGAGCAACTGTCTGACCTGGTGTAAGCGGCTTCCTGTGTAAATTATGTATACCCGGCAGCAAAACCAAAGGACAAAAAGCCCAAGTAGAAAATACGAAAGAAACAGAATTCCAAAAGAATTTGCTTCATTTCTGTCTAGGAAAAAGGTAATGTCAGATGTAGTACTATAATCCAGATATGTTTGAAAATTTTTATGATCTGATTTTGCGAAAATTTAAGGCAATATCTAATTTTCTGTATTTTTTTAATGGCTGCTATAATAGACCATTTTTCTAACTACTATCCTCTAGCCTTAGGCTTACCGTTAACCTAATTATTTTGACATACTGTACCTGGTTCAGAAAGGATAGGTACAATAGCATTTTGTCATTTAACCCAAGAAAAATCTTTATGTTCCAAGTTACATGTCTTCTGTAAAACCCAATTGGCCGGTTGATGTTGAGAAGCTGCATCACCCTAGAATGTGAGAGACTCATAGAACTTAGGTGGCTGTGATAACATAATGCCGTTCAAGTGTTATTCAGCAAGTATAATCACAACCGTTAGGAAGACAAGGAGTCCTCATGTTCAAGAATATTTTGCCGTTTAAAAATAGTAAGCAATAATCGAAAAGTCACATGTATTATTTTGAAGTCATGTGTATTACTCTTAGAATTTACTGAGCACTTTAAAAACTATGGATTGTATCCAACCAAGTTATACCCTGAGTAGACACACTGAAATTAGGATATCTATATTAGTCACATCCATTAAATTGGATACAGTTCTATTATGCACAGCACTGACTCTGTCCAACAAGGTTTATAAATCAATACATACTGGAATTATTCTCTTTCTGCAAGTTCTTTAGCAATTAAAAGAGCTCTGTGAAGGAAGAGTAACCCTAATATTTCATATGTCTACTTTGTGTATATGACCAACCAACCAACATCTCCTCTTTCTGGTCTGTAGAAACAGATATCTTTCTGCTTATATTCAGGCATGAAAAGACAGAACACAAAACTATTAACGTTTAGCCCGGAATAAAACAGTTTAATCACTTGGTGTCAAGAATGAATGAGAAGTATGTCTACTGGGGCTGGAGAGGTATTTGGAGCAATGCTTTATCTATAGCTGCATAAAAAGCTGGGACCAGAGCATAGCTGCCAAGTTATCCCTTTTTTACAGGGATTTTCCCTTATGCTGAATAGGCTTCCTCGCGAGAAAAGTGAAAACTTGGCAGCTATGGACCAGAGTAATATTCCAAAATGTTTCAGCAATGACAAGCAAGTCTTCCCCAGAGGTACCCAATACAGTGTTAGAAACTCAGATATGTAAGCTATTCGCTAAATGGCTCCTTAAACCTAGACTATGGGCGCAACAAGACTATGGGCGCAACAACAGAATGTCTAGTCACCGTGGGGGGGGGGAGATTGTGTATACAGTATTGTCAATGTTAATATATTTTACAATTCAGTAACACATTTTAACAATTCTGGTTATTTTTTTTCGAAACAAGTGAACTAATACACAATTCACATCAATGACACATTTTTCACAGCAATTATAAATGGACCACCACAAACAGCAGTAGTGGACAATCATAAGTCATTTGAATAATATTTATAAATACGGGTATGTACATAGATACTCTTAACCCAATATATTAAGTCGCAGGTTCATCAAGTACTGCAGTCAGTTAAATGTTTATAATATAGAAATTCTTGGAAGAACAGGCCTAACCACAGAATCCTAAACATTTCAACACAGAAATAGATCCTACTAAATTCAAAAGGGCCTACTCTCAGGCAAATGGGATTGGGATAACAACCTAATTCATTCTTTTTCATCAGTACCTCTCTAGTAGCATGCTTATGAACACTCCATTTGCAAGATAACATATTTTGCAGGACTGCCTGTACAGCTGAGTCCTCAGAATCTTGTTACCTAAAAGGTTTTGGGTACTTGGGATGCCACATTTCTTGTGGCATGTAAGCTCTGAGACCAGGGGCGGTGGTGGCTGCTGCCCAAAGGACTCCCAAGGAGAAGGGAGAGAAGAGGAGACCGAAGGAGGGTGTTCAAAAAGAGGTGAGAGGCTGCCCACAGGCAACAGGGGAGCCACAGAAAGAATGGTCAAGGGAGCCGTGGACTCAGAAAGGTTGAAAACCTCTGGTGCACATGATCAGCATAGAGCTCAATTGTCTACCAGCTTGCACTGCTCAGATTAGAACTCTAACACATATGTTACTATTATTATAGTTGTTTTTGTTGCTGTGGTAATTTTCAGCAAAAATCCAGGATTCCTACTGGGGCAAAACCCTAGCATGTGCAAGCTTGACTCAACAACAGATGGCAACATTCTTTCTTTAGAATTTAGGCAGCAACCCTATGGAAAATTTCACAGTACATTTTAAAATCAACTAAGACTGCCATCCTCAATCCATTTCTGCTTCAATTAATTCAATGGGATTTGCTTAAGTAGGCATTTATAGGATTGTATTGTAAATTTATATATACCGGGGAGGTAAAATAATTGGGAGCTGAGAGTCCTGTGGTATGGAGTAAAATGAAATACTTCCACCTTTTCCTCTCTGTATCCAAACTGAATGAACTCTGACTTCAGTAAGCAGCACTGAGTTAGGGTGCTAAGTGGCACTGGTACATTCAAAATAGAAAATAAAAATTAATTATTAGTCTTTCTTTTGTAGAAAACAAATAAAGGATATTGACAGGAGCTTTCATGGACCACAGTTCAATCCAGATGCATGAAGTTTTTATCCCAGGTTGTAAGTAAATGTGTGTGGCATGGTGTGTTTGTATACAGACATATACTTATGTTAGATGGATGGAGTGTAAACCGTGAGATTAAATGGAAAAACAAAATCCAGATTTTCCACATTTCATTTCCCTCTGATTTCACTGTTTACAATAAGCACCTGATAAATTCTGCAATAATACTAATATTAACAGCCTTCCAACATTTATAACAGGCCTCTATCTCCTCAGAAGTAATCCCCTCTGGGCTCTAGAGGACTTACTCTGAAGGACTGAAGTCTTAAAGAAACTTTACAACTTCTATAATGAAAGGAGAGTCAAGCCCAAATTCTTAAAGGAGGAAAGTTGGAAATGGAGGTGGGAGGAACAGAAGCTTGCATAATATCCCCTCTTTCTTCCCAATGTCCTCACCAGCTGCTACTTCTGACAACACAACAAGGGGGCAACAAAATATATTCTCTGGGGGGCAAGTTGGTGATGGTATCCCACCTTCCCCTTCCATGTTGTCCTCTGCTCTGTTTTCAAAAATTAATTTGATAAACACACTCACTGACATGATCTTTCTGATGTTTGGCGGCACTTCATCTTCAAGTCCCCCAAGCCTACCCCTCTCTCTCACTCACAAACCTTTCAGGCAAAGCAATAAAAATATTATAAAGGCAAGCTATAGCCTGCCACACTCACACACTTAATGTGGCTCCTCTGCTCTCTGAATGAATAAAAGATAAAGGGAAATGCTGCAAACTGGATTGGCTGGAGGCATTGATTGGGACCACCCTTTCTCTATGGTATATTGCTCTGTCCTGAAGGCCTGCTGAATGTTGGGAGGGAGGGTTAATAGAGGGGTGCTCCATCTCAATGCCCTCCCTCAGGTTTTTCTGTGTATGAAGGAAAGAACTGATATGGGGGGAATTGTCCCCACCGCAGCAAACGGGTGGGACCTAGCAACACATCATACAGCGATTGTTCAATGGATGCATGCATGCTGAGCCTTGTAGCTGCTTGGTCTTCAGAGGAAGATTGAAAATGGAGTCCAGAGAGATTGAGAGAGTAATTTGGTGAAGGCCGGGTGGGGGCAAAGAGTGGGGGCTCTGATGGGGGCAATCATCGTCATGTAAAGTGAAATCCTCCTTGAGATACTGAGATTAATGAGTGTGTGTTGCAGGGAGAATAACAGAGACTGGGTTCTTCTGGCTTTAAGAGTTCTGGAATTATTGGGAGGGCAATGCTCCACTTGTGCAAACTCACCATCATCCCCAACACTCTAAACCAGAAGAACAAAGCAGAAGCAGAGCTTAGAATTTGACTGGGGTTTGGAGTCTTGCTCTGAAAATGAACAAACCAAGATGAGTTCCACTTCTCTGGATAGGCAAGCAAATGACCTAAAGTTACCAACCCACCATATATATCAATGTCTATAAACATTTTGAATAAATCTGCATAGTTTAGCCACTTATTTGTAGTTCAGTCAACAGCTAAAAGTGGTTACCATGGAAGCAGTTCACAGTTATACCCACGCATCAGTGCTGAGAAACTGAACAAGTAGGTGGCTTCAGGATATCTGAACCCTGATTGCGAAAAGGGGTTGGATTATTTTGCAGCAATAAGTTCTACTGCACCCATAAATCATAGGTTAGAATAAATTATCTTAATATTTATGCTCTTTCCAGGTTACATAAGTTTCCCAGTAATGAAAACCAGCCTAAAAGCAAATGCTACACAGACATTCTACCATGGCAGACATCACTGCTCAGTCATTTTGTGCTTATAAAGCACCTACAATAAGCTGTATATAATACCTAGATAAAATGGTAACCAATTTATCATAAAAGTGTTCAGAAGACAGCACCAAATGAAGCTTTCTGTTTTTTAACATGAAACAAAAGTTTCAACTATTTTAACTGGTCTTAGACCCCACATATATGGAAACCTAATACATACTCATCTGCACTGTAATCCAAACCAAGGCTACTAACATATCTAAAAGCATGCCTAACAGAAATGTTACACAGCCTCTAGATTTGGTTCAGAGCATTTCCCTGGGTTATCCATTCCAATGATTAATAATAATGATAATAATAATTTATTTGTACCCCGTCCATCTGACTGGGTTGCCCCAGCCATTCTGGGAGGCTTCCAAAGTATATCAAAACATAATAAAACATTTAAAAGCTTCCCTGTAAATAATAATAATAATAAATTATTATGAACAGACGACCATCTTGAAAGGCGGCTCCCACTGCAGTCCCCTAACATTTTCTCAATATGCATGTGGGTTAGTAGCTGCACAAGGTACAGTTGGGTTCACATTTGCAGGGTCTGTGCCATAAACTGCCTTATAAAAACAAGCACAGTGGCTTTGAACTGGTCCCAGAAGTTAATATGGAACCAAAGTAATGCCACAATACTGGTAGGACCAATTTCCTCTTCCCAGTATCAGTTA
Organism: Zootoca vivipara; assembly: GCF_965207765.1. NCBI lineage: Eukaryota > Metazoa > Chordata > Lepidosauria > Squamata > Lacertidae > Zootoca > Zootoca vivipara. Next base: position 9,974,819 of record NC_142596.1, read on the forward strand.
GGTAGGGCAGGATGCAGCATTTTGCACCAGATGTTCCAAACCAGGCATAGGCAAACTCAGCCCTCCAGATGTTTTGGGACTACAACTCCCATCATCCCTAGCTAACAGGACCAGTGGTCAAGGATGATGGGAATTGTAGTCCCAAAACATCTGGAGGGCCGAGTTTGCCTATGCCTGTTCCAAACCATTTTCAATAGTAATTCCACATTAATAACAATGTACCAGTCAGGCCTATTAATTGCACAATGAATAAATGACTATTGCAAAAAAAGTGTTACAAAGATAAGGAAGATTCAAAATTCAGTACAAAGAGCACCTCTACATAGCACATACCCTGCACACACACCCCACACCTCTGTCACTGCTGGATTCACTTTCACTATCCCCTCAAAAATAGCTACCAGGCATTAGTTTAGAATTGACACCACTATTCTAACTTGTATTTTAAAAATGGCAAATGCAGCTTAGTGAGTTATTGAATGATCCTGAATTCTAAATCCACAGTGCTTCCATATGGATATTGAACAGCAAAACATAAACAAAACCGTATTTCTGAAATGTGCTGGATTCTATTAAAGACAACTCCCTAGTCCCTAAAGATATAACTTTGCTGCCTCTCTCTTGCAGGAAACTGACTGCTGATTTAAGTATAAAAATCTGTCATTTTCAGCTACCAGGTGTATACTGCAGGCAGACTTAGGAGTATGGAAGTTCGCAAATCACATGGGAAGAACACCTTTATTGCACAAGTAGAGCAGGTAAGTCTAAGGGACATCAATCCCATAAATTAGCCAGGGCTCCAGTAATTTATGAGCTCAATTGATGTCCCATAAAAGAATTTTGGAGGCCCCATTGCCAAAAGCACGCCTTGGGTTACAACCTGTTTTGGTTTACAACCGGACCTCCAGAACGGATTATGGCTGTAAACCAAGGTACCACTGTAATATCAATGATGATTACTCCTAGATGTGTACTTAAATGTCAGGCTACCAGAATAACAATTGCTAAAAAAATTTTTGTGTGTGTGTCTGTAAAATTTGCTCTATTTCTGAATCATGCAGCCTTCAGTTTTTTAAAAATCTATTCTACAGCTTTCTAACAGGAAGAAGCAACATACAATACAGGCAGTGACCATTTTAGGAGCAGCCAATGTGTGTGTAGCTCCTCACGCGCACATTGCACCAAACCCAGAAGTGACCCAAAAACATTACAAAAAGAGGCGGAACAGGTTGGGGGGTTTGCAGGCTTTTTCAATGGTGTTTCAAATATACACAGTTTCACTTAAATGTGTGGTGCCTTGGAACGAAACCCTGCATAAATTGGGAGTGTCCTGTAGGTGCAGAGTGACAGGTCACCCACAGTAGTGGAGATCGAAACATCTTCTGGTAATATACTTCATATACCACATATAAGATTCACTCAGGTCCTAACAAAGAATTAAACAAACTTGCTGCTCCGTTCCCCCCCCCCCGAAATAAACAAGTTGTATTTTATAAATAATGTAGTGCGGAAGCATACGTAGGCATTCCATCTGCACTACAATAAGACAGCAAACTTTAAGCATGACTTGAGAGACTGATTTAACAAGACCTAGTTTCAAGTAACTATGTTTAAGATTACCTCTAGTTTTCAGCTGCATATCTTTAACGAACACAGAGATACACTAATATAATTTTAGCACACATATCGGCATCCTTGCACACCATATGAATCTTGCACACAGGGTAGTATCAACTGGACAAACATCAAATAAACTATTTTAAAAATAATTACAAGCTAATACAATCCTAACAGCAAACGATTTTTCTTCATACAAACAAACCTCTTTCAGCCCCACAACTAGTAAAATGAAGAAACAAGGCATTTTAAGAAGCACAGCAACAGATCAGCATTAGTTTAGATCTCTACATAAAGGGTAATACCGTGTTTCCCACATTTTAAGACACAATTTTAAGAGATGCGGCTTCCATCCCGACCCTGCAGGCCGCTTCCTCGATCCGGTGCTCCGCGCAGCGCTGCAACAGGTGGGCGGCGGGCGGGATCCGCAAGCGGGGGGCACCTCAGCTCTCGCGTCTCTCCCCCGGGCTGTTTCCTTGGCAATGGGGGATGGAAGCCGCGTCTCCCCCAGGAGCAGGAGAAAGGGCGGCAAGGCGAGAGCCGCCCGCAAGCCCCGGCGCTGCGAGCTCCTCAGTGGCTGCGAGTCTTTGGCAGCGCGATGCCGCAGTGGCTACTCAGTCTTCTCTCTCCCATGCCCAGCGCCGGCGCTGCTGGGCACCAACCCTGCAGGCATGGCTTATTTTCGGGGTATGTCTTATATTTTACGAAGGCTTTAAAATCCTGCCATGGCTTATATTATGACTGTCTTAAAAAAGGGAAAACACGGTAACAATAAACTGATGCATTTTGTCTATGGAGTCATCAAGGCTTAGAGAAGAAAAAGAAAAACAATGTGCTCAACAGGCCCCTAGCAGAAAGAAAGCAGAAAAACTTTCAAGTTCCTTTCAAAACTTTCAAGTTCCTTTAATGGAGTCACATCCTTGCTCTTCCTAAATTGTCTAGCTTGGCTTCCCACAGAGGAGCAAAAGGCTGCATGCTCCAGATATGAAGGCTGTGAAGTATTCAACACCCACAGAGCATTTCAAAATTGCCAGAAACTTGACTCATAAACACTATGTGTGACTCCCAACAGGTTTAAAGAAAAAAAGACAAACCATGTTTTCCACACAATGTGCAGCTAGCCAGTGGAAGTGTGTTTCACGGGATTTATGCATCATAACCCCGTATCAGAAATGTCCTTTTAAAAATAGGATTAAATGTAGTGACCATAGATCTGCTAATGGGCATCAACCAAACATAAGATTTCCTAATCTTTCGCAGAATTATTTCGTATAGTGCCCCTTATTTTACGAATACCACTACAATATGACCAAATCTTGTAGACAAAAGGCTGAGCTAGACAGACCATTGGCCTGAACCCCTAATGGCAATTTGGTCTTTGACGGTAGGAAGCAGCACTATTGTATTTTCCAAAGGCAGAGCTGGTCGGAGGGCAAAACCTGCAGGTGCATGCACACGAAAGCTCATACCAAAATAAAAACTTAGTTGGTCTTTAAGGTGCTACTGAAGGAATTTTTTTATTTTACTGCAGGTTAAGAAACTAGGAGGCCCTCTGTCTCTCTCACACACACATGCGCGCGCGCGCGCGAACTTTTTGATCAAACACCCCTTAGGAGCCAGTCCTTCGTGGTGAGCAGCCGCTCAGCATTTTGCTCAGCATCGAGTTAGGACATCTACAATCATCACCATTATTATTCTGAAACAGGTTGCAGTGGAAAAGCAACACACACAGAGAGAACCCTGGAAACACCTGCTTAAAAGCTCCTGTATGGCTGAAAAAGCTCCGTTCTTCAGCATGGAGAGAGAAAGGCGAGACTCTGCTCCGGGCATCCCTCTTCTCCCTCCCCCCTCAAAAAAGGGGGCACACGCAGCCTCCACTTTGGGCAACCACAGCGTAGGCGCCTCACGCCAGGCGCGCCAAGTGTTATCAGCGAAGCGAGGCCTGGGCAAGTCAGAACATGCCTGAGCCGAGGGAGCGCCCCCTTCCCCAAATCCCCTCTTCCTCTCGTCCTGCCTCGCAAGGGCAGGCCCCGTCGACTGCAGTTAATGGCACAGAGAGACGCCCCCCGCGCCGCCGCCCTCGGAGGTAAAGCAGCAGCCGGAGGCGCTTCTGCGTTGAGGAAAAAGTAAACGCCGCAAACGAGCACTATAACGCCGGTATCCGCCCTGACCTCTTACCGTCCTGAGGAAAGGCCGCTTCTCTCGGGGTGGGGGTGGGGGTAGGGGGCGCGGGAGGGGGCGCGTACCCCGAGCCACTGCCCCCTCCTTCGTTGAAGCACTCTCAGGAGGGGGGGGGGAGAGCGGGACACCCCGGAAGCTCTTGCTGCGGGCTCACGCCCTACGCCCAGCCGGCGCCCTATCGGAGAAAAGCGAGCCGGCCCGAGGCGCCGTCACAAAAACTGCTTCCGGGTCGCGGCCTCCGCGGACGCACCTTAGCAACCGCGTTCGGTTACCAAGCGGAAGCTGAATGAGATTTTGAGGCGAGGGGGCTCACGTGACTCAGAGAGCGAGGAGTCGGCGTCGGCGTCCCCCACCCGCGGAGCAACCGCTGATTGGGCGGATGTGGAGGAGCTAGAAACGTGGATTAAAAGGAACCGGAGGGATGAAGGCGACGCATTATTTCCAGAGAAGTCGCCGAGTTAAGGTTTCCAACAAAAGGGGTTGGGTGGGGAGCTGGAAGCAGAACTATGTCTACTCTGGTGCAAGCCCCATTCAATTCAGTTCCCTGGCCTGCTCCTGGGAAATTATGCGTAGGGTTGCAGCCTGAAATAAGGGGACTTTGAGCTCCCTCCCCTGCGTGCTTCATCACCATCATTCCTTCCCAATCTTCCCCTTCCTCATTGAAGGCAATGTTAGCTGCCCTCTTAAAGAGTCGGGACCCCAAGGGTCATCTAATCCAACCCACTGCTAGGTAGGAAAGAAATTTGAAGAAGTGTGCATGCACACAAAAGCTCATACCTATAACAAACTTAGTTGGTCTCCAAGATGCTACTGGAAGGATTTTTAAAATCTTTTTTAAAAAAAACCTTAAAGGAGACTTCATTCACAACCTCCCGAGGGAGACCATCCCACTTAGCTGCAGATTTATCTCAGATTCTTCTTTCTGCTTGAAGATCAGAAGAATCTTTATTTGCATCAGTCACTAGCCGTAGCCAGTGCTTTTTTTCTGGGGGGGATGCATATCCCTGAACATTTTGTGAACCAAATTTGGCCTCACTGAGTGGCAGTATTTCAATATGTGTAGGAGAATGTGAGTACCCCTAAACATTTTTTAGTGGGGGGAAACAAAAACACTGGCCGTAGCAATAAAATAAAACATACTGAAGCTAGAGATAAAAACTTAACTATACAAAATACATTTTGGAGGCTTACATCAATAATCAAATTTTATTACTTACTACACTTATTACTTCCGTGTGCTGCCCTGGTTCGCCAGAAGCTGCTTTTTCATGCTGGCCACATGACCTGGAAGCTATACGCCAGCTCCCTCGGCCAATAATGCAAGATGAGCGCCGCACCCCGAGTTGGTCATGACTGGACCTAATGGTCAGGGGTCCCTTTACCTTTACCTTACATTTATTTACCACCTTTTCTTCCAGGGAGCTCAAAGTGGTGTACGTGGTTCTCTCCAGTTCATCCTCACGAGCCTGTGAGGTAGGTTGGGGTGGTGACTGGCGGAATGTCACCCCGTGAGTTTCATGGCTGAGTGGGGATTCAAACCCAGGTCATGGTCCAACACACTAACAATTTCAATACACTGGCTCTCAAAAATACATTCTCTGTCCCTTTGGCAAAGGCCCTGCAGTCAGGCTCTGCTCATTTCTCACCTAGTGTGAGCTGATCTTTTCTATCTTCTATTCCCCCATGCCTATCCAGCTTTCTGCTGCCATAATCATTCATGATACCCCTGCTTAGATCCCTACACTGGTTCTCCTCTCCCTTCTGCTTCCAGATGCATCACAGCCACCCTAAGCCTTCTCTTCTATTTATTTTTATTAAAGATTTCTTGGTTGACAAAAATATGTGCAATGTCTCTTTTTTCAAGTTACATTTTCTACAGGTCAGTTTCATTTGTTGAGACTCTTCTGAGCCCTCCCCTGGCCTTTCCCTATCTCTTCTCTCACTTTGCTTTCATGAGCTTCACTTTGCCACCTTCATGGTTGTCTATTGCCTCATGGGTGCCTGCTCTCTAATTGTACCTTATTGATTTCTTCTAATTTCCTCCCTGTTACCTTGTATGTTTAAACCGCTCTCCAAAATAATTGCCTTCCAAAATATATTCAGGATACCACCTCTTCCTTCAAAGCCAATCCGTTTCATGAAAGCTTGGACACAATCCTATTTCCATACAAAATACATCTGACTGAAATAAGCATTCTTCCTGTTTATTCCCATTACTGCTTCCCTCAAAGCACCACATTTTAGACTGCAAATTCCTCAGTACAGAGAGCTATCCTTTTGTACAGTTGTCCAGCTATTAGAACACGAGTCTTTAATTTCAAGGTGGTGGGTTCGAGCCCCATGATGGGCAAAAAGATTCCTGTGTTGCAGTCCAATTCTACAATTCTATGAAACATCAAGCATACTGACATAGATATTAACTATCAGTTCAATTGGGACCTATCGGTAATTGTGTTTTGCATATTACATTTATTATGACATCTTTCATGGATTAGAGCCCACTCCACATTAGCAGCTAAAGCATTATTCTCACTCAGATTATGTTATATACAAGTACAGAGACCAAAGGCCATAACACACTGGTGGAATTTGTGCCCTTAGTATAGTTATCATATGTATACAATATAAGGTGTCGTATCAATAGCTGCCATGCAGAGCTAATGTGTAAGCTTAAAGATTGGTGAACATGCAAATATACCTTTAAATCAACTGAAACTGCTGGATTATGAAATTTGACATTTTAGCTAAACTTTAAGGGTGGGATTCAACTAAGATTTACTCAAAACAAACCCACTGAAAATAAAGGATCTAACATTTATCCTCATTATCTCACTTGGTCTACTACAAATAAAAGGTAGCTAAATACTACCCCTAGAGCAGGAGTGGCAAATCCACAGCCATTTGAAGTCTCCCAGTTCCTAGAAAAATCAAAAACCCTTTCTATTTCTTGCATCCTCCCATTGCTACCAGGTCAAAGCACAGTTTCCTGTTTCCTTACTGCCTGAAACCTCGCATTATTATAGTGGAAGATGTCTGCACAAAGCATCTTCCTCTGCCTCACAGCACAATGCAGAGGAAAACACTTTATCTCTGCTATTCAGATGCTTAGAGGTCCTGCATCTCTTAAACTGCAGTTCTCAGATCTGAAAGTGAACTACAGTACATCTTTGTTATTTTTGTATTCTCTAAGAAGAAACTTTTCAGTAAACTTTTGAAGTTTCTGGTAAAGCTATTCAAATATTAACTGTCTTGGTCTGGGAATTCTTGGCTGTCAGGTGAAACTTTCTGTAAAAACAATCCAGCTCTTTGATATAGCCAAAGAAGCTAGCAGATTTTTCATGTGACTGTTTCTAAATGTGGCATATGGCTTATTATAGCATGATTCAAAATCATTCAAATAGAGCAGGGTTACAGAAGAAGCAGGTTGCCAACCCCGTCAACCAACATATTTTCTTCTGGAAAAGGAAAAGCTATTCTCTTGTGTTGACTATGCAGCATCAGGGTGGCTAACCCACAGCTTGTATCCTTGAGAAATCCCACGTGATTTCTCATGGCTCCATAATTTGCCGGCAGTAGCAACAAATAATTTTCTTTTTCTTTAATTTTTCCTGAACTCACTTCTTTGTTTGAGATGGTGATGTTGGTCTCCCTTGTGCTGATTTGGGCAAAGGGTTTCAGTCTCAGCCCACCCAATGGCATCATCATGATTAATCCAGTGAGTCTCAAACTTTTTTCTCTGGGTCAATACATCTTTCTATTCCCACTATACCTTCCCTCCGTACATGTTAAACTTTGCCTCATACTGTGTTAAAGCATAAGAACTAGAACGCAGACATGTGAATAAGCAAAGTATATCCTGAAAGTGCAGGAGGGGAATACACAACGAAAGAATATGAATATAATTTGTTTCAGTGGCATTTACATTATATCCGTGCTGTTATCACTACTGCCATTATTGACATGCACAACTGCCTCTGGACCACACTCTGGCTCTCTCGGAATAGATATGCACAATATAGAAAACTCAGCAAGTTATTTTATTACAAATTATGCTTTTTGGTGTTCCCAGTTTAAATAGCTGGAGTTTCAGTTTCACTGTTCTCTAACACTCAGAAAGAGAGGCCAAGACATATCACTCAAGGTAATGAATTGCATCAAAAATACAGTCATTTCAACACTCATATGGCACAGAACTTTAGGGAGTGCAGAAAGAAGTAAACCACACAATTTAACACAAACCCCATGATTACTACTTACTCAATGCTCAATTGGTAGCTAAGCTCCCACGAAATACTAGTTTTCTCAATTCCCTTAGAGTCATTCAAGTTTTAGGTTATTTTAGTAAACAAAACAGCATGCTAGGCTTTTAGAGACCTGTACTCAAACCAAAACACATGCAATATATACAGATTTACACACAAAGCCACCACAAACATTGAGCATGGCAAGATCCGTCAGAAGAGGCAAGGCATCTGATCACATCGGATCACCTTCAGAAGGTGATTCATCTTCAGCAGGATGAGGAGACAAGGGGCGAGCTCTGTGGAGAGGAGAGATTTTTATCATCCAAAAATCATCCGTACAGTGCTTGGGCAGTTCTAGAGTTAGGAGATCCTTGCGCAGAAGGCAAGATTAAATCATCTTTAATTACTTACATATTAGATAAGTATACAGTGGTACCTCTACTTGCGAATTTAATGCATTCCGAACGCACATTTGTAAGTCGAAAAAAATTGTAAGTTGAATCCCATAGGAATGCATTGGAAGAAAAAATTCGTAAGTCGAAGCAACCCTATCTAAAAATTCGTAAGTAGAAAAAATCCTATCTAAACTGCATCCAAAATGGCGGACGGAGCTCCATTCGTAAGTAGAGTTATTCGTAAGTAGAGGTACCACTGTATATGGAATTGTTAACTCCTATAATGATATACCTTTTTTTCTTTTTATTACGAACGATTGAACAATTTAAAGGGTTTTAATTGTTTAAGAGATTGTAACATTGATGACAACACTCCAGATGTTTGGTATCAGAACTATTAAAAATCAACACAATAATGCTTGATTTGTTGTCAGTGTACCACTACATATTGGAGAAAACAAACATTGTGGAGACAAAGATTTCTGTGTTCTAGATGAGATAGGTAATTCTGCCCAACTGCCAGCCAGAACGTTTTGCCTGATGCAGTATGTCTACTGAGATAATTAATAAAATAATAATAATGATAATGAATAATAATTAATTTGTACCTGTCCATCCGACTTACAGCACATATAAAAACATAGTAAAATGTTACAGGGAATCCACAAGTTCTGCCACTATTGCAAACATTTAAGTTTATACTCCGGGTTATTTTTGAAATAGGCTAGACAGAACAATCCATGTCCTGCATTCTCAGCATCCCAGTACCAAAACTTTGTGAATGCAAATAGATGGGGCCATGCAAAGCATTGGATATTTTATTAACAGTTTCCTGTATCAGTTGCTACATTCTACAGTACATCTCCAGCTACCAATACCAATTGCCCCCATCTATTTAGAACAAGCTATTCATGTTTCTCATTTATTAAAATACCATACATCCAAGTCATCTGTATTTAGGAAGCTAGTGCCCTTTAGCAGGGATTAAAGTATCCTAACACAGGGTACTCAGCCTCTGGAATCTAGATTCCAATTGAAGATAACAAATGGTGGCGCTGTGGGTTAAACCACAGAGTCTAGGGCTTGCTGATCAGAAGGTCGGCGGTTTGAATCCCTGCAACGGGGTGAGCTCCCAGCTCCTGCCCACCTAGCAGTTCGAAAGCACATCAAAGTGCAAGTAGATAAATAGGGACCGCTCTGGCAGGAAGGTAAACAGCATTTCCGTGCACTGCTCTGGTTCACCAGAAGCAGCTTTGTCATGCTGGCCACATGACCCGGAAGCTGTCTGCAGACAACCGCCGGCTCCCTTTGCCTATAGAGCAAGATGAGCGCCGCAACCCCAGTTGGACACGACTGGAACTGATGGTCAGGGGCCCCTTTACCTTTTAACAAGATTATTCAACAGCCCTCCTTTTGTAATGGAATGAATACTGATGATTGTGATCATCATGACAATGGACTCAGAAAATGACTGCCAAAATTTCTTCCCTAGTATGGAATCATTTAAAATCAAACCCAGCCCAGTTCTGTATAAAAGGCTGCCTTTCATAAATTCTGCTGGGAAACTATGAATGTGTTTTTAAAACCAATACATAAAAAGCAACAAAGCAAAGTTTATGTGTATTTTATACATGGAGTAACTTAAAAATCTAAAATTTTGCTCCTATTCTCCATGATTCTCAACAGGTTTTACCAAATGGTCATGCTGATGAAGGGAGTTTAATTAGGACAAAGACCTAGTTTAACTGATGGTCCTTCTTGCTATGGATAATAGTGAACTTAAAGCTAAACTTGTTACCTGTGGGTGGAAAGCAGAAGTCTCTGCAAGTGAGCAACTTGGGAATGCTTGCTTAAGAAAAAAGCATTTAGATGAAAATTGCAAACTTTATTTCAGCTCAGGGCCAGCCTGTACACGAGGCAGACTGAGGCAGCCGCCTCAGGCAGCAGAAACCAAGTGGCGCGGCGGCGGCGGGTAGACTCCCCCAGCACCACCAGAGAAGTGGCTGCAGCAGCTTCCCACGAGATCATAGGAGAGCAGCACAAAATTGAGCAGAGGCCTTGTATGATGTCACTGGAAGCCACAATTGCACAACCTTAATAAGAGATACTTCAGCAGGGACAAGGGGAGGCAGGTGCTGTGCAAGGCGGCACCTTTCCATTTCACCCCAGGCAGCCCCTGTTTCAGCTTCTTCAACAGCTAAATTTGAAATGGGTTCTGCAATCCCCACAGGAATGTTTCACAGCTCAATAGAATACATGGCTTATCACATTGCACTTTCCAACTGCATTACAGTATTGTCTTATTTTTTGCAATCTCCTTTCTTACTTTCTTCTGTGCTTTCCTATTCCACTGCATCCCGGCTCCTCAGGGACCTGGTTCTCCTTCTCCAAATGCTTTGGGGACTGTGTGAAGAACTCCCCGATTCCTTTTTGCCATGGCGGTGTTGGCCTCACACACACTGGGTTGCCACCAGCATATTTACTTTCAGCTGCAAAATGTGGTTAAAAATACTTCAGCACTGAGCAATCATAAAGAACCCAACACACCCAGGATCATTAACTGCAAAAGCTTCAATCCAAAATTGAAATCTGCATAAAAGACAGGAAACCTAGGGCATGAGGAATAAGCTGCCAGGTGGTTTTACCCATCTTCAGTGAAGTCTAACGAAAGAGCCCTGATTAATGATGTAACTTAAACCACAGAGCCTAGGGCTTGCCAATCAGAAGCTCGGCGGTTCGAATCCCCGCAACAGGGTGAGCTCCCGTTGCTCAGTCCCAGCTCCTGCCAACCTAGCAGTTCGAAGGCACCGCAAAGTGCAAGTAGCGGGATAAATACAGCGGGATAAATAAATACAGCGGGAAGGTAAACAGTGTTTCCATGTGCTGCTCTGGTTCGCCAGAAGCGGCTTTGTCATGCTGGCCACATGACCTGGAAGCGATACGCCGGCTCCCTCGGCGAATAACGCAAGATGAGTGCCGCAACCCCAGAGTCGGTCACGACTGGACCTAATGGTCAGGGGTCCCTTTACCCTTTAACATGTTTGTCAGAAGCAAAACTCACATGATTTAAACTGCGTAATCCCATAAAAGTTTAGTCACTAAATCCCACAGTTTACAGTACTGCAGTCTGTCTTTTACTTAAGTGCCTTAGGACTGCAGCCTAGATCTCAAACCTCAATGGATTCCTTGGGTTCAGTGCATACAGTGATGCTTCGCAAGACGAATTTAATTCGTTCTGTGAGTTAATTTGTCTTGCGAAAAATTCGTCTTGTGAATCGTGGTTTCCCATAGGAATGCATTGAATTTTTTATTATTATTTTTTGCCCATAGGAACACATTAATTTAATTTCAATGCATTCCTATGGAAAACCGCGATTCGCAAGACGAATTTTTCGCAAAACGAATTCGTCTTGCAAGTCACCATCAGATCGTAAGACGTATTCGTCTTGCGAAAAATTTGTCTTGCAGGGCATTCGTCTTGCGAGGTACCACTGTACATTATTTACAGTGTAACGGATTGCTCATTTCATGTCTACCCGCTCGAGTCAGATTCCTGCACTAAATCCTTCCGCGTTCCGAGACCAGCATAAAAGCCTCGGAACCGAGAAGCGCCTCCCTTTCCTCCTCTTTCTCAATTCCGGCGTCGGAGGGACGGGTCTTCTGTCTGAACTATTCCTGTCCACTCTTTCCACCTCCCTCACTTCCTGCCTATGGAGCAGGGGCTCTTTAATGTTGCCAGAGCCCTGGCACTCCCTCTCCGTTTCCTGACTCTCCCCTTCAGACCCCTCGCTCTCATGACTGCTTGGAGACAGGCTGCTTCTGATGAGGGGGGAGGGTTCTCTATAATCCCTCCCCCTTACACATTCCATAATCTATTTTTTTATTTTCCAATTTTTTGGAAAAAACAAAAAAGGCTTCAGGGAAAAAACGGGGGGAAAACCAGTTTTTTTCCGAATTTACCCGGGGGTTTTCCGGGCCTTCACATCTCTAGTTCCACCTCACTTCACTAATTAAAAGGAGGCAAGGCCAGAGCAGTGAAAACACAAAAGCAGCTTCTTCTGTAGTTGGATAATTTAAGCACACTGGAGTCTTTCTTTAATTTATTGCAGCACTCTTGCATCATGACAAATGATTCCAGAATTACCGTAACTGCCCTGTATGGTAAACACCAAATTCTTGTGCAGCAGAGCGCTATCCAGTCAGAAGTTAACAAAAATTAGGATATCAGCAGCATTACATATTTTCCAAAGTGCTGTCTTCTAGACATGAGGAAGTCGCTGAGCAGAGATCAGAGAATCCCTGTTTGTGTTTTTAAAGCAGGTAACCCACCACACATGCCCCAAGCCACATAAAAGGCAGCCAAGACTCAAACCCTGCTGTCCTCACCCCTTTGCTCACCTTTCCGTGAAGTAGGAGAGGAGCCCACATCAGCGTTTCCGGAGCCCAGCACTTTCCGTGGAGCCCTGGCAGCCACCACTAGGGTTGTAGGATAAGAAAAGGGTTAGATATTTTCAGGAACTTCACCCGCAAAAAAGAGAGAGATTTTGATTCTAAAGTCTACTTGATACCAGCACAACAAGCCTTTACCCTAGGGGCCTGGCTGTACAGTGGTACCTCTACTTACGAATGTTTCTACTTACGAATGGAGCTCCGTCCGCCATCTTGGATGCGGTTTAGATAGGATTTTTTCTACTTACGAATTTTTAGATAGGGTTGCTTCGACTTACGAATTTTTTCTCCCAATGCATTCCTATGGGATTCGACTTACAATTTTTTTTGACTTACAAATGTGTGTTCGGAACGCATTAAATTCGTAAGTAGATGTACCACTGTAGTTAATTCAATGGTTGGAAGGGACATAGCACATGCATGGAGATGTGGACCCCCAACTAACTTTCACAGGAAGGCAAGGATGAATTGCAGTGCCAACCATAACAAGCATACTAACAACCATACATGCATACTAACAAGTTCCCCTGGTGGCTTCTGTTTCAGTGTATCTGATGAAGTGTGCATGCACACGAAAGCTCATACCAAAATAAAAACTTAGTTGGTCTTTAAGGTGCTACTGAAGGAATTTTTTTATTTTGTTTCGACTCAGACCAACACGGCTACCTACCTGTAACAAGTTCCCCTGAGTTCAACAGGGCCTAATCCCAGAAAAGGGCATGCAGAACCACAGCCCAACTACAGGGCTTTTTTACTTCTCAAGTAAGACTGCTTACACATTTAAACCACAGCACAGCTATAGGTGAACAATAAACCCCATTACCAAGCATTAGCACAAATGGAATCCCTACCACAATCGCCACCCCTAAATTTAGATATCCACCATAAGAGTCAACCTAGCGGAGAGGATAAGAAGCTAAACATGTCCAGAAGTCTCCAGTTCAGGGCTCACCTCTGTTACTGGCCACATTCACACCACACAGTTATGAGTTTGGGGGGGCTGAATGTCTGGGCCCTCTTCTAATTTCTGGATTCAGCAGAGATTTAATTGCTGGAATAGCAATGCCAGCCAGGTAAATGGCCCACTAAGAACTCAGCTACATTGGCAAAGAAAAATACTTTATATGTGTTGTTTATGCATTCTAACACTGACACCGGATGGCGCTGTGCAGTTCCATTTTTCCTAACCCATTTCTCATACAAAGAAAGTTTTGCAAACTAAAATGCATCTTTGATGTGTCTAGATCCAGCCCAAGTATGAGAACAAGGGGAGTGGCTCTGTGCCACAGGGCAAATGGGTGGGGCCTCCTCCCTCAACTATCTGTTAAGTCGAAAGGCCTCCTGATTAGGCGTTTTTAGCTATGAGATGTTGAATGTTGTCTGTTTTAAACAGTTTCCCTGCTGTTATAGTTTTTATTTAAACCATGAACCAAGTACTTGCACGTTAACCACTAATAATGTTGTAGATATTACTGCAAATTTATTATGCCATTTCTGTGGTTTTTAACTGACATGAGACTTAGTCTGTAAATCTGTATCACTTATAATTCCTGTTTATAATACCCAATAAAGTTACTTTAAAAAGCGAGAGCCCTGTTTTGATTTCTGTTTGGAACCAAGACTGTGGCTATGAGAAAGAAGACCCTTTCGGAGTGCTGATGCTGTGTACCTGGTAGGCTCAGGCTGTATATACGGTATATCTAAATAAACCATTTATCCTAAAGACACCAGAGTGTCTGCTGTTGCCTTGTTCCAAAAGCAAACACAAACCCTGGAACTCCTGGAATCTCAAACTGCTCAGAGATTGGGGTGGTGTGCAACAATACATTTAAAGTACTGTAATACCACTATTAAACAGTCATGGCTTCCCCCAAAGAATTCTGGGAGCTGTAGTTTGTCAAGGATGCTGAGAGTTGTAGCTTTCAGAGGGGAATAAAGGGATACTAACAACTCCCAGCCTTCATTGTAAAGAGGGATTGATTGTTAAACCACATTGAGAATTGTACTTCTGTGAGTGGAATAGAGGTCTTCTAACAAGTCTCGGCACCCTTAAACTACAGCTCCCAGAATTATTTGGGGTGTACCATGACTGCTTAAAGTGATATCCTGGTGCTTTCAATGTTTGATGTGAATGTGGTCATTATTTCACTAGCTCACCTTAGGCCAGTTGACAGAACTCATAGGTTGCTGCAGACATTTTGCCCTAAGCCTCCAACTGATTTTCAAAAACACAGTTTATGGATCTCACAATGGCCCAGAATGTATCTAAATGAGGTGTCCAGAGCACTGCAGGAAATTTAAAGCGGAAGCTCATAGCACACTGCACACCTGCAATGAAATAAGATCAGGCCTGCCGACATATGAAGGAACATGCAGAAGACACTTGGCCAAAGGCAATGGCCCCTTCGAATCCTACATCCCACCCTATGGAAGTCCTCCTCAGAATCAACTTTTCCAAGGCCAAGTAGAAAAAAAGGATGCCAACTAATCTTGCGGTAAGGATTGCAACACAGCTAATGCACAGGAAATACTTGGAACCGTAAAACGCCTAAGATTATTCATTTCCTAACATCCCACAAGTTGCCATACTCAAAATCTCCCCAGGGCTTCAAGGTTAATGTAAAAGTACTAGAAGTCTCTGCTCCACCGCCTGGCTCCAGAACTGGAGCTTAGTTCTAGAAAGCTGCAAAGACATCCGCAGTTTTATATAACGATGCTTTGGAATATTTTCTTACCACGGCCAGCGCCCCCACGAATGCAGGAGAAAGTGGGCCGGTCCGAATATCCGAGCAAGTTTAAGACAAACTACTCCAATCCCTGCAAATATATTCCCAACAACCCCCCACCCCCACCCCCAAATCCCGGTCCAGTAACAAAACTCTCTCTCCCCGCCCACTTTTCTTTTTTAAAGACTTTTAAGCAAATTGGCTAAAGTTTTATGCCCTCCTTCCTCCAAAGATGCTCAGGGTATGGTTCAGCTCGGGTATGGTTCAGCTCTTCCCTCCATTTCATCCTCACAACAACCCTGTAAGGTAAGCTATCCTGAATGACAGTGTGCAGAAACCACCCAGGGCCCAGGCGCAGTTGCACGGCTGAGAAAAAGTTGGACACCGGGTTTCTCTACAATTTAGCACAGTGGTTTTAAACCCAAGTACACTAAAACCTATGCCCTACCTTTCCGGTAGGCTCCACCGGTCCCACCGCAGTCCGCCTTGGTCCGCACCATCCTGCAACGGCCGCTCGCAAAAGCAGATTCAGAGTGCAAGAAGCAGCAGCAGCGCCCGCTATAACTAAAAAGACCCGCTTTTTAAGCTGCCAAGTTTGTCCTTCCCGCGCGCGCGCCCCGCTCCCATTGGCTCTGGCGGGATACCCGTTTGGCCAATCGCAAGCAAACCCGCGGCTGGCGTTTTGCTCAGAGAGCGCCATCGCTTTAGAACTTTAGTACATGTAACGCCTTTCGCCGAATCGCGGCCTGACCAATCAGAATTGCTGCTCCGCTGCGCTTGGGCGGGGCGGGGCGCGCGCGACGGGAGAGGAATGGGTCTCGCTCGCCATTCATTCTTAAGAAAAGGCGTTCCAAAGCCTAACCCTAACCCTATCTGACCGTTTGGGCATGAATCGAAACAGCGGGTTCCTTCTCCCACTGGTGGTGTGAACTGGCTCAGCAGCGGGTGAATTGTGGTCTCACCCACGACTGCTGCTGAAAGCGGGCAGGCACTGAGGTTATTCTGCATACGTTTAAGCTTTAACTGTATTCTCCCTGTTACGGAAATTACGGGGGGGGGGGCACATCTTTAAAGTTGTTAAATGTTATAAACATAGCTGCCAAGTTATCCCTTTTTTAAAGGGATTTTCCCTTATGCTGAATAGGCTTCCTCGCGAGAAAAGGGAAAACTTGGCAGCTATGGTTATAAATATTATGCATAAATGTATCCTTTCGACTTGACACCTCAGGGAAGTTTCCTAGTTTTAAAAATAATATAAAATCAGCTCCTTTGCCAGTTTCCTCCATTCCAAGGCTATTTTGCCCTTGAAAAAGGGACTCCAGGAAGTGCCCAGCCAAGCCTAATCCCATCACCAGACCCACCCAGGTGACAGACTATGCAGACTAAGGTTCCATTGTTCTCTGCCTGAAGATGTTTGGGTTGTGCCTCTCAATACATATCCTACAATTACATGTTGACCCCTCACCCACTTCCTATGTTAATCATGTATAACTATCCCCTTTTCTGATGTAGTGATGATGTTTTAGTGATGTAGTGATGATGTTTTTCGAACTGTATCCTGGGATGTGATGGGAAGTTTTAAAAGTCAATGTCACCCCATGTGTGGGGTTCAATCTTGCCTTGAACTTGTTGCTTGGACTCCTTCCTTTACTCCGCAAAGGGACCCACGGGCTCTGTCTGACGAGCCGGGTGAGTTCCATAACACTGACTGTTCCTGCAAGTCTTCTTTGGGAAGGTAGCCTTCATAATTGCAGTTTTCACTATTCACATTTCAGCCACACCCACTATAAGTTCAATATGGAGCACTATGCCCTATGCCAAAAAATATTAGCTATCTTACCATAGATGAAATTACACATCTGCAATTACACATCTGCAATTGTAAATGATAGTGGCCTGGGTTCCTCGAACACATGGAGCTCAATAGGGCTTACTCCCAGGACAGTGTTTCTGAGTTACAGCAGTAATCCTATGCACACTTATCTAGGAGTAACTCTTACCACAGTAAGTCTCCCAAAAGAAACAGTGCGCTATAAATGAGAGTTAAACATGAATTAAGCACCTTCCTGATTTCAACTGTGTGCATCCCTGCTTGTTACTCAATACAAACCTTACAGGTGCTAAATGCTTACCATTATCTATCTTGAATGGTTCCATTCAAAACCAAACACAGCTGAGCTAATTAGGTGTAAAGCCAATTTAAACTCACATTGGTATTCCCATTATTTTGTTAAGCCGACTTTATTGGTATTAGAGCACTTTAGTGCCATTTACCAAAGAGTAATTGTAGTAATCTGCAGCAACAAGATTACAATAATAACAATTGTATTTAACTTGCTTGTTGTGGAATGAGCTGACCTTAAACAACACATTCCATCAGAACCAAAAAAAGTGACAGAAAGAGGAAGAAATAGGCAATCTATCACACACACAGAGAGGGAACACACTGGAGATACAGAACAAAACAAACTAATAGATGCAACATTACAATGCACAGTCAAATTTGACACAACTTATTTCTGTCCTCCAAATTCAAGACCTGATTAAAAGGGTGCTTTGTTTTAATAGATAACAGTTTTAGTTCAGGACAGATTTAACAGTTGTTCTCACAACACATTCATCAACTTCTTGGATTTGCTAGCTCTTAATGTAGATGTTCATTTAGATGCTCATTTTGAAATATCCTTCCAGTTTAAAGTGTAATATGACCTAATGGTTTGAAAGCATTATATTATTGTTTTCCTGTTTTGTTGTGACTTTTTAAAGTAGCTTAAGCCCTCACAAAGCAACATACAAAGCATGAGACACAAAGTACAAGAGAAAAACAGTCACTGCAGAATGCATGTACAGATTAGAGGCACAAATAAGATGATGATAATAATAATAATAATTAATAATAATAATAATAATAATAATAATAGAAGGTGCTCTGGGGGCACAAACTATTATGGTATAAATTATTGTTACCCATTAATAGGCTTACCCAAATGCCAGAGCTGGAAGAAGCTCATAAGAAGAGACCTGCCGGACTAAACCAAAGACCTACCCACTAGTTTAGCATCTGAAAAGTCCTCAATCGTGACATGAGCACAGTGGCCCCCTCCCTCTCATGTTTCCCAGCATTTGGTATTCAGAGTAGTTTGGGGGCCGCCATTACGATAGCCCCATCTCCTGCACATGGCAACCAATCAGAACTTAACGGCATATACTCAAAAAAGGACCCTTGAGGTACATCTTCATGTGCTGTCAGGATCATACAGATGAAATATAATATGTTGGTTCCTGCATGGACAAAGGGATTCCCTTCTTAGACCGTAACAGATCTACAGTACTTCATCGCTATGTAACACTGGCCAATTTTATTTGGTTGACCTGGTGCACCACCTAAAATTAATCTCCAGCTTAAATTAGACTGCAGTTGAGAAATCAGCCTGAGTTGCAACGTTCATTCAATCATTCAATCTCTCTTCAATGTTCCGTTCTGTGTGCGCATATTAAATGCACACCTGGCACAAGGCATGCTAGAGAGGGGTGTTAGTACTGTGTGTGTGTGTGTGTGTGTGTGAGAGAGAGAGAGAGAGAGAGAGAGAGAGAGAGAGAGAGATCGAGGATGAACTTCCACAAAGCTCACTACATAGCCTTGGACAAGTTTCTAACTGTCGGCTAACTTTCACATTATTCTTTTAAGGAAAAGGAAGATAAGGAGAGCCCTACTAGATTAGACCAAATCCTGTCTGTACCAGCATGTTGTTTCCTGCAGTGACCACTTCAGGCTTTGGACTTACCCTTCCCTAGACAATAATCGAACCATTTTGGAAAGAAGCACTGTGCTGCTACAGTTCAAAGTTGGTAGGCAGTATAGTCGAGTGGGTTGACTACTGAACTGGTTAAACATTTGGCATGTGGAATATACTGCCAGGGTGGCTATCTATCCACATTACCTACCTTACCAGGTTGCTATGAGTTAATTACAGGAAGAGAATCACCACTATCCTCCTAGTGCAGAGCTTTCAAAACTGTGTGTTGTTACATGTTAGTGTGTTGGCTGCAGTGTGCAGGTGTGTCGCATGAACACTCCCCGCACTCCTCCCAGGGTTGGAAAGGGGTTAATTTAACCTCTAGGGGTTTGCTAGTAAAACTGAATTATTGTGTTGCAAAATGATTCATGTCTAAAAAGTATGTCACCAACATGAAAAGTTTGGAAAGCTTTGTCCTAGTGAAATTCCTAAGGTGTTTTCAGAGCGGAGTGGTTTTCAGACTGTAGTGTTAGGCTTCTAGGGGGGTAGATCCAGGGGCGGAGAAAGGGGTGTGTGGTGGGTGCGGTCCACCCTGTGTGTCACCACTGAGGGGAGTGACAAAATGTCGGGAGGCACTCACTGCGGGGCCTGCAGCATGCCCTAGCCACATGTCTCTCCTGGGAGAGATGCGGTGGCTTGAGGACGTGCAGACTCTGCGCTGCCGAAACGGTCCACCTGCTGCCTCCCCCCCCCCAGCTATAGGGTGGCTGAGTGCGAGGAGGCAGGCAGACTCCGGAGGCCCCAAGGTGTGCCTTGCCCCTATGGACGGCTCGTCCTGCCCCTAGGCATGCCACCCCAGGCGCCTGAGCACCTTCCTCCGCGGTTGGGTAGAACTAGGACATACTGAAAATGTGGTAATGGTAAACTTGCTTCCCATTAATCTAAAATGACTCTGAAGTCTAAACTTGCTTGCTACATTTAGCATATGAATACAGTACAGCGGTACCTTGGTTTAAGTACACAATTGGTTCCGGAAGTCTGTACTTAACCTGAAGCGAACTTTCCCATTGAAAGTAATGGAAAGTGGATTAATCTGTTCCAGACGGGTCCGCGGAGTACTTAACTTGAAGCATACTTAACCTGAAGCGAACTTTCCCAGTGATGGAGCTTCATGCTCCGGCACTGGGGGCGGGGCTGGCGCTCGTTCTGGGGGCTGGGCGTGCCTCTCGGAGGGGAGGGGCACACGTTCCGGGGGCAGGGCGGGCGACCGCGATGGCGCCCCTTGGAGCCTGCCGCTCGGGGCGACCCGCCCCCACCACCCCTATCTTCCTACACCCCTGAACTTTCCCATTGAAAGTAATGGAAAAGGGATTAATCCGTTCCAGACGGGTCCGCGGAGTACTTAAACTGAAAGTACTCAAACCGAAGCGTACTTAAACCGAGGTATGACTGTAGTAACATTAAATGTTGCTTAACTTAAGATGTATACATTTGTTCTAAATTTCTTTCAGCTCCTGTTTCAATAGCCCATTCTATACAGGAAACTTACTGTCCTATCTCAATGTGTGACATGCACAAAAGAAAACTGATATGAATTGGCAAAGAAAAGGATAAAATAATGCTTTTGTCTTTTTTTACTTTATACACTAGCATGTAACAATAACATTGCTTTATAGACTGGGCTGATTAGAATAAGGCCAGAAAGCACTTCAGAGCAGTGAATCACAAATCAAACAGTTACTCTTTGTATATGTAACAGAGGAGGTGTACAGCCATTTTAACAAGTAGCACAGGCAATGCTTTGAAATATATGAAGGGAAGGAAACCACTGGAGGCCTCTTTCCCCCCCTGCTGGTGTTGCTGCTGGTTTCAAGGCCAGCTCAGCCCACAGATCACTGTCTCCTTTGTTTATGTGAAAAAAAGAAAAGAAAGGCAGATGGAACTTCATATAATACAGTGCACCATTTCCCCACCCCTTGCAGAATATGGAAACTGCTTGAGCAGAACACTGAGCCTTTGGAACTGCACCAGGGTAAGAACTTGTGAGAATGGCATCTCCTTCTGTGGGATTTTTACCCCAATTTTCTGCTTCCATTTCTTCATTATCTATACATACTATCGCCTGTTCTTTTCACTATGTATTTATCTTATTCTTCCCCCTGCCACATTTCTTATGTCTCTCATTTCCTTTCCTGCACCCACTTGCCATATTTGAACTTTCACTTTCTTCTAACTCTGGGCTTGTCCAGAAGACAATTTTTTTAAAAAGCACTGTACACATTTCCACTTTTACATATCTACCCCTTCCCAGGGGCATTGTGGCCCTGAGTCTTTTTGCACTGGGCTCCAGATCACCTCCCCCTACACTTCCTTATTTTTTTTTAAAAAAAACCATGTTTTTGCATTGCTAACAGGGCTGATATACATGCTGCAAAGCACAGAGCCCATGAGACCCCAGCCAGTGACCATCTTAATGACCTACATTTGCATCTATACATACAAATTAGCAGCTGCACATTTTATGCAGAATTTGTGTCATGGCCTTAGATCTTTTAAGTAGCTAGGCAACAGCTCTGTCTGTTAGCAGGAAGGACCATAGCTCAATGATCTGAGGTCCCAGGTTCAATCCTTAGCAACTCCAAGTAGGGCTGGGAATGTCCTCTGCTGCCCATCAGTGTAGACAGTGGTGAACTAAATGGTCTGGCTTAGTATAGGGAAACTCGTTATATCCACACCCACCCACTTGTCCTTGTTTTCAAACTCCCCTCCTGGATCCCTGTTCTCCTCAAATATGAGAGAATATAAACAAGATCATGTTGGGTGGCTTCACATGAACCTGTTTTGAATAACTACCGTATAAAGTCTGGGTTTTGGACTCACAATTCATAACAAATCTGAATTCTACTCACACAATGCACTGGCAGGAAGCAAGAAGAATGGCAAGAAAATGATCTAAATGTCATAAATGACTAACATCAAATCCATTCTTATAACTTCACATGTATGTTGATAAGAGTCTGAATCAGCAATGACTAAGCACTGTAAAGAGGGACGTGGGTGGTGCTGTGGGTTAAACCACAGAGGGCTTGCCGATCAGAATGTTGGTGGTTTGAATCCCCGCGACAAGGTGAGCTCCCATTGCTCGGTCCCTGCTCCTGCCAACCTAGCAGTTTGAAAGCACGTCAAAGTGCAAATAGATAAATAGGTACCACTCCGGCGGGAAGGTAAACGGAGTTTCCGTGTGCTGCTGTGGTTCGCCAGAAGCGGCTTAGTCATGCTGGCCACATGACCTGGAAGCTGTACGCGTGCTCCCTCAGCCAGTAAAGCGAGATGAGCGCCGCAACCCCAGAGTCGGTCATGACTGGACCTAACAGTCAGGGGTACCTTTACCTTCAAGCACTGTAAAGATATTTTAGGATCAATGAAGTTCTCAGTTCGGGGGGGGGGGCAATGAAAATGGAAAATGCCATGCTATAATTAGAAATGGGACTGACAATAAAAAAGGCATCTGCAATCCTGGCTTAGCAATGAGGACTTTTAAATAAATTTGGAAAACTGGGTAAAATTTTAAACACTCAGCCTCAGAAGGGATACTGTTAGCCTGAAAAAAGACATGACAAATAGTTCACAGCATATTCTCTTAAATAAATGGCTAAACTGGGGCTTTTTAGGCACACTCTAAAAATAATTAAAAATAATAATTCACTAAACCACTACAAGGTAGGTTTAGGATGAGATGGGATTACTGGCTCAAGATCACCCACCCAGTTTGCTTCCTGGCTTAGAGAAAATGAGAATCTAAGTTACTCTGTCTCCTAGATAAACCACACTTTGCTTATGTTAGGATCAGAGGTATAGCTGGGCAATTTAAAACTCTATAAGTAATGGTCTTCTAGTGCCCGCCGTCTTTAGGATCCTTTTCCTAAGACGGTCCTGGGACCTGACGGCGCCACTGGCGACTGCTAAACGGACCCAAAGATCTGTTCTTCCGGATTAAATTAGAACCGGAACTATCGATGCACAGCCCTAGTTGCTGAGCCGAGATTGTTTGGCGCTGCACCAAGGTGCCGCCGGCTTACGGAGAAGGTGCACTCGCTCTTTCCTTCCCCCAGTACCGAGAGGAACCCGGGCAGAAGCCGGGATGGAGGCCGCGGCTGGGGCGCTCGTGTCGTGGTGTGTGGGGCAGCTGCGTGGCGGCTTCGGACTGGACGTCGGCGAGGAGCTTGTCCAGTGAGCTGTGGAAAGGGGAGGGGAGGGGAGGAGGAATGGGTCGATTTGCCGAGCCGTTTACCCCGCGCCATAGTTATGGGGCTCCTGTGCCTTTAGCAGCTGTGGGACAGGCAGAAATGCCGATACAGGCACCGGAGTTGACGTGTCTGTTGTTTTTATTACACTGGTACAGTACCTTGGTTCTCAAACTTAATCCGTTCCGGAAGTCCGTTCCAAAACCAAAGCGTTCCAAAATCAAGGCACGCTTTCCCATAGAAAGTAATGCAAGGCGGATTAATCCGTTCCGGACTTTTAAAAACAACTCCTAAAACAACAACTTAACATGAATTTTACTATCTAATGAGACCATTGAGCCATTGGTAGATACATTTTTGTTAAATCAATAAGAAGGGGTGCACTGATCTTTCTGAGTGTGGAGTTTGTATATTGTATCCTGGTGCATTCAGCCATAACTCTAATTTGCTACTACATTGTCTCATTTAGTTCTTTATTTTGCCTCAGTGCCCTTTGTTGTTGTTGTTGTTTAGTCGTTTAGTCGTGTCCGACTCCTCGTGACCCCATGGACCATAGCACGCCAGGCACTCCTGTCTTCCACTGCCTCCCACAGTTTGGTCAAACTCATGTTCGTAGCTTCGAGAACACTGTCCAACCATCTCGTCCTCTGTCGTCCCCTTCTCCTAGTGCCCTCCATCTTTCCCAACATCAAGGTCTTTTCCAAGGATTCTTCTCTTCTCATGAGGTGGCCAAAGTATTGGAGCCTCAGCTTCAGGATCTGTCCTTCCAGTGAGCACTCAGGGCTGATTTCCTTAGAAATCAGTGCCCTTAGAATCTCATTATACAAATAGCATGTTGAGAAATTAGGTAGCAAAAGCATTTAGCCTTCATGTTGTATTTTGAACAAGGCATTCCTACAAGCTTCTGCACTCTCTGTTCCTTTATAGGTATATCTTGTCTATTGAGGATGAGGAGGAGATTCGAGATTATGTTACTGACCTAATCCAGGGGGCAGATGGCAAGAAGAAGCACTTTGTGGATGAGCTGGTAGCCAGATGGCAAAAGTCCTGTCAGCCATCTTCTGACCCTTTCCCAATATATCGGAAAAAAGATGGTAAGTGGGAGTATAATGAGGCAGTAAGCAGAAGAAATAACTGTTTGATCGCTAAATTGCAACATTTTTAAATTACCACTGAATCCAGTTGCATTACTGAAAAATATGATATCTTAATCTGAATTGTTCTTGGTGCTCCTCATGAAAGGTGCTGTTGGTAAATTGTTGCACATTGACTTGTGCTGATGGCAAGTGATGTGGTGCAGAGAGTGGGGCAAAGCATCAGCTGGATGGTGCCCTGTAATGAATTGTGTAAGTGAATGTTACAAGGAGAAGGGAGAGGGGAGTGGCAGGAGCTATTGAATTTTCTTTACTGTGCATTATTTTTTAGATAGCTCAGAGGCTCCTCGGCCAGGAGACCAAGGCAAGAGGGGAAGACGCAAAGGGAGAAACAAACAGGAAGCACCTGTTCATGTTGAAGCTGAACAGCCTGTAGAGGAAGTAAAAACACCACTAGATTTAGCCAAGGTAGGTGCATTTGTTGTCCACCATTGGGTCAGATTGACTTTGTAGGTGCTTTATCCAAAGACAGAAGCATTGGTTGTAATTTTTTACTTGAAGAGCATAAAGGAGCCATTGTATTTCAGTTGTGGGGACTGATAAGGAGCCTGCTATTCTGAGAGTCAAATGTTTCATCTTTTATCATAGAATGTACGGATAAATCTGTCATCAATGAACAGAATCTTTCCACTTTCTGTCCACATGCTTTTTAAGGACATAAGTAGGAAAAGTTAAAAAGGGAAATCACCTAAAGCCCAAATTTGAGTTCAAGGAGTTCTGACTGTTGATTTCTTACATACATTTTTTTGTTGAGAATTTAAACAAATATGCAAAGTCAGTGTGTGCTGTTCCTTTTTCTTCTGTGACTAAAAAGACAAAGAATTAATGGCATGCTTTCTCATTTAGACTGCTTTGTTTGTCTCAAAGTCTTCCAGAGTGTGCAATCCATGCTATTTTCTCTCAAAAATATTTTCCACTCAACAGGTTTTCCAAGATTTGCTGACTTGCAATAACATTACAAGTGGAGAGAGGGTTCAATTTAGCTCTGAGGTGGTCTTCATCTGCTTCCCTTTCTCTCCTGGAATCCTTTTAACAGGGCAGTTGGTAATAGATAGCCCAGCTAGAGCAGGCCCTTATGTATTTGTTGACTGCCTGCCTAGCTCTCTCCCTCTCCAGGAAAGCTTTCCATAGGGTCATTTGTGATAGAAGGCACTGTAATCTCAGCAGATCTTGTGGCAGCTGAATAAGTATTGCCTAATCTTTTACCGGGACGCGGGTGGCACTGTGGTTTAAACCACAGAGCCTAGGGCTTCCCGATTGAAAGGTTGGCGGTTTGAATCCCCGCGATGGAGTGAGATCCCATTGCTCGGTCCCAGCTCCTGCCCACCTAGCAGTTCGAAAGCATGTCAAGTGCAAGTAGATAAATAGGTACCGCTCCAGCGGGAAGATAAACGGCGTTTCCAGAAGCGGCTTAGTCATGCTGGCCACATGACCTGGAAGCTGTACGCAGGCTCCCTCGGCCAGTAAAGTGAGATGAGCTTCGCAACCCCAGAGTCGTTCGCGACTGGACCTAACGGTCAGGCGTACCTTTACGTTTTAATCTTTTACCAGAAAAATCACAGTCAATAAAGCCATTGAAATTGATGAAGTCACTACTGTTTCCAAATAGTTGAGGCATTGGTTTTTGTGTTCAGATTTTTATTCACAACCAGAAATAAATTATTATTATTATTATTAAAAAAACAGTATGCCACTGTTTCTTTTATTGAATACCGTACAGTGGGAACACTTGTGACCAACAGCTTTAACATACTATTAGGCTTTGTCGGCAAATTTCCCACCATTTTGATTTGGCACATTCACCCTAACTCTTTTTTACACAATTTATTAAATAATTCAAACCCTGTTTTCCAGTTTGTTCAAAGCAATTTCCTGTGCATATCTGAGTACAATTTTTAAAAATCATATCAGTAAATTTTATGAAATCCTAGCAGACCCGCTTTATAAAATGTAATCCAGATACCAATTAGGTGCTCCTTTACTTCATCCTCTCCAATTGTCACCTGTAAACTTTCGTTAAGAAATCCTTTCCTATCTCGTAGGAGGTTCCCCATTTAACTAAACTCACCCCACACTCACTTTCTGACAGATCCACATGGAGTGGGTGTTGCTCCCCCTCCCCTCTGCTGCCAACCAGCATATGCACTCCTGGGTCTTTTCAAGGCAACGGGAATACAAAGTTCTGTCCTTCACAAATGAAGTAAGAACAAAAGAAGAGCCTGCTGATCAGACCAATGGCCAATCTAGTCCAGCATTCTGTCCTCACAGTGGCCAACCAGATGCCTCTGGGAAGCCCATCAGCAGGACCCGAGCGCAACAACACTCTTCCCACTTCTGATTTCCAGCAACTGGTATTCAGGGGCGTATGGACTGACAGTGGAGGTTTGTTTGGCGTTGTGAGGGCCATGGCAGCTTTCTCTTCTTTCTCCCAAGTAGGGTGCCTTAAAGATCTGTTCATATCTCATGAAGGCATAGGACAAATCCTTGCAATCAAATCTCAGAAAGTTGTTTGTATGGTTCTGTGCTTGGCAGAAATAGTTCTGCTGCCACGATTCCCTATTCTCATAATGATAATTCAATGATACAGATGACATGGCTTCTCCTTGTCCTGCATGATAAAGTAAGTTGATAAAGTTAAGCTAGAGATAACTGGAAGACTTCCCTGATAGGTGAGGCATAAAAAACTTGAGTACCAAACAAACTGCAAGAAGGGACGATGATTAGGTTGTTTTGTCCTGAGGGAACCTTCCGCAATCTTTACGTTGGTCAAAAAGAAGTGCAAAAATAGATAAGGCATTTCAGTTCAGAAGATTCTCATTCCAGTTGTTCTCTGAAATGTGTTTTCTTCTCCCCTCCTGCAAAACCTCCGCATAACTTAGGCCCAGGAGATAAACAGCGGCAGCTCCTCCTGCAAGAAGAAGGCAAAATACGTCAATTTGTACACGAAGGAGGGTCAGGACAAACTGACAGTCATGCTCCCGGGGCGCCACCCTTGCGAGTGCTTGGCTCAAAAGCACAAGCTCATCAACAACTGTCTGACATGTGGGCGCATCGTCTGTGAGCAAGAAGGCTCTGGGCCCTGCTTATTCTGTGGGACACTGGTATGTTAACAACCTCCTGTATATATTTGTGTGCCCCTCAGTTTCTACCTTGCTTAATCATACCGGGTTAGCACTATATTGTTCAGTATCCTGTATAGTGCACTAAGCTATATCTGTTTTACTTCTCAGGGAAAAGAGGAAAGGCTTATCCCTCTTTGCTGTTCAGATCTAAATCTCTCATCAAAGAGAGAGCTGCTTCTCATGTGACATGGATGCATGTTCTTAGACCTTCTTTTGAAGTTTTATTCTAAACATAGTTTGTCTCACGGACATAAGCTTATTTAATGTCCCGACATCTTGCTTTGAAACTTCATAAACCAGTACCATGAGAAGCAGTTCCAGGACAATTACAAGGGCTGTCATGGAAGCTGTATTTCAGAACTGCTGGTGGATTTTGGTGTTGAGCAGGGAGCAGGTGAAAGGTAGAGTTCAACGGATTAACCCCACCTAGCAAATTGAGGTACAATCTGAAACGGGAGCCATGGGAAGCAGACAAAGACAGGAGTGCACCTCGAATCTTCTTATGGCTGCCCTTTCATATATGCACAGTGCTTAGAAAAAAATTAGGCACTTGATAACAGGTTACAGGTAGGTAGCCGTGTTGGTCTGATGTAGTCGAAACAAAATAAAAAAATTCCTTCCAGCAGCACCTTAGAGACCAACTAAGTTTGTCATTGGTATGAGCTTTTGTGTGTGTGTGTTTTTTTTAATTGTTATACTTATTGTTCATTTGAAATGAGGTGAGCCACCTTAGGCATAATTCTGTAGGAAAGCGGCATACACGTCAGCAGATGGTGCTGATGAGCCAACCATAGAAGGCAATTGCATGGCCATGTGTTCTGCATGGAGAGAGCAGATCTCATAGATCTCCATTCTCTTTTAGGTATGCACAAAAGAAGAGCAGGATGTCTTGCAACGAGATTCCAACAAGAGCCAGAAGCTGTTGAAGAAGCTCCTGGCAGGTTGGTAGCTTATTTTTGTGGCGGAATGGAGGGGAGACTTGAACACAGACCTTGTTTGCAGGATCAGGGAATTTTGCTAACTTTAAAGATTTGCAAGAAGGCAATCCTTTCTTACACAGGTTAGAGTATTTTAAGTTTTATTTAGAAGAGTAGCTAAAAGTGTTCTGTCCACTAAACAGTGGACTAATCACTAAACAGTGTTCTGTTTTAACGCCACTTCCTTCTGGATAACCCTGGCTGGGTTGGACGTTGCACTTGCAGCAGTCTTTGGTGGCTGTTGTCAACCATTTTTATTTGAATGACTTGCTTGGTCCCCAACTAAATGCACTTTCAGAGCCAATCAGAGACCTTTAGAAGCATGATTTGGATTGAAACCACTTCCTCTGCTGAGGGGGAAATGAATGCTCTATTTGCCACGGATCCAAACTGCTCCCTCCAAATGGAGCATTTGTTTGTGGTTTGGATTCTCTTCCTCATCGTATATCAGAAGGGGGCAGTAAGTAGCAAATGGTTCCCAGCCCAATTTCATGTAGGTGGCAAGGCAGGGGGCAAATGTGGGAGAAAGAGAGAAATGGGGGTGGCTTTGCCCACTTTTGGCTCTGGCCCGCATCCCTCGCCAGCTTCACCCCACCCATGTGCCAAGGGAATGCATCCCTTGACAGATGAAAAGGTTCTCCATCCCCTCTTTGTGTGTTGGTGTACGGGCAAGCCTATGCAGAAATTATTCTCAAAGTGCCAGGTGGATGTGTTAATTGGTGCATGCAGTGCAGGTCGCAATGAACGCTTGTGGATTTCAGGCACTGAGAGTTCAGGAAAGGTGGATATAAGTGGCAAGGACATACTCCCCCGCCAGGAGTCTCGACTCAAGGCAGGTCTGGAGGTGGCTGTGAAGCACAAGGACAAGCTGTTGGAGTATGACAAAACAAGGTACGTGACAGAGCGAGTCAGACATCTGTCTACATCCAAAGGCTTTCTGAGCGGAAAGATTCTCCGATCCTTCTTTATGAGCAGCCTGAACCACAAGATGAACTCTCCTTGCTAAAGCTTTAAGGACTGATTTCCAGTTTTAATATTTGCAGTTTCCGTCCTTGGCCCTGTTCTTGTACTTTCTCTTGTATAAAGCACACGTTTCATTTTTTACTCAGCAGGTTGCTTTTGACAGAAAAACCTTGAGGTTTTCTTTAAAAGCTTTAATGTGAAGATGCTCACTGTGCCAATCTCGTCTAGCTGGATTTCCCTTTTAGCAGGATAACACCAGCAAGGGGGTGAATTTGACAATTTCAGCTACTCAGAGCCAGTTGTTATGAGGAACTGGCCATTATATAGTAATAATAATTTATTATTTATACCCTGCCCATCTGGCTGAGTTTCCCCAGCCACTCTGGGCGGCTCCCAATTGAGTGTTAAAAACAATACAGCATTAAATATTAAAAACTTCCCTAAACAGGGCTGCCTTCAGATGTCCTTTAAAAATAGGATAGCTGCTTATTTCCTTGACATCTGATGGGAGGGCGTTCCACTGGGTGGGCGCCACTACCGAGAAGGCCCTCTGTCTGGTTCACTGTAACCTCACTTCTCGCAATGGGGGAACCGCCAGAAGGCCCTTGGCGCTGGATCTCAGTGTCCGGGCTGAACGATGGGGGTGGAGACGCTCCTTCAGGTGTACAGGACCAAGGCCGTTTAGGGCTTTAAAAGTCAGCACCAACACTTTTGACTTGTGCTCGGAAACGTACTGGGAGCCAATGCAGATCTCTCAGGACTGGTGTTATGTCGTCCCGGCAGCCACTCCCAGTCACTAGTCTAGCTGCCACATTCTGGATTAATTGCAGTTTCTGGGTCACCTTCAAAGGTAGCCCCACATAGAGTGCATTGCAGTAGTCCAAGCAGGAGAAAAAACTAGAGCATGCACCACTCTGGTGAGACGATCTGCAGGCAGGTAGGGTCTCAGCCTGTGTACCAGATGGAGCTGGTGGACAACCACCCTGGACACAGAGTTAACCTGCGCCTCCATGGACAGCTGTGAGCCCAAAATGACTCCCAGGCTGCACACCTGGTCCTTCAGGGGCATAGTTACCCCATTCAGGACCAGGGAGTCCCCCACACCCACCCGCCTCCTGTCCCCCCAAAACAGTACTTCTGTCTTGTCAGGATTCAACCTCAATCTGTTAGCTACCATCCATCCTCCAACCGCCTCCAGGCACTCACACAGGGCCTTCACTGGTTCTGATTTAAAAGAGAGGTAGAGCTGGGTGTCATCTGCATACTGATGAACACCCAGCATACTGATGAACACCCAGCCCAAACCCCCTGATGATCTCTCCCAGTGGCTTCATGTAGATGTTAAAAAGCATGGGGGAGAGGACAGAACCCTGAGGCACCCCACAAGTGAGAGCCCAGGGGTCTGAATACTCATCCCCCAACACCACTTTTTGGACACGGCGCAGGAGAAAGGAGCGGAACCACTGTATAACAGTGCCCACAGCTCCCAGCCCCTCTAGATGGTCCAGAAGGATGTTATGGTCAATGGTGTCAAAGGCCGCTGAGAGATCCAACAGAACTAGGAAACAGCTCTCACCATTGCCCCTAGCCCGCCAGAGATCATCGACCAGCACGACGAAGGCAGTTTCAGTCCCATGATAAGGCCTGAATCCTGACTGGGAGGGATCCAAATGGCTTGCATCTTCCAGGCGTGCCTGGAGTTGTTCAGCAACCACTTGCTCAATCACCTTGCCCAAGAATGGTAGATTTGAAACTGGGTGATAGTTGGCCATATTGGCTGGGTCTAAATATGTTTTTTAAAGAAGTGGTTTAATGACCGCCTCTTTCAGCAGGCCTGGGAAGGCTCCCTCGCAGAGGGCAGCATTCACCACCCCACAGAGCCCATCACCCAGCCCTTCCCGACTCGCTTTTATTAGCCAGGATGGGCATGGATCAAAGAGACAGGTGGTTGGTTTCACTCGTCCAAGCAGCCTGTCCACATCCTCGGAGGTAACAGATGGACCACTGGTCTGACTCAGTATGAGGCTGCTTCCTATGTTCCCTGACACCTGCAGATAAAAAAGGGGTCAGATAGCAGGTGATGGGAAAGACCTCTCCCTGAGCCCACCATTTTTCTTTTGAGGGCTGCAATCCCTGTTGCAAACTACATGTAGGCACTGAGCAAGATGAAAGCCAGAAGTTTCTTTCTTTCTTTCTTTCTTTCTTTCTTTCTTTCTTTCTTTCTTTCTTTCTTTCTTTCTTTCTTCTCCCCACTCCACTTTCTGCCCTCCTAGCCTCCTAGAATAGGCTGAGAGCTGCATGAAGTGAGCATGAGGAGCCATAGGTTGCCCTCTCCTGAAGTAAACTGTGCAGGGCTAAAGGAACAAATCGGTCCTTTGTAATGACACCATGTTTCCCTCGGGGCTGCTGGGTGACCGTCTTCTGGTTTGCATGCTAGCGCTCGCCGAACTCAAGTCATCGATGACGAGTCAGACTACTTTGCTACCGACTCCAATCAGTGGCTCTCAAAACAGGAGAGGGAAGTACTGGAAAAGAGAGAGAAGGAGCTACGAGAGCTGAGGCATGCTTCTCGACTCTCCAAAAAGATCACAATTGACTTTGCCGGACGGCAGATCCTGGAGGAACAGGGTGGCATGGCAGACTATCACAGCAAGTGAGTATCATGGCACAGTAGGTCAGGGTGGTGGATTCACTTTTGACAAAGAGGAAAGCTTGATGGCTACACAAGAAACTGCTCCTTTTTGGTCAAATGGATGTAATGTTTGAGGCTGGTCTTTCCCCCTTGTCTCATCCTTCTCCCCTTTAAGAATAGGACTTGTAATCATCCAGTTTGCTCTTACTGTTGAAGGTCTTCTCACTTCCACTTCCTGTTTTGTCATAGTCACATACACAAACAAGGATAGAGAGTGTGTGGAATCGAACAGATGAAGCTCCTAGGATGGTACTTCTTTGCATCTGCTCCTAGTGATGAATGTAATAGCCTGAAGTGAAACAGAGCAGGGCTTGCTGTAAGGATTTAAATGCACCTCCTGGGAACATTTTTCATTATTAACAATATAGACTCGCACGTAAAATATTTAAGATCAGGGTTAATTTGCTAGGACCCTTGTGCCAGGGAAAAAAACTGGCTTACTGAGTGGTCATTAAACCTTTCCTTTGAGTGAAAAGAAGAATTGCTTCGCTGAATTAGGCCAAGGTGTGTCTATTTAGTCAAGCTTTCTGTCTCTAACAGTAGACAGTCACGTGCTGCTGGAAAGCTCACAAGTACTGCATGTTGCTGACCATCCCTAGTTGATTGTTGAAATTCTGCAGTAGTCAGAGGGTCCATTAACCTTTCTTGGCAAGTGGTGCATTTCATGAATTGGTCTTTTTATCACCTCACCACTGACATTGCAATTCCTATGGCAGAGGTCTTGCTACAGTTGTATAGCCAATGCACCTATGCACGGTGTTTCTATCTTTCTCCAAGCAAGGAAGTTTCATGTAGCAAAGAAGGTGAAGGGAGCCTGGGAAGGCATTTTCAGTTGGACAGGTGCAGGATAGTTTGTAAAGACTAATGTAGAACTGGTTGGGTCTCCTTGCAGATTGGATGAAACAATTGAAGCTATCAGTAGGGGAACCTTGACCAAGCCAAAGCAGAACCCTGAAGGAAAATATGAAGAATCCGGAGTCCTGGTGAACCCAAACCTTCTCCAGCCAGCTCCTGTGGTCAGTACTCTTCCTCCTTAACAAAATTCTAGATCTCAGATGGGGAACCTATGATCTTCCAGATGCAACTGGTGTTGCAAAGCTAGTACAACACAGCTTCAGCCAGCAAGTAGTTGAAAGGGTGGTACACCAAATATGAAAAGCACAAGCATTCAAACATTTACAAGCAAAGGGAAGCAAAGGGGCAGTTATGTCCATATATGGCAGTAATCCTTTCACTAGCTTCTACTGGTTTAATCAAAAGGCATAGCAACTTTCTTATCTTTGCCTCCTTCCTTTGTCCTTAACGGCTATAGCAAGAGCTCCTGCAAAACTGTTGTTCTGTCCTTCTCTCACAGTTTTCTTGCAAACACAACTTTCGCATTCCAACTTTCACTCGTTCAACCTTTCTCACACACACCTCAACTTTTAATTTTTTTTATTTCTATAACTTACACGACAATGTTGTTGTTTAGTCGTTTAGTCGTGTCCGACTCTTCGTGACCCCATGGACAATAGCACGCCAGGCATTTCTGTCTTTCACTGCCTCCCGCAGTTTGGTCAAACTCATGTTCGTAGCTTTGAGAACACTGTCCAACCATCTCATCCTCTGTCGTCCCCTTCTCCTTGTGCCCTCAATCTTTCCCAACATCAGGGTCTTTTCCAGGGAGTCTTCTCTTCTCATGAGGTGGCCAAAGTATTGGAGCCTCAGCTTCACGATCTGTCCTTCCAGTGAGCACTCAGGGCTGATTTCCTTCAGAATGGATAGGTTTGATCTTCTAGCAGTCCATGGGACTCTCAAGAGTCTCCTCCAGCACCATAATTCAGAAGCATCGATTCTTCGGCGATCAGCCTTCTTTATGGTCCAGCTCTCACTTCCATACATCACTACTGGGAAAACCATAGCTTTAACTATACGGACCTTTGTCGGCAAGGTGATGTCTTTGCTTTTTAAGATGCTGTCTAGGTTTGTCATTGCTTTTCTCCCAAGAAGCAGGCGTCTTTTAATTTTGTGACTGCTGTCACCATCTGCAGTGATCAAGAGCCCAAGAAAGTAAAATCTCTCACTGCCTCCATTTCTTCCCTTTCTATTTGCCAGGAGGTGATGGGACCAGTGGCCATGATCTTGGGTTTTTTTTTGATGTTGAGCTTCAGACCATATTTTGTGCTCTCCTCTTTCACCCTCATTAAAAGGTTCTTTAATTCCTCCTCACTTTCTGCCATCAAGGTTGTGTCATCTGCATATCTGAGGTTGTTGATATTTCTTCCGGCAATCTTAATTCCGGCTTGGGATTCATCTAGTCCAGCCTTTCGCATGTTGAATTCCGCATATAAGTTAAATAAGCAGGGAGACAATATACAACCTTGTCGTACTCCTTTCCCAATTTTGAACCAATCAGTTGTTCCATATCCAGTTCTAACTGTAGCTTCTTGTCCCACATAGGATTGGACGACAATTAAGTCCAGCAATGCACAGTTTGGCTATTTATTCTCTAAATAGTGTTGCTTGAACAAGGGCTCTTTTGCCACTGGTGAGGCAGAGAACCAGCCCAGGGATCTGTCCAGAGTATCTCCTGGCAGAGGCCTAGTGAGGTTTGATTATGTTTTTATATATGTTGGAAGCCACCCAGAGTGGCTGGGGCAATTAATAAATTGCTATTATTCCTGGACAGCAGAATCTTCTGGCACTGTACTATAGTTGCATGGGATTGTGTATGCTTCCCCAGATCTTCAGGGTCCTCATTGGAGGGTTACTTGTTGAGGTTTGAGTCTGGGCTCAGTATAAGAGTCACAAGCAATGCTGTCACCTGGAACCTGTTAGGATTCTTGCTCCGTGCTTGTAGTCATGGGATTGGTTTTATCACATGACGATGTATGTTTTCATTCCACAGAGTGGGAAGTGACGGAGACAGGATGTTTATATTACTGTATTCTGTGATGTAGGACTATTGTCCTTTTTTCTTTCTCTTTGCTGTCTGATGAGAAAGAGGAAGGAGCTGAGTCAGAATGCTCCGAGTGTATTATATGTAAATAAAGTAGTTTAGCCAAAATGCTGTGCTGCTGAGTCTGTTACATAAACTGCTAACACTCTGCAGGTGTTAAGTGTGCTGATACCTCTTGGTATCAGTCGCTGTGGTGTTCAGGCTAGAGGAAGCTTTTGAAGCTCCTGAACAACCGACCAGGAGGGAGAGAACATGCCAGTCGGGCATGTGTCTCTGCCAGGGTCCTACACACGAGTAGGACGATCCTGACAGAACCTACAAGCTTCACGCCTCCCTGTTTTGCAGTTTAAATAGAGAAATGTTAACCTATTTGTGTGTTGTTCTTGTTTTAAGTGGGTGGAGCAGACTGGCTTGCTCCTGCACAGAAAAAATGTCCCTTCTGCAGAGGGTAGAAGCGAGGCATGTTTGGAAAGAAGTCGCTTACGAATTCAGGACCGAGAAATACAGGAGATCTCAGATGATGGCTGGTGCCTTAGCATGCATCAGCCTTGGGCCTCACTGCTGGTCAAAGGGATCAAAAGGTAAGTAGAAGACCTGAAACTGGGAGCATTTGAGACAGGGAGCAGCTTGTTTAAGGGAAACCCTTGTGTAGTTATCTGTTGATGATTTCCCCTTAAATGGAGTGGCCTCTCTTACCTAATGAGCGTTATCCAGAGCCTCTTAATTTTCTTTAACAGTAACTACAATGTGTAAATAACAGGGACATGAGGCACTTTTGTCCTTGCTGCAATGTAAGAGACACAAGGAGAGCTTTCACTTGCAGAAATATTCATTGGGGCTTAATTTTCAGTAAAGGCTTATTCA
Organism: Zootoca vivipara; assembly: GCF_965207765.1. Lineage (NCBI taxonomy): Eukaryota > Metazoa > Chordata > Lepidosauria > Squamata > Lacertidae > Zootoca > Zootoca vivipara. Next base: position 10,011,122 of record NC_142596.1, read on the forward strand.
TGTAATAGAGGGTGAAAGGAATCTAATGCATCAGCTAGAGCACTGAACTTAGACCTGGGGACTCAGGTTCAAACCCCTGCTTGGGCTGTCTCACAGGGGTGCTGCCAAGATAAAAGGACTGGGAACTGTCAGCTTCTTGGATAAAGTGTGTAGTAAAATGTTACATATTTTTAAAAGGATCAGCTTCTAGTGTTCAACTTGACCTATACTTACTGGCTTCTAGCCTTAATTTTTTCACTTCACATTTCAAGTGTTAGGTGGCAGTGTTTTCCTCTATTCCTCTGGGTGGAAAGGAGATAACCTTTTGAACAACTGCTGTATTAACTTAAATGTAGATTAGAAGACTGAGGGTTGTATCTATCGCTAGTCCTACTCAGGGCAGATCTGTTGAAGTTAATGGCTATAGGGCAGAATGGCGGTGTGGTGCAGGGCTTATGCATGCTCTGCCAACATGCGCAGGAGGTGAGAATGGAACCCGCACGTGAAATGGTTGTTGCCTGTATTTACTAATTTCAATCAGACTTCTGTTACATTAGATTCAAATCAGAGTACAGTCATACCTCGGTTTAAGTACGCTTCGGTTTGAGTACTTTCAGTTTAAGTACTCCACGGACCTGTCTGGAACGGATTAATCCACTTTCCATTCCTTTCAATGGGAAAGTTCGCTTCAGGTTAAGTACACTTCAGTTTAAGTACTCCGCGGACCTGTCTGGAACAGATCAATCCATTTTCCATTACTTTCAGTGGGAAAGTTCGCTTCAGGTTAAGTACGCTTCAGGTTAAGTACAGACTTCCGGAACCAATTGTGTACTTAAACCGAGGTACCACTGTATTCAAGTCCAGGTATGGTTGCAAAATGAGTTTTGTGTTAACCTTGAATTTATTACAAGCCAATCAGGATGTTTTAGGTTTTTAGATATGCTGCAAGCTCCCCAGAGTGGCTGGGAAAATATTATTATTATTATTATTATTATTATTATTATTATTATTATTATTATTATTAATTTAAACCACTTCTGATGTGATCAGATTGCTGCTTGGCTGTTGAGCAAGCTAAGTGCCATTGGGTAAGTCACTGTTTCATGGCCATAGCTGCCTCACACAGTTGTGGAGTGGGTAGCAAGGGCCAATGCCACCTATAGCATCTTGAGCTCCTTGAAGAAAAGGGGTGATAGAAATTTGATAGATTAATATGGGGATTTTCTCACTGCTTCTTTGCTGTATTTGACTTCTGTGCTTTTGAGACTATGGAGACTGCATGGCTCTTCCAAGTAGTCTTGGGCTTCAGCACATCTTTTGCAAACTGACTTGCTCAGCTCATGCTCTCTGGTCCCCACCCCCACCATACTTTTAAAGCAGCATCATGTCACTTTCCCCTTCATGGATCAATGCCTTGTCGTGGCGAAGGGGCTTGAATAACTCAGAGAAGCTATGAGCTATGCCATGCAGGGCCACCCAAGATGGACAGGTCATAGTGGAGAGTTGTGACTAAACGTGATCCACCTGGAGAAGGAACTGGCAAGCCACTCCAGTATCCCTGCCAAGAAAACTCCATGGACAAAGACAACAGGCATATAAAAGTTATGACGCTGGAAGATGAGCCCCTCAGGTCGGAAGGCGTCCAACATGCTACTGAGGAAGAGCAGAGGACAAGTACAAGTAGATTCAGAGCTGATGAAGCGGCTGGGCCAAAGCCGAAAGGACGCTCAGTTGCGGATATGCCTGGAAGCGAAAGGAAAGTCCGATGCTGTAAAGAAAAATATTGCATAGGAACCTGGAATGTAAGAACCATGAATAGAGGTAAGCTGGATGTGGTCAAAAATGAGATGACAAGAATAAATATCGACATCCTGGGCATCAGTGAACTAAAATGGAAGGGAATGGGTGAATTCAGTTCGGGTGACTATCATATCTACTACTGTGGGCAAGAATCCTGTAGAAGAAATGGAGTGGCCCTCATAGTCAACAAAAGAGTGGCAAAAGCTGTAATGGGATGCAATCTTAAAAATGACAGAATGATCTCGATACGAATCCAAGGCAGACCTTTTAACATCACAGTAATCCAAGTTTATGCACCAACTACCGGTGCTGAAGAAAGTGAAATTGACCAATTCTATGAAGACCTACAACACCTTCTAGAAATGACACCAAAGAAGGATGTTCTTCTCATTACAGGGGATTGGAATGCTAAAGTAGGGAATCAAGAGATAAAAGGAACAACTGGCAAGTTTGGCCTTGGAGTTCAAAATGAAGCAGGGCAAAGGCTAATAGAGTTCTGTCAAGAGAACAAGCTGGTCATCACAAACACTCTCTTCCAACAACACAAGAGACGACTCTACACATGGATATCACCAAATGGGCAGCATCGAAATCAGATTGATTATATTCTCTGCAGCCAAAGATGGAGAAGCTCTATACAGTCAGCAAAAACAAGACCTGGAGCTGACTATAACTCAGATCATCAGCTTCTTATAGCAAAATTCCAGCTTAAACTGAAGAAAGTAGGAAAAACCACTGGGCCAGTAAGATACAATCTGAATCAAATCCCTTATGAATACACAGTGGAAGTGAGGAACAGGTTTAAGGATTTAGATTTGGTGGACAGAGTGCCTGAAGAACTATGGATGGAGGCTCGTAACATTATACAGGAGGCAGCAACGAAAACCATCCCAAGGAAAAGGAAATGCAAGAAGGCAAAATGGCTGTCCAACGAGGCCTTACAAATAGCGGAGGAGAGGAGGCAAGCAAAATGCAAGGGAGATAGGGAAAGATACAGGAAACTGAATGCAGATTTCCAAAAAACAGCAAGGAGAGATAAGAGGGTCTTCTTAAATGAGCAATGCAAAGAAATAGAGGAAAACAATAGAATGGGGGAAACCAGAGATCTGTTCAAGAAAATTGGAGATATGAAAGGAACATTTGGTACAAAGATTACCATAATCAAGGACAAAAGTGGTAAGGACCTAACAGAAGCAGAAGACATCAAGAAGAGGTGGCAAGAATACACAGAGGAATTATACCAGAAAGATATGGAGGTCTCGTACACCCCAGGTAGTGTGGTTGCTGACCTTGAGCCAGACATCTTGGAGAGTGAAGTCAAATGGGCCTTAGAAAGCACTGCTAATAACAAAGCCAGTGGAAGTGATGATATTCCAGCTGAACTATTTAAAATTTTAAAAGATGATGCTGTTAAGGTGCTACACCCAATATGCCAGCAAGTTTGGAAAACTCAGCAATGGCCAGAGGATTGGAGAAGATCAGTCTACATCCCAATTCCAAAGAAGGGCAGTGCCAAAGAATGCTCCAACTACCGCACAATTGCGCTCATTTCACACGCTAGCAAGGTTATGCTTAAAATTCTACAAGGCAGGCTTAGGCAGTATGTGGACCGAGAACTCCCAGAAGTGCAAGCTGGATTTCGAAAGGGCAGAGGAACCAGAGACCAAATAGCAAACATGCGCTGGATTATGGAGAAAGCTAGAGAGTTCCAGAAAAACGTCTACTTCTGCTTCATTGACTATGCAAAAGCCTTTGACTGTGTCGACCACAGCAAACTATGGCAAGTTCTTAAAGAAATGGGAGTGCCTGATCACCTCATCTGTCTCCTGAGAAATCTCTATGTGGGACAAGAAGCTACAGTTAGAACTGGATATGGAACAACTGAGTGGTTCAAAATTGGGAAAGGAGTACGACAAGGTTGTATATTGTCTCCCTGCTTATTTAACTTATATGCAGAATTCATCATGCGAAAGGCTGGACTAGATGAATCTCAAGCAGGAATTAAGATTGCCGGAAGAAATATCAACAACCTCAGATATGCAGATGACACAACCTTGATGGCAGAAAGTGAGGAGGAATTAAAGAACCTTTTAATGAGGGTGAAAGAGGAGAGCGCAAAATATGGTCTGAAGCTCAACATCAAAAAAACCAAGATCATGGCCACTGGTCCCATCACCTCCTGGCAAATAGAAGGGGAAGAAATGGAGGCAGTGAGAGATTTTACTTTCTTGGGCTCCTTGATCACTGCAGATGGTGACAGCAGTTACGAAATTAAAAGACGCCTGCTTCTTGGGAGAAAAGCAATGACAAACCTAGACAGCATCTTAAAAAGCAGAGACATCACCTTGCCGACAAAGGTCCGTATAGTTAAAGCTATGGTTTTCCCAGTAGTGATGTATGGAAGTGAGAGCTGGACCATAAAGAAGGCTGATCGCCGAAAAATTGATGCTTTTGAATTATGGTGCTGGAGGAGACTCTTGAGAGTCCCATGGACTGCTAGAAGATCAAACCTATCAATTCTTAAGGAAATCAGCCCTGAGTGCTCCCTGGAAGGACAGATCGTGAAGCTGAGGCTCCAATACTTTGGCCACCTCATGAGAAGAGAAGAATCCTTGGAAAAGACTCTGATGTTGGGAAAGATTGAGGGCACTAGGAGAAGGGGACGACAGAGGACGAGATGGTTGGACAGTGTTCTCAAAGCTACGAACATGAATTTGACCAAACTACGGGAGGCAGTGCAAGACAGGAGTGCCTGGCGTGCTATGGTCCATGGGGTCACGAAGAGTCGGACACGACTAAACGACTAAACAACAACAACAACAACAACAATCATGTCACTTTAAACAGTTATGTCCCCCCCCAAGAATCCTGGGAACTGTAGTTTAAGTGTGCTGAGAATTATTGGGAAGCCCTTATTCCCTTCTCAGAGGTCTAATTCCCACACTTACTTGGGAGAATGATTGTTAAGCCACTCTAGAGAGGAGAGTGATCTTGTGCTCAAATTTTGCATGCGGGTTTCCTGCAGGAATTTGGGTGGCCACTGTAAGAACAGGATGCTGGACTAAAAAGGGCTAATGGCCTGACCCAGCTGGCTCTCCTTTGTTCATATGTCATTGCCATCAGAATGGCGAAACTCCAGGATGAGTTCAGAGAATGTCAGCTTTGAAATAAAAGTAAAAAGTTTGTTTCTGGCAGTGTATTGTAGCTGGGGGAAAATGTGCCAGCAGTTTATGGATAAATGGGGAAATGTATAAACTTTGGTGCTTTGAAGATCATGATTCCTTAAGCCGGTCTCCTAATGCCTGAGGTCCTTTCATGGATTTTCAGCTTGCAACTTTAATTCTGTCACTAGCGCCTTCTTTTTGAAAGGACTGTCTGTGCCAAGGATGCTTGCCTCCCCCAGAATACACAGCTTGGATGCTAGAATGGCAATTCAGTGTTCCCTGAATCATGTGGGTGCCGAGGAAGGCATTCCTCCTGGGGATTGAATCTGTTTCTGTTCCTTCCTCTCCAGGGTAGAAGGCAGGACTTGGTACACATCACACCGCGGTCGATTGTGGATAGCAGCTACAGCCAAAAGGCCAACCCCTCAAGAAATCTGTGAGCAGGAGGCTACCTATAAAATACTGCTTGGGAAAGGTGAGCCCCACCCCCCTTAAGACCTTTGGATTGCTTACCTGAGTCAGGGTGTTTTTCCTTGGAGGCCATCTGGCTAAATGAAAATGAGTTTGTGGGCTTCAGAGTGACTACTGCTATACATGTTCTGATTATTTATATACTGCATATATGTGTACATAGATGAAAAGAATGAGAGGACAGGTCCCTGTCTCCTAAGGGGCTTACAATGTGAAAACACAATTGGGGTATCAAAACAGGGCCATTTGCTATGCCAGCTGTGGATAATGAGGGATAAAGTTCAACAACGTCTGGGGACCCCAAGTTGAAGAAGTCTGCCATAGCTTTATTCTGCTGCCACCGGCTCTTTTCTCCTTTGCCTCACATTTTTCTTTTCTCAGTCTCATTTTAAATACTGCAAGAGCTCAAATTCTTCAGTCTGAATACAACTTTTGAATTGCATAAAATGTGTTCTAACCAATTAGAGAGTTAGAGTGCTTCTTGCCAATGAACCTGGACTGAATGTAACACTTGACCTTAGATAATACCTCAGCAAGGCCTGGGGCTGATCTTTGCACTCGCTGGAGGCATGTTAATGGAACAGATTAGAAGGCCTTGGGAGACCGAGGTCCTCGTGGAGAAATGCTTTCCCCAGGATCAGAAAAGCTTCCCTAAGCAAACATACTTTTGTCCAAACCACGAAATTAGCTGTATAAAACAGTGTGGAGAGAGCTCACGCAAGGCAGTCGAAGGCTAATCAAGACCATGTGGAGAATGGCAGGGCGCTGCATCACATGTCTGAGCTTGCCTAACAATTTTCTCTCCGGCTTGCCATAGATTTGGAATTTCCCAAAGATTATCCCTCTGGCTGCCTCCTTGGCTGTGTAGACTTGATTGACTGCTTGTCGCAAGAGCAATTTAAAGAGCAGGTGAGTGAGCACTAAAAAAACAACCTGCTCGGTTTTGTGAGTGTTGAAGCTGGAGCACATTATTTGGCTGCCTTTGGCAAAAATGGAGGTCCTCCTTTCTCCTTCCTCCCCCCAGTATGGTGGCAAAGTTATGCTACACTCAGTTATGATTTTCCTGATTGGAGGTTTCCAAAGGGGCTGTGAGTGTGTCCCTTTCAAGTTCTGCTGCTTCTGTTGCTTCAAGCATAGGAACCTGCCTTATCCTAAGTCAGTACTATTTATCCATGTAGCCTACCCAGTGTTGTGTGTTAGGTTTTCAATAGCCAAGATTTTAGGCTGCGGTCTTTCCCATCATTTGCTGCTTGGTCCTTTTTGACCAGGGAATTGAGACTGGGGACCTTCTGCATGCAGGGCATGTGCTCTGTGGTCTTCTCTCTAAAGCGACACCTGTTCCTTTGGTAGAGTTGGGCAGGCACCAGCAGCTTGATTTTCCAGAAACGTAAGAGAAATCGCCATAAAACAAAGAGTATGAATTAAAATTTAAAGCAAGTCTTCTGCACACAGGCCACAGGTTCGTTGCAGGTGATATCTCTTGGATAGGATCTGTTCTCGAGCTTATGGTGGAAGCAGAGGGGGGGTGTCTGACTGTATGTGGGGTGCACTTCTCAACCTTGTGTGTGGCTTTGAGCGTCAATCCTCTCTCAGAGCCATGTCAGTTGTGACCTGTACAGTATTTGTTTAACCAAATCAGTTCTGAGTCAGGGAAATCCCTTTTTGAATAGGGCTCCTGGCAACCAGTTGGTTGGTTATTGATTTATAGAAGCAGCTGCAGCTAGGCCAGCACACCTACCGTAGTAGATTCATAGTAGTCCCTTGGCAGGGAGGGAGATCTTTCTCTATCAGACAGAAGCAGCCACCACTGCTTGTTTACCCATGTTTGGTAATGTTATGCACAGAGGCAAAATCTTCTGTTTGTGAACTCGGAATACTCAGTAGTTAAAATGCATACCCACCCACACACTGGTGTTTCATTCACAGTTTTCTCCGAGGGAGGCTCAGTAAGTGGCCTTTGCATCTGAGCTTCAAAGGGACCCCTCTTACTAGTGTATCCCTGGCCTGTATTTAATAGGTTGTATGTATCTAGTTGTTAGGGCAAAATTCTGGGTGCGAGAATGCTCAGCCACCCAGCTCATCAGGCAAGGGCCTGTGGTCGTTGCGGAGTATAAAAGGAAGGAGTCCAGCCACGATCCGGAGCAAACAGCAAGGTTTATTACTGTGCAGCAGGTTCAATGCCAGACTGAACACCATGAACAGGGCTGCAAGAACTTTTAAAAGTTCCCACCACCATCCCATAATGCACATCGAAAGCATCATACATACATCACTTGTGACAGGGTAAAACTTCAGAAAAGGGGAGGTGCAAGGGGCATTAGCATACAGGTAAACAGGAGGTAAACAGGATTAACATAAGGTAACAATGCACGATTGATAAGCAAGTACCAGTAAGTATCTGGGAGGGGATCCTTGAGTACCTGGCGGGGGAAAAACAATGGGTCCAGGTGTGAGTATTGCCTCTGGCTTCGGAGGGTTGGGAATGGCAGGAGATGGTACCTGAATGGATTATGGATATGCAGAGGAGCACCACCCTGGCTACCTGACCTCTTGCTTAAAGGATTATGGCTGTTCCCTGCATCCCTGAGAGCCCTTGGCCAGAGTAGCAAAAGGGGGTTTCATTTAGAAATAAAGATACACAGTATTCATTCATAAAGAAATATGGTTACATAGAGTCTCAGGCAACAGAGAAAGGGTAGGAAAGGGAGCCTTTATTACACAGGGCTTGATCTTGAGGGGTTCGTGTTGGTGCAATACTAGAGTGGTGTTGTAGGATCAGACGGGGTCCCCTTGAGGGCATTTGTGCCAATCTTGATTCCCAAATGAAGCCTCGTTTGGGTGCCCCCCCCTATAAAATTCCCTAACACTAGTGATGGGATATCTGGATTTATTTTGTTATGATGTTATGTATTTTGTGTTTTTAATGTTGTAAACCGCCCTGTGATCTTTGGATGAAGGGTGGTATATCAATTTAATAAATAATAATAATAATAATAATAATAATAATAATAATAATAATTGTACCTAAACGTAGGCCCCTTCTGCAGTGTACATTTAAAGCACTCATACCACTTTAAATAGGCGTGTCTTCTCCCAAAGTATCTTGGGAACTCTTGGTTTCTTAAGGGTTCTGAGAGTTGTTAGGAGACACCTTTTTTTTTCCTTCTAGAGCCACAGTTCCCAGAGTACTTTAACAATCGATTTCTCTTCCCAGGGAAATCAGGAAAGTGCAGCTCTTCAAGGGGAATATTGTTGATCCATGATGGGAGTTATAGTTCAAAACACCCAGAGGGTACCAGGTTATGGGAGGCTGGCACAAAGGTACAGCGGTACCTGTACCTTCCTGCAGGCAAGAAGATCAAGCTTACCATGATGATTCACCTGCAGAGGTACTCTAGAGCGGGAGATCCTTCCACTGTCCTTCAACTGCTTCCATGAGTTATGGTTTGGGATATGGCTGCATTGGGTTGAGCTCTGCAGAAAGGAGCACTGTCTTTAGAGTGGCTGAGCAGTGGTGTAGAGCCAGGCATGGCTTTGTCACAGTGGGGAAACCTTGTTATGTTCCTTGACCTCACCTGAGGGCATGTGACACAACCGCTTTGCTGAGGCTGAGCAGATCTGGATCTGGTCACTGCCTGGGTGGGACGCCATGATTGAGTTTCCTGATTGAAGGAAGGCAGCAGGGTGTAAAGAAATGTGACACAAATGGTTGGCTGATAACACATGTAGGATTCCTTCTGATGTATCAAAACTTTCTGAAATCTTGCATTCTTCAAGCCAGGTTATCCGACTTTTAGGTTATCTGCTTCTAGGCAGCCAGCTCTTCAACACTGACAGACCTCCCTATTACAGGTATATATAGAAAGCATGGGTGGGGACCCCTGCCCAGGCCATTAGCTGGGTGCAGCTTGCAGCTGGATTTCACCTCGTCCTTCTGGGTGCTCTTGTGTCAATTAGCTGTTCCGTGGGCAGCAGCTGAGAGGGGGAAAAGGCTTTGATATATGGCAAAGTGTGCACATTGCCATTCTTAAAAATTTTCTGTGGAAAATACTACGTTGCTTTTGACTTTTATATGGTCAAGACAAATAAAGGGTGTTGGGGAAGATTTGTTCTCTATGGAGAAAATGGAAGGTTTAAGAATTAAATATATGTTTCTGCTTCCGTGGGAAATAGTGATATGTTTTGGTTTTTTAAAAAAATTACTTATGATTTTCAATTTTATACATTTCAACAATTTTTCTATCATTTCAACATTTCAAGACTACCTTCCCCCCCTTTCTGCAGTTCCTTACATTTATTTTAAATATTCTCTGCATATCCTAATAAATTTAATTTACTCATTTATTTGTCTGCTTTAAATATATACTCTTATGAAACTGCAGGTTATTACAAAAATCCTGCCAATGTTCTTATCTGTTTGCAGTTTGTTTGTAAATATTCCATAAACCATTTCTATTCTTTTATAAAAAGTTTGCTATCTTGATTTCTTTTCTTTTTCTTTTTGTAAGTTTCGCCATTTCTTCATACAGTCATTAAGTCCGCTGCTGTTTGAGTACTTTCGGTTGAAGTACTCCGTGGACCCGGAAGTGTTTACTTCCGGGTTCCGCCGCGCGCACATGCACAGAAGCGATCTGCATGGTCTGTGCATGCGCAGAAGCGCTCTATCGGCACTTTGCACACCTTTGTTTTAAGTACTTTTCAGGGATGGAATGGCACCCCGGAACCAATTAAGTACTTAAACTGAGGTACCACTGTATTTCATAAGTTTTTGTATCCATTCTTCTTTTGCTGGGACTTCTTTCCATTTTGGGGCAAGTAACATTCTTGCCGCTGTATTCGCATACATGAATAGATTTCTATACAGTTTGGGTAGTTCTGTCCCTATAATACCTACAGTGGTACCTCAACTTACGAAGACGATCCATTCCGTGGTCGTCTTCCTAAGTCGAGGTTTTCGGTTGTTGAAGCGCGCTGTTGGCGCATGCGCGAAGCGCGACTTCGTGCTTCTGCGCATGCTCCGACCGCACGCGCCGCTCTGCGCAGGCGCAGAACATGCACGGTGCGCACACACGGTGAAAAGACTTCCGGGGTTGTCGACTTCGGAAGTCGAAACCTTTGGAAGTCGAAGTGTTCTGATGTCGAGGTATGACTGTATAATATAATATGGTTAAGGGTATGAGATGGTGTTTGACTCTGGCCCACTCCTGGAATGTGTCCCCAATAGCTTTCCACTGGGTAATGTGGTCCTCAGATGGCAGAAGACTCTCCACTTCTGATAAAAAGCAAACCTTGATCTTACCTATGTGCCATAGTATACTATAGGGGAACCTCTGTTGCATAGACCTCTTAAAGGCCTTCTGTCTCTTTGCTCTCTTCTTGCCACCAGAGGGACACCCAGTACTTTGCAGTTTATTTACTCAGGAACGGGAGGACTGCTAGCCAAGCTCCTGCCAGTCGCTTTAGCTCCCCTCCCCTCCTTATCTTCCATTAACTGGAAGCCAAACAGCCTAGCCATCATGGAAGGACACCCAACCCTCAGGTGTTATAAGAATCCAGTCAAGCCCAGGGATCTGATTAAGTAAGCTTTATTTGATAAAAGGAAAAGAGGGGGGGGGAGTAAGGAGAAAAGCAATGAGTGTGCACAATAATAAAAAGGAAATAAAATATTACACCAGAGCATTGGTCTGGTTCTTGGCTAGCAAACTGATGACTCTCCAACTCTTGCTAGACTCCAAACAAATAAATCTCCCAGCAGTGGAGGAGGTGAATAGAATATAAGCCATTCCACATTGGAAGCCAGAAGACTGCTTTTGAAAATGAGAGGCAAATATATTAATATGCATCAGTTTTTAAAAAATGTGCGACAGCAGAGCTGCCCAGCATCTTGATCAGAGGTAGGAAACTGGTGCTTTTGAGCTGCTGCTGGACTACGGTTCCCATCTGCTCCAAGCTACATGGTCCATAGTCAGGGATGATGGGAGGGGTAGTCGTAACAACATCTGTAGGGCCATAGATTCTCTACTGCAGATCCTGATAACCAATAGACAGTTTGTGTTAGAGAAACTGGATGCTAGTTCAAACTAGTTAGCTTTACTCTGCTTCTCAAACAAAGTGTACGTAATCTTATGCTTGGGAAGAAGCCTATAAGGACTTGAGTCCAAATATAAATCTCTACACCACACTACCATATCCCTGACCATCAGCCATGCTAGTTGAGGTTGATGAGAGTTGAGGTGCCACAGGTTCCCAGTTCCTGCTCAACACAGGTCAGTCCTGTGGATCAGTTTCTGGATGCATGCTGGCCTCCCTCCTCTTGCGCAACTGTTGGATAAAACAATGCAGAATGGCAGAAAACTCTAGCCTGAGAGAAATCATATTATGTGTTTCTTTCATTAAAAACGACATCATTACTTCCTGAAAAGGGAGCGGATTGCTTCCATAATTTCATTTCAGTAGCCAACATATATATTTGGAGAAAATGTCTCTTTCACATCATTTATGTTTATTCAGTCACATCTCTATGCCTGCACTTACAGAGTTAAAATAGATAATGCCGCTATATTTTTCCATTGGTAAGCAATGCCATAACATGTCAGTGTGGCTAGATATGCTCAGTATCTGGTCTAGTTGTTGCCTTTAATTAAAAGCATTTTGCCTGTTTTCAGAAAAAGTGTGCATAAATCACACCCTTTTCATTAATTACATATAGAAGACAGCTAGCAACTATCCAAGAGGACACACAGCTTTCAAGCAATGAGGAGGCCATTTAGAGCCGATGATCAAAACTGAAACAAGAACTAATTACGGTATACCCGTTGCTATCCATGTACATTCTACACACTAAGATTTTATTTTGTTTTTAAACTAGATAGCTGTGTTAGGACAAAAATCCTAAAGTAATACTAGATAGCACCTTCATAATGCCCAGCTGAAATATTATGAAGAGAGCAAGCTTTCAAGTTTGACAGAACTCTTTGTCTAAGCAAAACAAGAAAAAAAAAGGGTCAGGTGGAATCTGTATGTTAGACTAGATGCAAACAAAAGCCTAATTTGCACCATGTTGGGTCAGTCTTAATTCCCCCTTTATTGAAAGGAGGGATGGATGGTTGAGGGTGATGCCTGATAGCATAAACTCCAGACCTGCAGCATCTTGCCCAGTATTTAAATGTGAAATATCAATTCACTGAAAAAGTCCCATTGGTGTGATCACTCATTTGGTAGAGCATGAGACTCTTAATCTCATGGTCATGGGTTCGAGAGCCCTGTTGGTCAAAAGATTCCTGCATTGCAGGGGGTTGAACTAGCCATTTCGTGGTCCCTTCCAACTCTACAATTCTATGAATTGTTGTTGTTGTTGTTGTTGTTGCTGCTGCTGCTGCTGCTGCTTTACTTTTGTGAACCTTTTCCAAAAAAATTATTTTTATTGCTTGTGTTTGTAAACTGCCTTGGAAAATATTTCCTATTCAATGATGGGCTATAAAAAAAGATAAAAGTCTGGGTTGTTCCAGCTGTGTCCAACTTAGGCAAGGATATACATATGTAGCACAGACTTGGAACTGTTTGCCAAGCCTTTTGTTGAGAGAGGGGCATGGGCTGCCTCCCCTGTGCCCCCAAGTGCCTCCTTTGCTCCTGCTCCCGACTTGATCATGCTTGCAACTGATTTCCTGCTCAGGGTGGGCAGTGTGAAGAGTGACAAGGAGCTTGCATAAGTGTGAGATGAAAGGGAAATGAAGCAGCCTGGCTAAGATGTGTCCATCTCCCCTTCAAAGCAGCCAAACCACTTGCCAGCATGTTTCTGTTATCTGCAAGCAGCAGATAGAAGCTCTCAACAGCCTCCAGGGAAGATGTTGCTTGCATTCAGCAGCGCAGTAGGGCTGTGGTTTGTAACCTCAGCAGTTGAGGCAGTTAGTGTATGTGTGTGTTTTTTCCATCTTAGCAAAGCCATTTTGATTACCAAATTCCTGACTATTAGCGGCAGTGGTTTTGCACAGTTCCTTTCTCACCTGTCTCAGCTCGGCCTAGCAGACTTTCACACCACAGGCTGTGTGGCTTTTAAAAATCTCACCCCACCTCTTTAAATGAATGCATTGGAGCTATTGCCTTATTTGTTTGTTTTATATCCCACCTTGGTTGTCTCTTCCTTTCTATTTTATTGAGCTTAGGCCAGGAGATCTGGTTTGTTTTTTTAAAATTCAGTGTGTTTATATCCCACCTGGTCTCCAAGGAGCTCAAGATAGGTTACATGGTTTGTATTCTTTGTGTCACACAGAACGCCCAGCCAAAGAAAAAGCACAGTAACGTTGCATTCCTCTAGCACATGTGACCTTTTCTAGTCCTCTGGAGAATTCACAGTACTGTATAGTGTTTTATTATTGTGCTTGAAAGAGTGTCATCTGGTTGACCCTGTTCATCTTTACATCTGTGTAAGATGTAGATCAGTGTTTTTGCAGGTGCGTAAGACGGCAGCCTGGCAGTGAATCTGCAGCTGAGATTTTGAACCAGGGCAAAACAAAAAAATTGAAAGCTATATCTGAGATGGAGGGTCTTGTTGTATTGAGTCTCAGCTGCGGGGATGGGGAGCCTGTGGCCTTCTAGATGTAGTGCTGGACTGCAGTTACCTTCATCCCTGAGTTTTGGCCATGCCAGTGGAGTCCAGTGACATCTGGAGGGCTACGGAATCCCCTGCCCTGATTTACTGAATCTGTGAATCTGCACAAGCAGCAGTTTATACCCGCTGCAACATTACTTCACTTTGTGTTGGAGAAATTGGATGTTGGATCAAGCCAGCTGGCTTTGCCCTGCTTCTCAAAGTGTAGTCTTATGCTTGGGAAGGCTATAACAGTTTGAGTCTCTATTTCTACTCAAAGAGCAAAAGATTTGTGGCCTCCAAATCTTGCTGGACTACAGCTCCCGTCGTCCTTGACCATTGGGTATTTTGTCATTAGCTGATGGGAGTTGCAGTCCAGCAACTTCTGAAAGCCTCCAAGTTCACTGTCCCTGATGTAAAGGCTATTGCCACATCTTGTGGCAGTGAATTGCATAATATAAATTATGGATTGAGTGAAGGAAGTTAGCATTTTCTGGAGAGGAAGAAAATGGAGAGTTGGGTTAGACCGTTGTGCCATATGGTATGTTGGATCTGTGCAACAACTGGTTACTCTCCACTGTGGCATCCACTCCCAGCACACAGCAGAGATGCCCAAGTGTTTAAATATACCAATTCAGCTGGTATCTGCTTGTAAAAGTGTGCGTGCCAGCAGTTTTAATGGCAGGCATTCCAGGGAGGGAAGAGTTGAATGGCTCCATCTAGCTGGAAACTGTCCCATGCTGTTGGGAGGATGGGTGAGACCTCTTGCCAGGGACAGCCGAAGAGAAGCAAATTGAATGGCCTAGTATCTAAGCTTCCTTACTGTTTGGCGATCCGAGTGGTATGTGCATTCCCCATGTTAAAAGCAAAGCCAGCTTAGGTGTCATCATGACACCTTTAGAGATTTAACAGATTTATTGTGGCAGAAGCTTTCCCAGACCGGAGCCCACTTCATCCGATGCCATCTGCAAAAACCCATTTCTCGGCTGCAGGCATGAGTTTTAATGCACGCTTACAGCTGCACATCGCACAGCTGGAGTGCCGGCATTGGGAAAAGCATACATTTCTGACCCAGATAGTTGCCAAGATAAGCTTTAGCAAAGTGAAGGCACTGGTAAAGAAGAAGGGCTTCAAGTGGCTATGCTGAGAGCTCTTTGCTTTTCCCCACAGCTCCGAGTGCAATTTGCCTGCCCTCCTCTGCCTTCCATTGCACTTTCACATTAGAAGAGAGCACTTCACACTGACATGCCATAATTATATACATTGAGTAGTAGTATGCTTCTCAAAGATGGCTTTTTGGCTACTGATTTTTTTTAGCAAGCAGTAAACCAAGGTCAGGTTTCTGGCCAAAGGAGGGCTGTGTGCATGTGGCACATCTTGCAAGCTTGGGTTTGGATATTGGGCCCCAAATTGGGTGTCCTGAATAACAAAACCTCAATTTATTTCTCTCTTTTTTTAAAATAAAAAAAACCCCACAAGCTCTAGCCCTTAAGGCTGTGGCAGTGGACTTGAAAATGTGTAAGCAGTATCTGATTAAGGTACTGATTAATATAACAGGAGATGTCTTGGAAAATGCCCACTTCTTGGTCACGGCCCTACAACAGTCTATAGGGCATTGTGCTTCCTATTGGGTTTCCCTGATAACCTCAGTGATTGAACTGTTCTGCATAAGGGGCAGTGGTCTTTCATGTCATCTGGTTCTTAGTTGTTCAGGGCTTTGTCAGTAATTGGAATGTAAACATGGCCCAGTAGTTTTTCTGCATACGGCACCCTTCCCTTGGGACACTGGGAGAGGTGTAATGTGTGCACATCCAGACGCACCACTCAAGATGCAGGCTGCAGGCTTCTGCAGCAGTGGCAGCTTCTGGGTCCTTCTCAAGGGAAGCCACTTGTGAGGTTACCTATCTTGAGGCAGCCTTCTCCAGCAATAACAATGATCAGGCACGTTGGGAGTTGTAGTCCAACAGCATCTGGAAGGCACCAAGTTGGGGGAAGGTTGATTTATTGAATTTATATACCGCCCTATACCCGGAGCTCTCAGGGTAGTTCACAGATCAAAATCAAAATATAAAACCACAAAATATATAATCAAAATAAAACAACCCAATAACCCCCCCCAACCCCATTTTAAAAGGGCATAGGATGCCATTCAGATCAATTAAAGGCTTGGTTAAAAAGGAACTTTTTTGCCTGGCACCTAAAGGTGTATAATGAAGGTGCCAGGTGAACTTCCCCGGGGAGAGCATTCTACAGATGAGAAGCCACTGCAGAGAAGGCCCGTTCTCGTGTTGCCACCCTCTGGACCTCTCGAGGCACACAAAGAAGGGCCTCAGATGCTGGTCTCAGGGTCCGGGTAGGTTCGTATGGAAAGAGGCAGTCCTTGAGGTATTGTGGTCCATTGCCCCATCTTTCCCAGTATTTTCTCCTCTGGCTAGCAGCTGTTCTACAGGGTCTTAGCCTTAGGTTTTCCCTAGTCCTGCTACTGAAGATCTTTTTGACTGGAGCTGTCTCAGGTCTTCCTCAGGAGTTCGTGGACTCTTCTTCCTTGGAGGTTTTT
Source organism: Zootoca vivipara (assembly GCF_965207765.1). Classification (NCBI taxonomy): domain Eukaryota; kingdom Metazoa; phylum Chordata; class Lepidosauria; order Squamata; family Lacertidae; genus Zootoca; species Zootoca vivipara. The sequence continues at coordinate 10,027,680 of NC_142596.1, forward strand.
AAGCAGAGGTTGGATGGCCATCCGTCATGGATGCTTTCACTGAGATTCCTGCATTACAGGGGGTTGGACTAGAGGGCCCTCGGGTCCCTTCCAACACCATAGTTCTGTGATTTTATGATTCTGAAATTGAACTCAGGATCTTCTGTATGCAAAGCATTTGCTGTGCTACTAAACTAACTATGATCCTTTCCCCGTTGGATTTTCCCCACTGGATTTTCAGAGAGTAAGACACTGGTGCCCTGCATCATTTACCGAAGTAGCAGAAATTATGCAAAAGCAGCATATGTATGCTGCTGCATTATTTTTTTTCATAAATCATACAAACTCAACAAAGTGTGCAGCTCCTTTATGTATGTTCAGGTTTATTGTGGCAGAAGACTAGAGCCTTCTCATCAGACACAGGTGTATACACATAATACACAGGTATGGAGAAAATCTGGGGGGGGGGGGAACGACAGACTGAGGACTCTGGACATTTCTGTGCAACACTCAAGTGCAGTTGAGATAAGCATAATGATTGTACAGAGAGGCAGCCCTTGGTAATAACACAAACTTCCTAGCTTTGCCGTTCTCATTTAATACCTATTTATTTGCTGTGCAAAGTATGTACAGCTGTTGATAACTTGTTAACCCATTCAGTAATCCTGCCTAAACCCCAAGATTGCCCTTTTTTCTGGGTTACTGCTTTTGATGCCCGGTGAATAGCTTTTTCTTTTCTCTGGCTTCTCAGTCATAAATATTGTTAGATCTATTGTACCAGTGCCACTCAGCCCCCGGTTTTGTCCTGAATTTTTGGATTTATTCTTAACACTGTACTTTATACTTTTTTTACTTGTAAATTGCCCAGAGAATTTTTTTTGCTGTTGAGAAGTGTAGCAATGTTAGAAATAAATAAAACCACCTAGCCCTTCTGTTAAGTACTTGTGGGGTGGGGGACCTTGGTATGCTAGAAAACATTTATGGGCTGGCCATCGGACATCCTTTAATTCAAGGATGGGAAACTTGGAACCCACTGGCTTCAACCAGAATAGCCAGTGTGTTAGGATTTGCACAAGCAAAAAGCACATGTGTGGCTGTTGTTTTTCTCACACTGAGTCTGAGATACTTCGTCAGAAAGGAAGTTTATATTATGTTTTCTTCCTAGTCATGTGATGTTATTCTGTACTTTTTTCCTTCACTACTGCCTTCGATGGAGTAGGAAGCAAGATGCCTTACTCTGTTCCACTACAGCTTTGTGGACAGAGAAACTTTGTATATAGCCTGCAATAAAGTGGGATGCAGGTGGTGCTGTGGTTTAAACCACAGAGCCTAGGGCTTGCCGATCAGAAGGTTGGCGGTTCGAATCCCTGCGACGGGGTGAGCTCTCGTTGCTTGGTCTCAGCTCCTGCCCACTTAGCAGTTCAAAAGCACATCAAAGTGCAAGTCGATAAATAGGAACCGCTACAGCGGGAAGGTAAATGGCATTTCCATGTGCTGCTCTGGTTAGCCAGAAGTGGCTTTGTCATGCTGGCCACATGACCTGGAAGCTATACGCCAGCTCCCTCGGCCAATAATGCGAGATGAGCGCGCAACCCCAGAGTTGGTCACGACTGGACCTAATGGTCAGGGGTCCATTTACCTTTACCTTTAAAGTGGATTCAATTCTACTTTTCTGGCTCATTATTTCCTACTGCAAGCTGCAGGGGAATGTGCGTGCTTATCTCCACGGAGGGGAGGCAAGTCGCATATGGAGGCCTCTGGTCTGCTTAAGGCATCAGCAGCCAGGGACGGCCACTCGGAAATGCTGGTGGCTGGCACAGTCTGGCGTCTGCCCCGAGCGGCATTTCTAACACAGTGATCAGGGATGATGGGAGTTGTAATCCCCATCCCCATTTCAGTGGCCTGCACGTACTGAGCAAGTGCTCAACCACTGAGATTGGACGTCTTTGTTGCCTTTAGCCAGCACCCTTTCTCTTGGGCATTTTTGTCACTCAGTCCTCATCACTCAGTCCCCGGTGATTCTCTGCATTCATCTTTATTTAGCAGGTTTGCTTTGATCTAGCTTGCACATCAGTGTCCTTTGCTGTTTAGTCCTCATGCTGAGACTGCTCATCATACTGTGGGAAAGGCCAGTTGTGAGGTCTGTCTAAGAGTCTATCCCTTTCTGGTCTCCCCTTCTGAGAAGTTGTCATCATCATCATCATCGACTTTTATTGCGCTAGCCATAGGAAAGGCCATCATTCAGAAAAATAACAAAAGGAAAAATAGCAATAACCATAAAAATCATCAGGCACCACACATAAAATATAAACCATGGTCACAACTACTAAGATTGTTTGTTGCATAAAATAGAATAGCAGAAGATTCTCTGGTAAAATGTGCCAAATTAAATATCCGAATGCCCTTTGCAGTTGACCGCTATTTTATGTAGTTCTTTCCTCCTGATCTTCTTCGCTGCCAACGCATAGAGTGCTACTTTATAAGTTACAAAGTCATCAGTATTGCTCAGCAGCCATTTCACCCTTTCCACCCTATTCATAATAATAATAATAATAATAATAATAATAATAATAATAATAATAATATTTTATTATTTATACCCCGCCCATCTGGCTGGGTTTCCCCAGCCACTCTGGGCAGCTTCCAACTGAATATTAAAAACAATACAGCATCAAACATTAAAAACTTCCCTAAACGGGGCCGCCTTCAAGTGAGTTCCATTTGGAAACGGGTTTTATGAATCGGTCTCTTGGGTCTATATATAATGGGCACTGCAATACATAGTGGCACAGGTCCTCCACACAGGGTTGCCCACACAGACAAAGTCTCTCTTCATAATGTACTTTGCTGTAGCGTCCATCCAACACTGCCGAGGGCATCGATTGTGAGAAGTGAAAAGTCAGATTTCTGAAAGCGTTACGTTCTGTACTGAGTGTGCCATTCCACGTCCCCCTTGGAGATCTGAAAGTAGCTTGCAGGGGATGTTTGATCTGCTAATATTTCACATGGCTGCATTTTACAGCGCAGTTGCATGTACTGATGGCTTAAAGACACTGTTCCTGGCAACCCTGGGATAACTGTTTTTAGATTATGATTTTTCTGGTAATTTTTAAATTATTGATGTGTTCGCCACCCCAGACTCCTTGAAGGGCAGGATGTAAATTGAATGAATGAATGAATAAATAAATAAATAAGAAAGTAAATACTCTGAAGTTAAGTCCCTTTCAGGTCATTAAGGCTCACTCCTAGGAAAGTGTGACTAGGATCACGGCCATAAATAGGGCATTCTGAAGGGCTGGCTTCTGCCACATCAAACTGCCCAGTCCAACAGAGCCATGCCTTCGTTTCACAGAATTGTAGGCAAAAGTTTTGCGATGACAGAGTCCTAAGGGCATGTGAGAGTGAAGCTGGTAATGCAGAATAGCCAGATAGTCTAAGGTGGTTATTTAACTGTATTAAAATTCACAGCATCCGACTTCATAAAATTTTAAAATAAATGCCTAGCCCTTAGTGACCATTCTAATTCCTTTTGTGCTCATTCTATGATTTTGTGATTCTGTGTCACTGACTAGAACACTGATAGGATTCCTACTGAGCAATTACTAGATGGAATTCCACCTGCAGGCTTTTTTTCTGGTATCTTTGCATAAAATGGCTGGAGACTGCTGCTACTAAGACTTACGTTTTCTCTTTGATTTTGCTATCGAATGAAAGCTAACAAACTTAAGGAAAATTTAGGTTAGGGGCATGGAATCTCCCTGAGGGGGTCATGTCCCCATATAGCAGCAGCCCTGCTATGTAAGATCTTTTAAGAGTTCTATTTCCAGGTATATAGTGCCTGCCTTAAGAAGTAACTGCTTGAATTTGTCTGTATGCAGCCCAGGTCCGCTTACACCTGGGCTATTCTCTGAATAAACCTCAAGAGCTCTTAGGGCCAACGAGCTGTTCCCTGCAATTAAATTCTAAATTGCTCTATGCTGCTTCAAGCATATTTTTGCTGATCTGTGTAACTTTTAGACATTCAATTCTCTCTCTTTCTCTCTCTCATAATTCATTGTGGTGTTGCTAACCCATTTTGTGTGTTTTGTTCTTTTCTAGTATCCACAGGTGAGCCAGGAGTCAGCTTCTCCGTTTGTTTTCATCTGTTCTAATGCCCAGGAGATGATTTTGAAGTTTCCCATCAAAGGCAAACACAAAATCTGTAAGCCCTACTTCTCTGTTCCACGTTGCAGGGCATTTGAGGGCGGGGGGTAGGCTGGTTAATGACCTTCTGGTGGTTCCCTTCTTTCAGGCTTCCCTGGCACCAAATTATTGCATAAGGAGTGGTCGTCAGTAACATACATTTATATTTATACTTATATCCTGCCCACTCTGGGCAGGTGGGTTTTAGCTGGCTTTAGCTGTTAACAATATGAGTTCGATAAACCATAGTTTATTGGACAGAATGTGTCACATGTTTTTCCTGCCCCTCCCCTCTTCTCCTTGAGCACCCCGCTTCAAATGGAGGCAGTGTTTAAATGAGCTTCCTTGTTCAGATGGCACAGGAAACCTTGGCTTAACAACCCGCAATAGCCTGTTTCGGGCACTTGAGGGAAGGAGAGGGGCCTATGGGGCATGTTTGGGCAATATTGGACCAAGATTGTTATATCTGAACCAGGCCAATAGCTTCTCACAATGGGTTTAGTGAGCTGGTAGTTAATCTGTGAAGAACAATGGAGTGTTGTATATTTTGGCCTGAGGGCCTGGGAGGCATGTGTGTTGTCACTCAGGGCTTGGCATGTTTTCTAGCTCCTGGCTGTGTCATGCTGAAAGGACTTTGCAATGGCTTTGGTAAAGGAATGCCCTCCAACCACTAGCTATTACTACCGAATTTAGCTTCTTTCGATACTGTACCTACAGCATCATCTACAATTAAGGGCTGCCGCATATATATTTTTTCTGCTTCCCGCTTTCCAAAGGACCCAGAGAGTTCTGATTAGGTATAGAGAGGGATTATTTTAAGATTATAACATGTCACAGGCTGGTCCCCTACCAGCACTGAGTGTGAGGAAGGGTAATGTGAATGTCAAAAGCTGGTGTAATTCTTTATCCTTTTCAGTTGGTCCTAATAAATAGTGTCCTGGTTAGATTCTCCCCCCCCCTACCCCATGGACCAACACAGCCCCTCCCCTGCCAATGTTAGAGTAATCCTTGAAAGCGTAACTTAAAATCATTGCCATTCCCCACTGATGGTTAAACTGCCATTGCATCCCCGTTGTGTTTTGCCTCTTTCTCATTGTACATCCTTGGATATACAGAGTATGAGCAAATTATTCACACTCCTGTGTTTACAGTAGAAACAGAGCTGAATATGTCTTTATGTGGGTTGGTTTCCTGGCTTATGCCACAGCATTGTTTCCCGCAAAGGGAGTGGGCCTCTTGCTGTTGGAACAGATTTGGCAGCTGTGGCTGCACAACCCTTAAGAGGGATGCACCTGGCAAGGAGGCTTACCTCAACGTATTTATTGGGGAGGGCTAGACGAGCTGGAATGGTGGTTTTGGGAACTTACTGTGAAAGCAGCTTCCTGCTCTCACCAGGATTAAATGTTCAGAGCTTTTCGGTTTGGCTCTGATCATTTCTGGGTCTTGCCTGCCCTCCATCTCTGTGGATCCATCTGCATTCTAGAAAGGAGTTTGCTGTTGGAAGTCCTGCGTGAATGGCATTAACCAAGAAGGCCAGTTTTGAGGGGGTCCTTGGCAAAGTGCCCTCTCCTAATTTGGCTGGCTCCCATGGTAGGTGCTAGCAGTGCTGTGTTGTTGTCGTTTAGTCGTTTAGTCGTGTCCGACTCTTCGTGACCCCATGGACCAGAGCACGCCAGGCACTCCTGTCTTGCACTGCCTCCCGCAGCTTGGTCAAACTCATGTTCGTAGCTTCGAGAACACTGTCCAACCATCTCATCCTCTGTCGTCCCCTTCTCCTAGTGCCCTCAATCTTTCCCAACATCAGGGTCTTTTCCAAGGATTCTTCTCTTCTCATGAGGTGGCCAAGGTATTGGAGCCTCAGCTTCACGATCTGTCCTTCCAGTGAGCACTCAGGGCTGATTTCCTTCAGAATGGATAGGTTTGATCTTCTTGCAGTCCATGGGACGCTCAAGAGTCTCCTCCAGCACCATAATTCAAAAGCATCAATTCTTCGGCGATCAGCCTTCTTTATGGTCCAGCTCTCACTTCCATACATCACTACTGGGGAAACCATAGCTTTAACTATACGGACCTTTGTAGGCAAGGCATTGATCCCCTTCATGGATCAATGCCTTGTCGTGGCGAAGGGGCTTGAATAACTCAGAGAAGCTATGTGGTATGCCATGCAGGGCCACCCAAGGTGGACAGGTCATAGTGGAGAGTTTTGACTAAACGTGATCCACCTGGAGAAGGAACTGGGAAGCCACTCCCGTATCCCTGCCAAGAAAACTCCATGGCGCAGTGCTGTAGATGAGTGTTTAAGCAGCTGGAAGCTGCTTTTTTAATTTCCCACAATGCCCCAGCATAGCTTCACTCCAGGCCATTGTAGGAAATTATAATAACAACTTCCAGGCCCTCAGTGCTTTTCTTTTCTTTTTTTTAAGGGGGGCGGCATGCAGGACAGATGCCAGTGGTTGGTCTTGCTTGGGGCCCTAGCAGCTGCCCAAGGATCTGTGTGCTGGCACCAGCCCTATCTATCAAACCGGCTCCTCTTCTGCTGCTTGCAGTGGACAGCCAAGCATGAGGTTGGGTTCCCCCACCCCCACTTCTGTGAAGCAGAATGTGCACTTCTGCTGCCAGTACAAACCATTCTCAAGTATGTCACAGTGTGTCCTTTCCAAAGCGACAGTTTCCTGCTCGAGGAGGGATCAGCCTAACAGACTGGAAGGAGATTGCCCGTGCCAGAGGCTGCCTGAGTCCCCTGCTCTCTCATCACTTTCCCTAGGCTTTCTCCCTCTTGGGAGGTTAGGCAACAGGAAAGCTTGTTGTTTGCAGGGAGAGGGTGGTGGTGGTTGGTCATTCCAGGCCATTCAGGAATAGTTGGTGATAAGGCTGTGGGACAGAGAATACTGTAGCTGTTATCACAGCAATGGCCTGTTGTTTTACTGTGGCAGAGCTGCAGTAGGAAAGAGTTCAATTCCACTTGGATATTAGCTCAAAAGTCGTTATTTTCATGGCATCCATTTGCCTAGTTGAATCATTCAGGCAACATTAATGTTTCCTTGTTGCAGCATCCCTTGCCAGCCCAGTCCAGACAATGACTAACATTCACATCTTCTCACATTGGGATATGATCCATCAGTTCAAGTCCAAATGAAATTAGCAAGGATTCAACAGGAGCTTGTGAACAGGCTCTCGTGCAGCTCCTGTTTATCAGAAATGGGTTTGCAAAAGCTGCACCCCCTCCCTACCCTGTCACTCACACCCACACATTGTGCTTGCTCCTTCTAAGCAGATGGGTTTGCAAACATGTTCTGCTGTGCTGCAAAGAGTGTCCATCAAGAATTGGTATTGATGTGACTGGTTTGGTACTTCATGCCAAGGATCTGAGGTTCTCTGCCATAAAGCAGAGTTGTTGCTGAAGGTCAAGCCAGGACCATAGGAAAGAACCTTTATTTTTTGCCTCAATATGAGTGTGCCTTGGAGGAAACCTTCATTTCTGTGAACAACATGGGCATGAAATGGTTGGTTGAGCATGAAGTGGCCATTCTGTGCCATCCATAAAGATATTTTTGTTGCCTGTATTATAAAAGATGCAGGCACAATAGCAGACTTTTAAAGGGCCTGGGGATGCTGCAAGCTGAAAAATCCTGAATGCTACAGATATTTGAACAGTGCATACTAGTGGACTAGCGGGTGTCCCAAGGTGCAGTATTAGGATATTTCTTTGATTTTTGCTTTGACATGCAGATGTGCAGTGCAATCCATCGATTTCCTCCTGCCTGAGACTCAGGTCTTTCATTCTTGGATATCTGTTGACCTTAACAGCTACCCATTTAAATTGGGGTTTACCAGGCTTTTTCACATCCCAGCTATCAATCTTGGGAGCGACTTAAATGTTCAGATTGGCTGTTATGTGGAGGAAAATACTACTATGTTTCTGCATAAGTATGTCAAAGGAAAGGCCTTCCCTACTCAAACCTTTGTGTCCTTCCTCCACCCCAGGATTCTTGCCTGGTTTTCTGTTCAGCTTAGAATTCTTGTTCTTCAGCTGCTTTGAGTGTTATGTTTGAAGGCAAAAAAAATGAATATCGTGTTAAAAATCTAATCACACACCTTGGAATTTTAACAACCTCAAAATCAAGGGTCTGGCATGTTTTCCTTTACCATTTTGGATGTTAACTTTTTAACAGAGAGAGGCTGGTGACGTTTGGTGATGAGTGCAAGGAAACGTTAGGTCAGGGGTAGCGAACCTCCAGCCAGCAACTCCTTTTGTCTGATTGGAATTGCTTTGGCATCATTATGCATGGACTCGCTCTCCGTTTCCCACACTCAGTTGAGCGGTGTCCCGAACAGTATGAGCTATCAGTTTGTCTAGCTCAACTTGTACAGTAGCATGTGCATGTCTGAGGGGCGCAGAGGCAGCTAATGAGTAACTGCTGGTTGTGGATGAGTATGTTTCAAGTCAGCCGGTGCCCTGACCAAGCCGAGAGATCAATGCAAGCAGACTCCTCTTGACAAATGTTCCTGTCTAGAGCAATGGACGGCGAGCCAAGGGCAGCTGCTGCTTCAAACTGATTAAGGAGTACAAAATAGCATCAAACAAGAGGTGGCAGAGCGCATGCTTGAGCTGTAAAGACAAAGGATAGGGCTTAGGTGTCAAGGGCAGGGGCTTACTGATATGTCACTGGGTCTCCCTCTCTCCTCCATCTTGTCGCCTCACTGTTAGAGTCAGTGACTCTGCAGTTGATCCAAGCCTCGCCAGGGAAGAAGAGCTCATATGAATTTGGAAGTGGTTCCATCTTGGCAACCGAAGATGAATTGATCTGCTGTGCAGAGCTGCAGAGGATGGCAGTGCCATCTTGCTAGCAGTGGGGGGAGAGGAATTGCTAATCCTGTTTTAGCCAGTAATACTGTGGCTATTGATTCTGACAGCTCCGTCTGAGAGGATCTGAAAGGCTCAGGTGCTTCTTGGCTCGGGAGCCCTAATAGCTTGCGTTCACTATTCCCAGCAGTTCAAGGGCATGCCCCTGAGATGTTCTGGTTAGATTCCTATGCTCCTCTTGATCTCTCTGCCACCCACCACCTCCACACTTCTAGTGCAAAGTGGGGAACTTCAGGCCCTAGGGGCTCAATTAAACTCTGCAGGGCTCTCTTTCTGGCCTTTGGGACTCAGGCCAGATCTCTCACTGGTCTTGCTTCATGCCTTCCTTGAGTTTATTTCATAGAATCATAGAACTGTAGAGTTGAAAAGGACCCTGAGGATCACCTGATCCAACCACCTGCAATGCAGGTATATGAAGCTGTCCCATATAGGGATTGAACCTTTCAACTTTGGTTTTATCAGCACAATGCTCTAACCAACTGAGCTATCCAGGCTGACTCAGTTGGAATGTGTCCTTGAACCCTGATTGAATGGAGGGAGGAATGAGAATGTGTGTAGATGCTATAGCCTACTGTGCAAAGGTAAAAATTGCAGGTGTTGTTTCCCCCACTTTTGCCTCTGGCCCCAACTAGCCATGGGCAAGGACCCCTAGAAGGTTGCACAGAAGGGAATGCAGCCCTCAAGATGAAAAGGTCCCCTCTCCTGGTCTAGTGATGGCACAGGGTACAGGCCTGACTGGAAAAGATGTTGCTGTGCCTCTCCTTTCCCCTACAGTTGCTCTGCCTTGCAGGTGTGGATCCTCATGGAAAAGAGCAGCCACTACCGCATTTTGGAGTTGTAGGTTTCCACTGCTTTCTGCTTCCCATAGGTGGAATAGAAGTTTCATTGCTCTCTATTATAAGGTGGTTTCTTGACTGAAGTGTTCATGGTCTCTGAGATAGGACTATGCATCCAGGAACATGGATAAGTCTATCTAGGGTTTTCCCCACCCTCTTAAGGTGATAACATTGCCTACTCTTGATTCCCCTTCCCTAAACCTGCCTCGAGGGCCTCTCGCTAAGAATGGAGCTCAAAAGCCTGCTCTTCTGATCTGCTGCAACAGGCTCCTGTTGTATCCTAAGTGTTATCTGTGGTGCAGAATTTTATCAGCAGCAGCAGCAGCGTTTTCACCCTGTTCTTCAGCCAGCAAAAGCTCATTGAGCACCTTACAAATTTCACTGGCAGGGTCTGTCTACCTGTCTAGTTTGCCTTACTCACTTTGTCCAAGGATCTTACAGCCTTATGTGGCAGATTAGATTATGGCTTTTCAAGGGCTTCCCAGTGAGCTTGGTCGCTGCACAATAACTCGAACCTGGGAGGTGACTTCAAAGCTGCCATTAACGTAAAGAGGTTCTCATGATTGGAGTTGTCAAGGGAAAGAAGATGAGACAGTATTGCAGGATCACAGCACCTGGCATGCTGGGCTTTCAGACTGTTACCTGTGCCCTTAACTAACAGGTGTCAAAGCCTTTTGTCCTGAGAATGGCCATGTCTGTTTCCAGGATGCTCTACTGCCCCCTCTCTGCTCACAACCCTGGATAAACTTGCCTGTCTTCCCCACGCCAGTCTTTCAAAATGTCTGGCAATTGTCCCTTAGCTTTACCAGAGTGTACCAGCTGGCTTGTATCCTCCCCTCAAACAGAGATTGCTTTCCTCTTTGCAGCTGCGACAGCAGAGGAGGTGGCGGCAGCAGCTCTAGCTGCACTCCCCTCTCCAAGCCCCCTGGATTTCTTTTTCTCTCCCCACCACTCGACACAATGCTTCACAGCTCCTTGCGTCACAGGGCAACAGCGGTGGGGTTTGGAAATGCCTGGTTCCTGAAGCAGGAAAATTGGATGTGACAGCAGCACACTAACAGGGGGAGACCTTGTTGCCTTCAGCTGATTTACATTGCAAATAACCTTTAAAAACAAGTACTCATGAGACTCCTCCCCCCTCCTCCCCGCTTTCTTTCCTTTTTTACAGGGAAGCTGGATTCGAAAATTCATCAGGGAGCCAAGAAGGGATTAATGAGGCAGAAAGCAGTGGTGTGAGCCGGAGGGCACAAACACCACCCACCCACCCCACTCCCAGGCAAGAGAAGAATGGATCTGAACCCGACCACTGAGCGGAGGCCCCAGATACGTGAAGGGGGCATTCTGAAAATGCAGGCACTGACAAAGACGAGAGCAAAGGAGGGATTGCTGTTAGCTTGCATAAACATTAACAATCAAATAGAGAAATTGGGTGCCGAGTTGTCTGTGGCCAAAGAGCACTGTGGGGAGCCCTGGAGGAGGAGGCCGGGATTATGGGCTAGCAGAATCTCTTCCGCCTTTGGCTGGCTTCAGGCCAAGCCAGAGGTGCTTTCGGAATTGGCCCTGTGCCAGAGCTTCATATCATCACCCTATGCATTAAAGCTAAGCAGCGTTTGGCTTTGTTTTCTTCTTGGCCTTGTTTCTTGTCGGGCACGGAACAGACGAGATCACTTTGCAGCAGGAGGGCTGGACTGTTAGAGCATCCTCCTGCTAACTGCCTTGGAGGAAGATGTGCTGTAGGTGCCTGAAGCACTGGCTTGGCATCAAGGCCTGCTGCAGTTATCTCCCGCGGGGGGCCAAAGGGCTTGAGCTACGTTTCCCCCTCTTATTAATTCCAAGCCTAAGGACAGGGTAAGGTGTCAGGGATGGAATGTGGATGACTGCCAGCTCCTTGCTCTCTTGAGTTCTTGAACTAAACTGTCATCTTAAATCACCACTTCTGGTTTTTTTATGTGAACAAACACACATAGACCACTAGCACTAGACAAGTAGACAGAGCTGAGTAACTGGTCCCTTCTCATCTGGGTGCATAAGTTTTAATCCTACATATTGCTGCCTGAATAAAATGGATGCCCCCCCCTCACCCCTGTTCTCTTTAATACTTCATATTTAGCAAAGTGCAGTTGTCCTTGCAAACTTGTTCTATCTCTGTTACGAATGGTTCTCTCTCCTGTGAATTGCCCCTATCTCTGCATTGTCTTGAGTGTCAAATGCTTGTATAACCCAACATTTTTCTGCATGGGTATTGCTACCATTGCTCTCCTAAACAGATAGCTGGCACTGACCAAGAGCGTAATTTTCGGTACTTTTGGCTTGCAACATAGGCTATTATGCTAGCCATTCTGGTAAAATGTGCAGAGCTGGCCTTTGTTCCTATCATAGCCATGTGGCTGGCTGGTCTTCTATCTGGGCACTTGGTTCTGCGCCTGCGTACCCTTACGGTGCCTCTGTTCCTGCTACTCTTACAGTCAGGGTGGGAAACTCTGCCAGGCCTCCCCATGTTTTCTCAAACCCACACTCTCCTGCCCCCACCTCCTACTTGCCTTCATATGCAACATCACATGTGGGGCAGGTAGTGATACAGCTGGATCCTGCAGTTGGACATCAGGGTTGAGCCCCCTGAATATCAGCTGATGGGCAGGGAGCTTGGCCCTGCTTGGTTTGTGTGTGCCAACAGATAAGACTGAGAGAAATGACATAGCTCAGTGGTAGAGCACATGCTTTGTGTTTAGAAAGCTCGCAGGTTCAATCCCCTGAATCTTTAGGTAGGGCTGGGAGGGACCCCTCAGTTTGAAACTGGAGAGCTTCTACCAGTCAGTGTTGTCTGTACTCAGCCAGATGGAGCAATGGTCTGACCTCGGTATGAGGCAAGCTACTTATAGTGCTGTGTTTTCACTGTGCTGTATAGCACTCCAATTGATTTCTCTTTACCTCCTCCTGCTAACTGCCGCCTTGGCACCTGTAAGTTCACTACACGGTGAAAGCCAAAATTTGTCTCCACAAAGGACTGTTAAAGCCATCCATTCAGATCTTCTCAGCTCAGCATTTCTGCCAAGGAGCCGTTTGGAGAACTTATCCCATCTTCTGCTTCCAAGTGTTGTCACGTGGCCTTTCACCTCTTCTTTGTCCATCCTCTTACAGTAATCTTGTTTTCAACCAAGTATCTATAAGGCCCTCTTTCCAGCACCACTCCCACCGACGTTTCTCCCTCCTCAAAGCTCCTGTTTGGCTTCTCGTGTCTTGCCCTGCAGTGCAAATCTTGACTTCCACCTGCTGAGCAGGTGTGGGCTAGAGCCATAAATGCCTGGAAATCCCCTGTGTGGGTGCACTGCTGATACATGCAGAAATGTGTAGCCCTTTGTGCTAGTGAGACGGCCCAGCAGGAAAATGCTCCTGCTAAGAACCTTCAGGGCAGATGGGAAACTGCCTAGAACAAAGCATGATCTAGCACCTCCTTTTAGCAAAGGAGCGGATTACTTCTCTCTCCCCCCCTCTCTCTCTGTGTGTGTGTGTGTGTGTAAGTAAAAGCTATTCTTTAACAGTTCGATTTCATTGCTGAACGAGCAAGTGTGTAAAAACAACAACAACAACTCCTTGAGTGTTTTTCATGAACATGTGCATCTGTACACAAGCTGATACTGAAATGTTTTTATTTAATGTCTACCCCATTTTCCTGTATAAAATGACCAAGTGGCTTAGTGCTGAAAAGGCAGTGCTAACAGGCAGCATTTTAAAAGTTAAAGCAAGAGACTAGAACAACCATTTTAAACAACACCAACTGAAATAAAAAGGTCTTCAGCAGCAGTCCAAAACTGGAAAGAAAGAGAACCCAGTGGATCTCTACTGTGACAGTTTTCTAAAATCTTGGTGCCAACACCGAGAAGGCCCTGTCTCTCGTGCCCATCCATCCAATCTCATGTATGGGTGCTACAAGGAGCTGTGTCAGCTCCCACATGAGTCTTGCAGTAGCCCAGAAGCTGTCCCTCTGTGGCAGGTCCCAAATCTTATTGGGCTTGTAGGGACAGCTGCAAATGAGGGTTGACCCATCCATATGAGGCAAGGTGAGGAGACCGCTTCCATAGGGGCAGTAGATCCTGATACAGTACAGATATTTGTTTCCCCCCTTGCTCCTGGTGTACATCTTCACACTTCTTCCCTGGCAGGGAGGGGGGGGGCATCATTTTGTGGTTTGCCTCAGGTTCCAAAACATCTTGGGCTGGCTCTGCTGGAAATAGAATCTCCTTGGGAGCAACATGGTTGGGATTCCTCTTTGCTTTCTACCTCAAAGTTTCCTCCACCCCTTTCTCTGTCATATCACAGCCCAGCTGTACAGATCCTTCAAAGAACTAAGCTGAAAAATCTTCACTCACAGGCAAATGAGGTACATTAAAAGTGAGGAAAAAACAAGGCGAGGTGGGAATCTATCTGATCTTCCCTTCACTCCAGCACCACAACCACTTTGACAGAAATGTCCCTCTGACAACAGAAAGTCAGTGCAAGAGGCACACACACTGCCAGCCTTGAGGGCTTGTCTCTTGGAGGGCAACATATCAGCTCCGTTCACCAGGAACGTCTATCTGAGTGCAGTGCTTGGAGCCAGGAAACGAGTCGAAGGAGGAATCCGACCCTTTCTGGAGATGACTGGTGATAGGTACATGTGCATTGCACTTCTTGTTTTGGTATTTTCATTTCCCCCCGTTTCTTTCAAAGGTTTGACGAATCACTGTGAAATCATCATCTTTCTAACAATGCTGCAACCCTCGTACAATATCCCTCCTTGCATAGCATAAATATTGTATTTATTTAATGTGTTCATAGCCCTACCTTTTTCTGCAAGGATCACACGATTCTCCCTTTCCTCAGTTAACACCACCAACGACCCTGTAAGGTAGATTAGGCTTAGAGGCAGTGACTAGCCTTAGGTTACCCATTGAAATTCATAGCCAAACTTGGTCTCTCGGGTCCTAGTTTGACACTAACCACTATACCACATTAGCTTTCTTTGGTTTAGTTTATTTGATTTAGACATCAGACCCAGGGGTAGGGAATTTTTTTCAGCTAAAAGACTGTGCTCTGGGGGCAACTTCACAGGGGCGAGCAGAGACAGGGGTGGAGCAATTAATTCACCTTTGTACAGCAGGCTGATTTCTACACACAAACACACATACCCCTTTCTATCCTCCATCTAGGCAAGCAAGTATTCAAGGTTACTTTCCAGGTAGGCAAAAGCACTCGAGGAAGATGTGATGCAAGGCCGGTGAGTGGTACAACCTGGAAGGAGAGGGTGTATCTATGCAGAGACAGTGGACGGAGAAAGGCTACCGGCTAGATGTGCTGCTGTATAATCAGCCTCTTGGTTGCAGGTTTTACCTTGTTTTTTGGCTTTTTCCCAATTAGTGCTTCTTTTCCCAGAGACAAGTCAGGACACCAGTGATCTGATGACCTCAGATGTAAGAGGGGGCAGCTAGTGATGGAACACCCGAATGCACAGTCTCCAGTACCCTCAATTGTAAATTACTACTTTTGAGATGATCCCTTGTGTCATCTGCTCCTTCCTGCAGTGAACTAGCCATCTCATGTTAATTTTGAACTTGATGCATCCTACCCACCATACCTCAGTTGGCATGTGATGCCAAACCATGGTCTGGCATTACATGAGCATGCCTTGCGTATGAAGAACCCTTGCTCCCCTCACCTGCTATGATTCTGTCCCCGTTTCAGGGTAAACCAGAGTTTCCCATCACACCTGAACTGGTATACTATGGTTGTGCTTCACATCCAATAGGTGAATTGGGACTCTCGATTCAGTTATGCTTCTGAACGTTGGCTTAGGGGACAAACCATTGTTTTCTGCTTTGGTGATTATGAAAAACTCTGGTTTTGCTGTGAAGCAGGAAGGAAGGACACCAGCAGGGAGAGGAAGCACACAATCCTAAGGCTTGTTTGTGTAATGCTGAAACATGGCTTGGTGTCATATGTGACCCGAGCTAATCATGCAGTATTACTGGGATGTTGGTGGAGAAAATTGGCATTTGGGTACAGTTTCAGTTGTAGCAGAAAGTGCATCCATCTGTGTAGAAGCTCCATATCAGGATCAAAATCTATTTGGCAGTTGAAGGCTGTTTCAGACTATCAAGAAAGACAGAAAGAATCACAAAGGAGGTGCCAGAAGGATAAAAGCCATCTCACAAAATGTTTCCAGGGAAAACAGTCTGCTTGGATTCTCTAGGATTTAAATTACAGCGTGGAACTCCAGACAACAGGGTTGTGTTGTATTTTTTAAAACTAGCAAAGAAGAACAGGAGCCAGAGCAGGAGCTCATTCTCTTGCATTGTTAACATCTTCTGAAACAGAATTCCTGAGAATGGAAAATAGATTTACTGCAATGATAAATGGATAAAGCCCCATGGGCAGAATAAATTCCTTAGCAAAGTATTTTCACAGCTGGGAACTGAAACATAGGTATCTCTGCCTATCTTTCCATGGTGGGGATCAGGAGACGGACTACATAATATATAATGGTTTGAAAGACCAGCCTAATCAAGAGAAGGAGAATCAAAAGGGTTCCAAAACAGCCAGGAAATATTTTTTTTTATTCTCACGAGGTGGCCAAAGTATTGGAGCCTCAGCATCACGATCAGTCCTTCCAGTGAGCACTCAGGGCTGATTTCCTTCAGAATGGATAGGTTTGATCTTCTTGCAGTCCATGGGACTCTCAAGAGTCCCCTCCAGCACCATAATTCAGAAGCATCAATTCTTTGGCGATCAGCCTTCTTTATGGTCCAGCTCTCACTTCCATACATCACTACTGGGAAAACCATAGCTTTAACTATACGGACCTTTGTCGGCAGGGTGATGTCTCTGCTTTTTAAGATGCTGTCTTTATAGGCAATGCAAGTTTTAAGCTATAGGATTGCCTATTATGGTGCTGTGGCACATCCTCTTTCCTGACTGCTTGTGATGAAAGTGGCCTGAATTCACGAGCTTCCTCTGAAATCCAGCCAAACCCCTGATGGGGTTGGCAGAGTGTGGTCAGTGAGCCTTGACTGTTGAACTGGCTGCTAGCATCCATGCCAGGCATAGGCAATCTTGGCTCCCCAGATGTTTTGGAACTACAACTCCCATGATCCCTGACCACTGGGCCTGTTAGCTAGGGATCATGGGAGTTGTAGTTCCAAAACATCTGGAGAGCCAAGGTTGCCTATGCCTGATCCATGCCTTGGTGGGTCAAAGAGAAGTCCTACCTCCACTGTCATAGGCAGTTGTTGTTGACATCTGTTTCTCAATAAACAATGGAGTGTGCCTCCAGGAGTGAAGTCAAAGCACAGAGTTAGCAGTGCCAAAGTGACCTCCCAGGGCGCAAACCTGGGCATTGTGTGTATGAAGGTCCTGGGCTGTCCAGACAACAAGACCACCCGCCCCTCCTCAGCCTCACTGATATGGTCCAAATGAAAGTAGATCAATACATTTGGCACCAGCTTGGCTGCAGGAGTTGCTGGAAGGAGGTGTACAAGGCGCCATCCAACCGTCTTAGGGACACCACTCTGGATTTGTGTAGGGTTTTGTCACGGTCCGGTCAGCGGGCGGTTGAGGCCCTGGCTGGGGACGTCAGGACCAGAGGCAAGATGGAGGTGTAGAAGCAGGAACAGGTGCAGGGCTGAGGGTCCAGTAGCAGGCAGTCGCAGGGTCAAGGAGCAAGGCAGAGGCGAAGGTCTGGGAGTCAAGGAGCAAGGTGTCAGCAAGGCAAAGGTCCCAGGGTCGAGGATCAAGGCGTCGGCAAGGCGAGGGTCCAAGGAGCAAGAGGCCAGAGGCAACCAGGCAGGGATAGCGTTGCTGTGGCAAAGAGCTGAAGGGAAATGCTGAGCTTTTATCCCTCCCAGCTCCTGCCACCAGGTGCAGTGAGGTATCAAGTGGCCTCACCTGAGTGACCACTCCTTGCCTCTCCAGCACAAGCTGAGGTCTTCACCTGTGTGGCCACTCCTTGCTTCTCCAGCACAAGCTGAGGCAGGCCCCAGTCCTGCAAAGCACTACAGGCCCCAGAGCCTGACTCCTGCCCATACTCCTGACAGGTTTGCTCCTTAGCTTTTTCTTCTCCTGAATATATCCTGCAAGGCAGTGGAGGTTTGGGATCAGAGTTCTCCTCTTAGATGGGCTCCCTTCCCAGGTAGATCCACCTCTTACTTTCACCCACAGCATGTGCAGAAACCGCCTTCTGGACCATTTGACCCATTGTTAGTCTTGTCTGCTCAATCCACTGGAGCCTGTCTTCTCCCTAACTCTCTGACGTTTTGAGACCCATCGGCTACCTTCACCTGGTTTAGCCAGCCAATCAAAGCCATTTCCTGGAGTTGTGGACACTGTTGAATGCTGACAGCTGGGAGCCACAGGTGAGAGCTATATGATAGGTGGGGACCAAAGGTGGGCAAGCTACCCCAGAAGGTAGTCCCCCACCCAAGGTACTTTGTTGTTGTCGTTTAGTCGTGTCCGACTCTTCGTGACCCCATGGACCATAGCATGCCAGGCACTCCTGTCTTCCACTGCCTCCCGCAGTTTGGTCAAACTCATGTTCATGGATCAATGCCTTGTCGTGGCGAAGGGGCTTGAATAACTCAGAGAAGCTATGAGCTATGCCGTGCAGGGCCACCCAAGATGGACAGGTCATAGTGGAGAGTTTTGACTAAACGTGATCCATCTGGAGAAGGAACTGGCAAGCCACTCCAGTATCCCTGCCAAGAAAACTCCATGGACAAAGACCAAAGGTACTACCCCTCCCCTAATACCCCATACACCTCAATGTCACAGGCAGTACTGTATGCCCCTGAATGCCAGTTTGTGGGCATCACAAGGAGGAAGAGTGCTGTTGTCCTCAGATCCCATTTCTAAGCATCCCATGGGTATCTGGTTGGCTACTGGGAGAATGGGGTGCTGGACTAGACAGGCCATTGGCCTGATCCAGCAGGCCATTCTTATGTCCTAAAGCACCTCCACATAGATCTCTACAACCAAGGATGTCCCACTGAAATATGTGGGCCTCTATGTGTGCCCAGCCCTTTGCATACCACAGTTTTCATACACCCACATTTTAGGCAACTGTATGAGCCTCTGCTTTCTTGTCTTCCTCACTTCTCCCTGCTACAACCACTTCCTTGTCTGAACATAAATAGATAGGTTTCCCCACCATTTCAGCTTCTTTGATCTTGTTCCTTATCTTTCTCATTAAAAACAGGAGAGCAAAAGAATGGATTTTTACTGTAAATAGTTCTGCAGAAGCTCGGGACTGGAACAACAGGGACATAATCTAATTATGATGAGCTTCTTTTCATCCCAGCACTTTCTTGCTGTCCACAGAACCAACATGTCTGTACTGCAGACACATATTTGTTTGCTTATTAATTTGTCTCTATTCTGTAATGAGGGGAGAGTTATTATAAATTGTTATTATTAGTAATAGTATTTTTTTATTTTAAAAAATGCTACTCCACTGATAAGGGGGGGAAAGCAGATAAGGTATGCTGCGCTGCCATTTATTTTTACCCCGCCTTTTCTCCAATTATCTCAAGGAACATATCATGTCCCCTCTCACCCTATCCTCAGAACACCCCTGTGAGGTAGGTTAGGCTGAGACATTGTGATTGGCCCATGGTCACCAAGTGAGATGTATGGCAGAAGGGGGATTAAAGCAGGCTTCCTCAACCTCAGCCCTCCATATGTTTTTGGCCTACAACTCTCATTACCCCTAGCTAGCAGGACCAATGGTCACGGATGATGGGAATTGTGGTCTCAAACATCTGGAGGACCGAGGTTGAGGAAGCCTGGATTAGAGCCTGGGTCTCCCTGGTCATAGTTCAACACACTAAGTTTAACCACTACACTACACTGGCTATTGCCTTCCCAACACTTTATCTAGAGATAATAATACCTTTGTGCAGCGATACAGGTCTGGTTTTGCTTGTTGGTGTGTCTTCCCAAGGAGTCCCCTAGTTACACTAGTCTACATCTAGCTAGATATGGGAACAAAGGCACCAGTTTGAAGTCCAAATGGGACAAGGAACACTTTTGTCCAAAAATGGGGCAATTTCGTTTTTCTAGGGATGGGTGGCAACCCTTTGCAGGTGTGATGGGAAAGACCTTTGTCCAATACCCTGGAAAGCCACCGCCTGTGCAAAAAGGCAATAGCGGGTCAGATGGGCTAATAGTCTGACCAGGCATTGGGCAGCTTCTGATGTCCCTCTGCACCTGCTAGCTCACGTATCCACCAGTGATACTTGCTACAAGAGAGACACAGACCCACCGGAGCCTGGAATTTAAAGAGCTGATCTGCCAATAAATTACTGCTTGACAATTCCTGCTGTGCACAATGCCGCAGGTGATTGTTCTGCACTAGAATCTGGCTGTGATCCCTCTAGGCCACTTCACACTGATGCCTGCTCTTGACAGCTAGCAATTATTTCCCTCTGAAATGTCCCAAGTGCACTTTGTGCAGAGCCAGTCATTGTTCACTTCCCCCATCCATGTCGCTGGGAAACTCAAACCTGCCTGCCTTTCCTCACAAAGGACTAGGAGCCCAGGAAGCACAGCTACCTGGTGAAGGAAGAGGAATCCTTGGGGGGGGGGCGAGAAGGTTATCCTTAAATTAGGCATCCCCAAACTTCGGCCCTCCAGATGTTTTGGACTACAATTCCCATCTTCCCCAACCACTGGTCCTGTTAGCTAGGGATCATGGGAGTTGTAGGCCAAAACATCTGGAGGGCCGCAGTTTGGGGGGTGCCTGCCTTAAATCTTTGGATGGGGGGACCTGCAAACCTCCAGCTGTTATTGGACTCCAACTCCTACCAGTCCCATCTGGCATGGCCAATTGTCAGGGATGATGGGAGTTATAGTCCAGCAACATCTGGAGGGCCACAGGTCCCCATTCCTGCTTAAAGCAATATATGCACACTTTGGATGGCATGCAATACCGAAAACCAGTCGTTCCTTAATTGGATTGCTGACTTAGGCACCTTTGGGAGAAAGGGCAGGAAATAAATTTAATTAATTAAATCAATAACTAACTGCTGTTTCTCACACAGCTGCTCGACTCTTAACAGCCCATCTGCACTGTCAGACCACTTGAAACAGTCATGGCTTCCCCCAAATAATTCTGGGAACTGTTATCTGTTAAGAGGAGACACCTAATATCAGACAACTGCCTGGGAAGAGGGGCTTATTCATAAACCACACAGATAATTGCATATCTGGGAGGGGAATAGGGATTTCCCAGGAACTTTCCACATCCTTAGTGAACTACAATTCCCAGGATTCCTTGTGGGATGCCATGACAGTTCAAAGTGGTAAAATACTGCTTTAAATGTATAGTACAAATGGGTCTTAATACTGATGTTAAAAGTCAAATTGGACTTGCAGTCCGAAGCAGGTCTCCATCCTGAATCTCTGACGGAGAGCAAAACTGAAATTCCTCGAGTAAAACCTACAAATGTGTGAGAAATAGGCAGAGAGTCTCATCCAGTGAAGATGGTGGAGGAGAAAAACCCTGTAACTGCTTGTCAGGCTTCCAGATTACGGGCCTCTTAATACCCCCCGCCCCCCGAAAGAGCTACCTAAAGTTCCTCAAATATAACAGGACGCTCCTCCTATATAGGATTTTAGATTATAGGAGGTTCCTCAAGTTCCTCAAAGACTATAGGAGTGTAGACAGATCAAATGATGGAGTTAATCTAGTCCAGCATATATCCTATGTATTTCTCACAGTGATCTTCTAGATTCCCCCAGTAAGCCCACAAGCAGGACATGAACATAACAGCCTTCTCTGGCTGCTCCTTCCCCAGCAGCTTGTATTTGGAGACAGAATGCTAGCTAAAATCCTTAAAGATTACAGGAGATGAAGTTCATTACTTCTCAGTGTTCTCGCTCTCTTTTCTTTTCTTTATTTACCCTGAAGGAAAACTGAATCTCTTCCAGACTCTGCCAGTCAATACGGCAAGGCCAGGTCTATTAAGTGACCTTTCACAGCCATTTTTATTCCATTTGAAGTGTCTTACGTCTTACACAGAAGGGGGTGTGTGGAATCTGTTTGGCCACTCCCTCCCGGCAAATTTTGGTGAGTTAGGTATGAGAGAGTAAAGAGAGAAGAATGCAGGCAGGGGTGTGCCTACAAATATTCACTCACATGGTAACTACCAGGGCAGCAAAGGTGGGGCAGAAGCTGTAACGGAGAAACAGGGCTGTGTTTATTTTAAGTCTGCTTAAGTCTATATGCGTGCACACACATACAGATTGAATGCTCCCTTCAGTGCCTGCTTCCATTCATTCAGGTTTTATATAGGAATACAGGTATAGGGAACTGCCTTGTATTGAATCAGACCCTTGGTCCATCTGGCTCATTGTTGTCTACACTGACTAGCAGTGCCTCTCCAGGATTTTGGACACGGTCACTCCCACAGTCCCACCTCTACCTGGAAATGCTGAAGACCAGGCATTTCCAAACTGTGGCCCTCCAGATGTTTTGGCCTACAACTCCCATGATCCCTAGCTAACAGAACCAGTGGTCAGGGATGATGGGAATTGTAGTCCAAAACATCTGGAGGGCCAAAGTTTGGGGATGCCTGCTGAAGACTGAACCTGGAATCTTCAGCTTACATAGCAGATGCTCTACCAATGAGCCACAGACCCATAGATTGCATTTTGGCAATCTATTTCACAACTTCCATGCACCCAGTGCAGTAGACCGGTTGCTACACACACTTTCACCCCTTTGTCCTCATTCCAGGCAAGCAAGGGTCACTATCGGAGTTCAAGGACACAGTCAAGCATGGCAACAAATAAACAAAAACACTACTTAAGCTTCAGGTTATGAAATAGGGCATGTCCTGGGTAGAAGGGGAGGATGTGGTATGAGGTAGAGTCCTGAGGGCCAGTTAAGATGCCTGGAGGGCCACATTTGGCCCCTGAAGTTCCATACTCCTGGCTTGAGGGCATTATGGAAATTTCAAATGGTGGCTCCCAGACCCAGCACTAAAGGAAAACAAGTTGTACCCAAACACTTTGTTTCAATAAAGGTCCAGAAAGCCTAGCTTAATACGATGGTGAAAAACTATTCAGAGCTTTGTTGTTGTTTAGTCGTGTCCGACTCTTCGTAACCCCATGGACCATAGCACGCCAGGCACTCCTGTCTTCCACTGCCTCCCGCAGTTTGGTCAAACTCATGTTCGTAGCTTCGAGAACACTGTCCAACCATCTCGTCCTCTGTCGTCCCCTCCTCCTAGTGCCCTCAATCTTTCCCAAATCAGGGTCTTTTCCAGAGAGTCTTCTCTTCTCATGAGGTGGCCAAAGTATTGGAGCCTCAGCTTCAGGATCTGTCCTTCCAGTGAGCACTCAGGGCTGATTCAGAGCTACCATTTTATATTTAATACTACCGTATCTGCTTGTTCACCGCGTTATCCAACAGGTCTTTCAGCACTTTTATAGAATGCTACCTGCTTGTTTGCCACCTGATCCAATAGTCAATTACATAATTAATAGTCAATTTCTAGTGTTGATGGACTATAAACGGAGTGGCAACTGCAGCTCTCCAGAACATTAGCATGATTTGACCCAGATGTTGTGAACGTATCCCAGAATTGCATGTGTCAACTTTGGAAAAGTAAGAGAGGCTTATTCTATCTTTTGTCCCCTCCCCACCAGTAGAATAAATGATTGAACAACCCCACAGGAAATGCGACAGTCTGGATCCTTCCATTTTATAATACTAGACTGTATTAAGATGCTTGAAGCAAAAACACTATCTCAAGTTCAACAAATGTATATTACAATACTGAAAACAAAATCTTTTTTTTTTAAAAAAGGATGAAACATATTTTTAGGATCTTGAACATACCCTTTTCTCTGCCTGCCAAGTGCAGTCATAGAAAGTGTACCTCCTTGGCCATAGGCCAGCTGCCACCGAGTGCATTTCAGTTCTGCAAATTGTCTGTATCCTTATGGTTTTCATTGCTGCTAATGGTGTACAAGTTGCAAAAGAATCAGTTTCATTCCAAGCTGCAGCTGGCATTATGAAAAGGCTTTTGGTTTTTGCAGGGAGGCCCAATGAGAGTGCAGTCTCACTTACCTGGGAGTAAGTCCCATTGAACTTAGTGAGACTTACACCTGCATTTACAGGATTGTGCTGTTATGTCCTAAAGAGAAAACATACTATTGGTTGTGTATATTGTAGAAACCAAAACTGCACTGCTTGATGCTTTGACTTCCAGCCTGGTTTGGAACATCCCAAACAGGCCTGGGGAGGCTTTGACTCAAACAGCTGCAACAAGCTAAGAGAGCCTGTTTTGTGGAACTAGGCATATTCTGCATAGCTCTCCCAACAGCTGTGAATGAGATAATGTACTGCAACCTGAAGCCAAGCCAAGCCAGGCCTAATCTGCAGAAGTCTGATGAAGTTCTTGAAAGGCAATAAATCTCCCCTGGTTACAAAGATGCATGTGGCTGTGGGTCAGACGGCCTGCGCTATTCCCCTCACAGGCGTAAGCAGTTTTATTTATTGCATAACCGGACAGAACAATCTAATCAGCAATCAGTCTTGTAAAGCATGACACAGTGTGGAGATGGCGGGCTCTCAGCTAGGCAGTGCTTACAGCTAAGTAAGGAAAGTGGATCGTTCCCCTGCTGCCTCCCTTTTCTTCCTTCTCTCCCCAATTCCAGTGCCAAGCCTAGAGCAGAGAGCATAAATGCAATGAGCAGTGTAACACGACATACGCGCCATACCTATTCTGCAGTCATGGCAAGATTACACTCTGCTCCTTCTAGGGGGAGAGAGGACATGTCTCTTGTCAAGCTTCCATTTAATAGGGTGCGTGCTGGAGAAGGTTGTAGTAATTGGTAATTATAGTTAAATCTTGTCTCCAGTTATTATATGTTGGAATTACGACTCCACCCTTTAGTTTGCTACTGTGTCAGTATCATTTTCACTAAACAATAAATAAACAAAAAAACAGCCCCCCTGTTCTGGGCCGACAATGTGTGTAACCTTGCCTAATATTAATTTAGCAGTGGTGACTAGAAAAATCTGATTGTGTCAGCTTATGGGAAAATTGAGAAAATTTAATCCAGAAACAGAAGAAGGGCATCAATATGTTGAAAGACTAGGCCCTTCAATCACTCCCTCTAACAGTGAACTCAGATGGCGAGTGTCAACAGGACCGGACCCAAAACAAAACACAGGAACATAAGGAGATGCCTTAAAGATGCCTGTTTAGCGAAGTTTTTTAATGTTTAATGCTGTATTGTGTTTTTAATATTTGGTTGAAAGCCGCCCAGAGTGGCTGGGCAAACCCAGCCAGATGGGTGGGGATATAAATAAAAAATTGTTGTTGTACTGGCGGCAGACCATTGGTCCATCATTTCAGGACTGTTGCCATTGTCTGGCTCTCCAGGGTTTCAGCCAGGAGTCTCTATCAGAGATGCCAGGGGACTGTAACACCCTGCGACCTTTTCCAAGTACTGTAAGATAGATGCTGTACACTTTAGGTACCCTTGCCCTGAGAAACAAGAGTGGGGAGTGACAGCATGCTCAGGAGAACCATGATGTTTGCAGAAGTACAACACAACTTTGAAAACACACAGAGGGGTTAAATAAAAGCCTAAGGAGGACTGAGTACGAAGGATTGAGCAAGGAGGAGTGTAGCCATGGAATTGCTGGTTGTTGTCAGTTTGAAAAGGGAAAGAATGGAGGAGGAGGAGGGAGATGTTCTGCTTGAACTCCTTACAAAGGTTATAATGCCCAGAAGAAGAGCATTTCTGGCGAAAGAGGCACTCCTGTAAGGGTGTGAAGTCACTTCCAGTAAATAAGAACGTTGTGTCCCCTCACTTCAAAAGTCCCTGCCTGTGGAAAACTAGCTTCCAAGTTCAGAGTTATTCAGGCCTTCACCATATACTAGAGGTCAACAGCTGTCCTTTGGGTTAATCCCAAAGAATGATCTCTTCCTTGTTTCACAGTCAGGATAATAGAGTATACTGTATTTTTATTAGGATAGTTGCAACACTGGGCTGATTAATTGATTAGATGGACTGATAAAGCTTTTAATCAGCTAAAAGGTGCTCCCAATTATTTGAGCAGCATATTCACCAGGGATGCAGTAAAGTCCTAAACCACTCCTACTATCTTCATTGGGTCTTATGCTCTATAGCAAGTGGGCTTTAGGGCTACAAGCTAGGATTCTCCTTCGTATAGTTCAGGGGTGGGGAGCCTGTGGATCTCCTGGTGTTAGAATCATAGAACTGTAGCGTTGGAAAGGACCACTAGAGTCATCTAGCCCAACCCCCTGCAATGCAGGCATCTTTTGCCCAACAGGGGTCATGAACTCAAGATTAAGAGTCTGAGGCTCTACCAACTCCTGACATGTCCTGGTTTTCGGGTGTAAAAATGGCGTCATGGAAATCCTGAATGCATGGTAGTGTGATGGAAAAAAATATGAAGTCTTCCTTAAAAAAGCTCAACTTTTCAGGCGTCAGGAATTTTACTTGTTGAAATATGGCAACCCTTACCACTGCCGCCACACTACAACGTCTGTAATCTCTGACCACTGACTATGCCTTCTGCAGCAGATGGGATTTGTAGCCCAGCAACACCTGGAGGGTCGCAGGCAGCTGTCCGGTTCGTCAGCTGATGCGCGCTTACTCGAGAGTAACCAGCCTTGCACTCGGCAGGGGCAAACGCCCTTGCCTTGAACTGTGTTGTTTTTTTTTGTTGTTGCAAAACTGGGTCACTCCAAATTAAGGGGCCCGCGCAACCCGCTAGAAACTAGCTTTGTAGCCTTCTGGAGTTGCGGATCATCCCCGCTACACCCCCCCCCCCCGCTTCCCTTCCTCTTACTCGAGCAGGAACTTTTCCTTCCGGAGGGCTGTTGTCACCCCTTCCTTTTTTTATTCCGCGCTCCGGGTTTTGCTTCGATTCCCAGGAGGAGCGGCACCGAAGACCGAGCCCTTCTCCCGGGTTTTCCTTCCCGCTCCTCACTCCTGTCTCCGCGTTTTCCAGCCACCCTCAGATCCGGGGCTTGAGCTCAGCGCCCCTCAACTGCCCCCCTCCCTTTCTGGCGGCGGCGGTGGCGGCCGCGCTGAGGGAGGGCCGAGCGGAGCCGAGAGCCGGGACTGCGGCGCGCCAGACCTCCCCTTTCCTCGCTTCTCCTCAAGCGGCCATGGCGGCGGGGCCGGGCCCTTAAAGGCGACGGCGGCGAGGTAACAGCGCGGCTCCATGGAGGAAGCGGCTGAGGGGCGCGCCCGGCACCGGCCGGAACCCGAGGGTGAGTCTGAGGAGAGAGACGGGGGGAGGGGAGGCAGGGAAACGGCAGAGGCTCGTGCGCGGGGCCGGGCTGGGGAGCGAGCAAGCAAGAGGGCGGACGGGAGGGCGCGCTGGGGCTGGGCTGCTCATGGCGGCGCCACACCAGGCCCCGGGCCTCCTTCCACGCTTCTTGTCAGGCCGGACGAGCGAGAGTCGGTGAGGAGATTCTCCCCCCCCCCTCGAAAAAAACGGGTTAAGATCCCTTCTCCAATCCAAGTGGGCCGCGACCTCCTCGCTCTCCCTCCCCTCGAGGACCTGCAAGAGGGGGAGGGGGAGCCTTTCTCCCCACCTCTACCATGATGGGCGCCCGTGTGTGTGTGTGTGCGTGCGCGCGTGTAATGGTGGTGGTCTCTACCTGCTTCCCCACTTTCCTTTCTCACCCCCGTCCTCTATCCTCTCCCCCCCCCAAAAAAAACCCCCACACAACACATTTGTAGTCTGGAAACCAGGTAACAGTTCCCAGAGTGGGAGGGGGGAGGGGTGCTAAGTCTGTTGCATCAGCAACAACAAAAGGAGCCTTGTGGCACCTTGGAAATGTTGTGGTGGCGTAAGGCTTCCTTTCGGGCTCTACGGCGGACGGGTTCGCGTGGAGTTGCCGCCGCCGCCGCCCGCGCACTCGCTCGCACAAAAGCGGGGCTTGTGCTCCCGAGCACACGGGGGTCGTCGGGGGGCTGCGCCGTGTCAGCCAGGCGTGGGGTGGCCCGAGAGAGAGAGGGAGGGAGAGAGGGAGGGAGATATGGATGGACCTGCACTGAATGTGCGGGCACCTAAGGTCGGACAGCATGCAGGTCCAGATGAGGGGTTAAAACTGTTACCGTGAACGCATGCATGTGCACATGTATGTGGGCATCCTTGCGGTGCATCTGGAAACTTAACAGATGGGTTGGGGCAGAAGCTTGCTTAGACTCCAATGTACACAATGGTCTCGAATTGCGTGTGACCTGGTTTCCTTTATGCTGAATGTGGAGCCTTTTGTGCACAGAGGACATGGCCAGGGTCACCATGAAATGTCACTGGAGGCTACCGTGATTAGCGAACTGGTATGAGTACAGTAGTCATACATTTGATTAGAGGCTGGTACCATGTTTGTGTAGGTGTGTGCCACGAATCCTTATCATTTGGGGGGGGGGTGTTTCACAATAACCTCCAGTTTTCTTAGGAGCATCAGGGTCTGCTCTTGTGTTACATTCAGAGTAGATTTATGCAAACAGCTCTTGGGTGTGTGTGGGTGTTGCCTGTACAACTGTTGTGAGTTCTGCAGCCTTGATGGGACTTCTCAGAGCTTCTGCTGTTGTAGGGGCAGTGTGAAGCATCCTTGTGCAAGTGATCTGTTAAGCATCATGCACAAGCTTGTCACAAGCTGGTCCTAAACACTTCTGAGGTGAGTACCTGGGGGCTGTTGTGTTGTCAACTGGCAACTGATGACTATCTTGAACATATAATTGAAAAGCATTGTGTCAATAGATAGAAATTTCTTAAGGCGTTTTACATGTGATTGGGCACAGATTCAGAGAAGTTGCCATTTGGCAGTACAGTCATCAGGTAAACCAGTCCAAAATCAGTTTCAGGTAGTCACACATGGAGGTAGTTATTTCAAGGTATATTTGGTATTATAGGTTTTTGTGTGTGTTTCCATATAGACATATAGATTTTGAGGAAGTAAAGCTGCTTCCATTTTCTGTTTACTACTAGGTGTTCTCAAGATGCCCTACTTAGCCTGATAAAACCCAGCTTTGCCTGACATACCTGTGGGATGTGTGGAGTGCAAGTGATGCTCTTGCAAACTTCTTGCCTAGAAGAAATTGAGTGGTTGACTGTAGGCTGGTCGCTCCAGTAGTAAAACCATGCGGCTATGTTCAATATTTATTAGAATGGTACAAAATCACAGATGGTGTTCTGAATGAGTTGTCTTACTGTGTAATGTACAGGTTGGTTGTGTTTCTGAATAGTGGTGCATTGAGAGCATGGTTTTCAAACCTGTTTTATCCCTGCAGTGTTTCTAGATGGGCTTGCTGCTTCTGTGCCTGAATTATGCCTGTCTCTAGAGTGCGAAATGACAGCTCCTCATTGGTGCCCTGGATGGGAAGAAGTGAAGGCTGCTTAAAGACTGCTTTAGGAGGAAATGAGTGGGCAGGTTGAAATGGCCTGTTAAAATGAATCCAGGATAGTATGTGTCTGATCCCTGCTGGGTGCTTAAAATTTTCTGCCTATGTTTGTGATCTATACTTCTTGAGATGGCTATTTGACTGGTGCATAAGAACACTGTCAAGGTTTCCTTCTTCTATAACTATAGCCATTGCTGTGTAAAAATGGTTATTTGATGTATACCCTTCACTATTTTGTGGGCTCAGCACAAAATCCTTCTAGGAATGCATGGATTGTGAACCCCTGCAAGAGGTTAATAATCTTTAGCTAATGCTGTAACCATAACACATAGTAAAATAGGAGCCATGATTATTTCCAAAACCACTGTTCTCAAGTTTGAATTTGTAAAGTAGGTGGTTGTGGTACTAGTAGCTAAAATAATTATGTTGTCCTTCTGAGTGGTGTGACTGTAATGTGGTTCTGAACAACTATAATGCATGACATCAGTGATTGACTTGGCTCAATATCCTAATTCTGCAATCCTAAACTCTTGCTAGTGAATAAACCAAATTAAACAAAGTGCAATTTCTGAGAAAGCAGGCATAGAATTATACTGTAAACTTAATTGATCACCTTGCTCATTCCAGTGCTGTAGCATTCTGTAATTCTTTGGTATCCTTTGGACTTAAGGGGCAGAGCATGATCAAGGTTTGGTGCGAATCCTACTGAATGCACTGTTGCCACCTTCATTGTAAAAACCGATCTATTTTACAGCTAGTGGTTGTTCTGGGAGGGGGGAACATTCCTTGTTAAAAGGTTTGCTTGCAAGCCAATGTACTAATTAGATAATTCATATTAATATATTTTAAGCATGTTAAATATTTGTAACCTACACTTTTGCTCTATATTTATCTAGTTTGTTTGTCCCCTTGCCTGAAGTTCAGGTCAGACGCTAGCATTTATAGGATTGTGTTGAAAATCTTACTAAAAAGGGAAATCTACATTACATTAACTATTTTCTAATCATTTGGTTTAGAAGCAGATGTCAAGATATTGGTGTCAATAGTTCATCAATGTTACCTAATATTTTGTTTGAATTCCTAGAAGTTCAGAATGTCTTGTCTTGTCTATGTGGCTGTGTGACATTTTTTCAGATTTGGCAGTTGAAAAGAATCTTAGAGATACTTTGTTTCAAGATGTAAATAATTTTGTAGCTTTGTTTCTTGCAATGTCTCCATTGTCCAAAATGAGAAATTGCAGGCCTTGGATGTCTAACGGTCCTGCTGAGTCTCTGGCAGGCTGCCATTTTCTAATAAATATGAAGAGAGCTGTATCTTGTTTCCCCCCCCAAAAAACAAAACCTTTAGTTAGCTCTTGATTATTATTCTTGGCAATCTAAACTGTGGTTTTCTTCATTAAGATTGTTTCATGTTTAAAAGGATGTTCATATTCTCTAGATTTTTTAATGCTTCTACTATTACTGGTATTGGCTGCATTCAGACAATCTTGACTTAATAAGCTAAGATATGAAATGATGCTTTTGGCTGTGCACATAAGCCAGGATATAAAGCCAATTTAAACCCATGTTTTAATATCCTAGCTTGTTCCAAAACTGTTAGTTTCCTGGTTCAGACAAAATGGGAACTGTAGTTAACGGAAGGCTTCCTGGTTTGTTTGCTGACTCGCACAAAGGGTTGTACCGGTAGTGTATAACCAAAATATCTTTCATGTCTCTGTTCACTAAGCAAAGAAATTATCATCCAAACATGACCATTATTTTAGATTTTCTGTAACTTTTGGTAAAGATTGCTAATGTTCGTAATCCATGGACACTACATCTTTATGGTAAAATTCAATGTGATCTGATCTATGGTAAAATGCAATGTGATCAATGGACACTATGGAGGACAATGACAAGGGGACAATGACAATAAAGATAACTTATCTTATCACTACATCTTTATGGTAAAATGCAATGTGATCACTACCTTCCCAAAACCAGGTAAGCCAGGCGTTGGGCTTTGGAAAGAATGTGCAAGGCTCTGATAGGGTCCTAGAGTCCTCCTTCCCAAAATCTAGTTAGTGCTTTCTCAGCTTTGGAAAGGAGATGGGAAGGCTCTAAGACCCTGCCTGAGCCTCCTGCCTCCTCAAAGCCTGGTGCCTTGCTTAGCCAGGTTTAGGAAGGCAACACACAGTTCCATGTCAAAATTACTCTTGTAGCCCACTTAGTATGAAATGTTGGACCACCCTGTGATGGATCATCATAGAATTTTAAGGTTTGAAGGAACCCAAAGGGCATCTAGTCCAACTCCCTGCAAAGCTGGAATCACAACGAACAAATCTCTGACAGATGGCCATCCAATCTTCTTGTTAATCTGAAACTGTAAGGTTGCCTTTTATCCTGTACAGTATTTGACTATTTTTACCACAATGATGTGCTTATACTTAGGGAAGTTGTGTCAGGAGTATGGGCAGGAGTCAGGCTCTGGGGCCTGTAGTGCTTTGCAGGACTGGGGCCTGTCTCAGCTTGTGCTGGAGAAGCAAGGAGTGGCCACACAGGTGAAGACCTCAGCTTGTGCTGGAGAGGCAAGGAGTGGTCACGCAGGTGAGACCACTTGATACCTCACTGCACCTGGTGGCAGGAGCTGGGAGGGATAAAAGCTCAGCATTTCCCTTCAGCTCTTTGCCACAGCAACGCTATCCCTGCCTGGTTGCCTCTGGCCTCTTGCTCCTTGGACCCTTGCCTTGCCAATGCCTTGATTCTCGACCCTTGGACCTTTGCCTTGCTGACGCCTTGCTCCTTGACTCCCAGACCTTCGCCTCTGCCTTGCTCCTTGACCCTGCGACTGCCTGCTGCTGGACCCTCAACCCTGCACCTGTTCCTGCTTCTACACCACCATCTTGCCCTGGTCCTGACGTCCTCAGCCAGGGCTTCAACTGCCCGCCGACCGGACCGTGACAAGTTGCAACCCACTTTATGCCAATCTGAAAGTTGTTTATAAGTACAGTCCATGTTGAATCAATTATACAAGGAATCTGATTCATATTCCTGAGGATTTTAGTTCTAACATAATTTCTCTAATGGTTGTGGAGGTGACATTTCAAAGCACATGGGTAAATTCTCAAATGTTCAGGGGGACCTGTACTGCTACCTTTTCTTCCATATATCTGATCGTAAAGGTAAAGGGACCCCTGACCATTAGGTCCAGTCGTGACCGACTCTGGGGTTGCGCGCTCATCTCGCATTATTGGCCGAGGGAGCCGGCGTATAGCTTCCAGGTCATGTGGCCAGCATGACAAAGCCGCTTCTGGCGAACCAGAGCAGCACATGGAAACGCCGTTTACCTTCCCGCTGTAGCGGTTCCTATTTATCTACTTGCATTTTGACGTGCTTTCGAACTGCTAGGTTGGCAGGAGCTGGGACCAAGCAACGGGAGCTCACCCCGTCACAGGGATTCGAACTGCCGACCTTCTGATCAGCAAGCCCTAGGCTCAGTGGTTTAACCACAGCGCCACCTGGGTCCCTATATCTGATCATAGCATCATACTGTTCTCGAAATATTTCAGAATCTTGGGTACCTCTTCAAAATAAAATGTGAAAGATAAGCAACATGGTGCAGAATAAGCAAACTCTGATAAAATAAATTGCTGTATTTAACTTGCAGTTTATTCATAGTGTGTGATTTGAGGGTGGCAGAGTGACAACTAGAAGTTCCACCAATAGTAGTTTTGGACAGGCATGCATAAGATGGCAACTGAATAGGTGGTTGTCTGCTGTGTCTTGGTAAGCACTAAGAAGTTTCCAGCTGGTGCTGACACTAAAAATGAAATTGGTTCCCAAGCACAATACTTCAGGTTATTGTTGGGCACTGTAGGCTAATTTGCTTGTATTTATTGAATCAATACCCTTCTATCCTGCTCTTCAATAATTTCAAAGCGGGTAATCACAAAGATAAACACAGTATAATTAAGAACCACAGAAATGCAGCAATAAAGCATTTCCATCATGGTAGCATGAGAATGGGCTTTTTCAGTGGCGGTTTCCACTTGTTTTCCTCAGGGTGTATTGCCTGGTGCCATCCTTACCTATTTATCCCCAGACCTTTGGCCCTTAATTTGAAGAGTTTTAAGTACTTATGGGTTCTTTTAGTGGGGCAGGATCTGTGATATTTGTATTGATGTGCTTTTAGGTTTTTATTGATGGTTTGTTTGAACTGGTTTGATTGTTTACACTGTGTTTGTAAGTCACCTTGAGTCGCATGTAAGGAAAGTATCACATATATGTCCAGGTGTGGTAGAAATCCATCAAAGTGAGTTTCAGGAGACCATGGCAGGGTGCCGCAACCAAGGATTACTCTTTCCAGCAGTCACCTGCTTTGCCCTGGATGATGGAGGCACCCTCTGAAGGACCTCTAAATATGAACTAAATATGAACAGACAGGTTCATATAGCTGTACATGATTTGGTAGAGGCTTGCAAACTTTGAAGTGTACCCTGTATTTCTTAGTGGTAAATGTTTCACTGTTGGGATTATATTACAGTTTGCTTCTGGGCAAACATTCCAAAATCCTCCACCCCCTGCAGGTCACAATTGATAGGTGAACAGGTCCACCCAGCTGTCAGTCACCTGACAACATAATGACATTAGGCAACTGACACTTGTTAAAGTTCAAAGGAAAATGCTATAACCAGCGATCAGCTAAGTGGTGGTTACCACAATCATATTTGAAGATGTGATTTCAGTGCCAGCCATCTGATTGGCACTAGGAATATATATTATAACAGACTTGCTCTGGAGAGAAAAAATGCTCCATTTAAAAACTGCATGTTTTTCCTTCAGCAGAAAAATCATCTAGTACTTTGAACCCAAACCACTTCCTCCATCCCCTTTGACTGCACTAGTGAGTTCTTGACAGGAAAGCCTCTAGTGCAGGGGTCAGCAAGGTTTACCTCGCCTTGGCCGGTTCATTCCAGTGGAGATCCCTCCGTGGGCCGGATCACGTGTGTGCGTGAGCGCCTGTGTCTGTGCAGACACAATTTCTGGTATCTGCGTCTGCACAGATGTGATTTTTGGCATCTGAACATGCGCTGGCGCAATTTTCGGCACCGCGGAAGTGAGTCGCTGCGCTGCGCTGGTTTAGTGCAGTGCGCGGGGACTTGCTGAGTGGGCGGCTCGGTTCGGAGGTGGCTCGGGGACACTGGCGGAGGAAGAGTGCAGGGGGGGAGCGCACCCCCGGCAGCGTGATCCTGGTGGGGTGCCATCACAGCTGGACCCCACTCGCGCTGGGCGCCACACCCCCTGCAGGTGGCACATCACGCCCCCAGGACGCGTGCCAGCCCTGCCCACGCCTGCTCTCTGGCCCCCCCCGGTGCCGGAGCATGAAGCTCCGCCACTGGTCGGGGGCTGGTTAAACGACCCCCTTGGGCCGCTTGTGGCCCATGGGCCTTAGGTTGCCTACCCCTGCTCTAGTGCAGCAGATTCCAGGGAGGCTCTCTGTCAGGGCCGATCAGCTGATTGGCACTGAAGGGGAACCCTGCTTGCTAAGGAACAATCAGGAGCTCCTGACTTTTTCCTTTCTAGCCATGTCTATACCTGCCCACAGCTAACATCACAGATTATGTCACGGATGGGGCAAGTGGGGTGGGGTATGTGGGGAAAGTGTCTTGTGGGCCAAATTGGGATCTGTGGTGTGCCTAATTAGGCCTTCAGACTAGAGGTTCCCCACCACCTCTTCTGTGTATAATCAGTAATAGGGTCAACGTCTTGGTTTGTTACTTAGCGTAATGGGCCCTGGTCTGGTTTGGAGTGCTTTCTCTTGATTTGAGAGAAACATAATTCAAACAAGCCTTCTGTCTCTGCTGCTGGAGCTCTTGTAAATATAGCATGCTTATGGTTTTAAGTGAGCTGCTGCAGGAAAGAGTTATGAAAAGAACATTTCTTTTAAGCTGTCTGCCTGGCGTTATGAAAGGCTTCAAGCTGATCACGTGGTTGCTGGCTCATTGAGAGGGTGGGAGACCCTTCTGTGACCTTTGCAGAAGCAGGTTAGTTTTAACTTGGATCAGTTGCTTGTACATGTTAAAGAACAACAGAAGCTTTGCTGAAGAGCAGTCCTCAGTGCTTATTCAACTGGGAGGTGGGGCAGGAGGCCTGGGCTGGAGCCAGGTGATTGCTGGGTACAATGGAGGCTGCTTTTGTTTGTTTGAAATCTTTTGGTGCACTGTAAGACATTGCTCCTTTTGTGCTATTCTCTCCATGTGCGTTCCCACTTCTGAGAAAGATTTAGCATATCTTTGGAGACTCACTGAAGGATCCGGACAGATATTTTGAAGCTATTGAACTTGGAATATATGCATAAGAGCTTATTCTCTCAAAAGTGCTGGAAGACAGACTGTTCTCCTACACTTCACTCTTCTGTATAATGCACAATGAATGAATGGCTTAAAAATTAGAAACAATATAAGCAGCTGTTTGCCAAGATTTGCTAAAACATTTTCTGTTCCTTTAAAAAGTATTTGCTCAAGTGTTGCTTTGGTGTAAGCTGCATATAGAAGAATTATATTCTCCAATAAACCACTTCAGCTGCAGATCCTAATAGATATAAGTTACTATGCTGTGATCATGGGACGCGGGTGGCGCTGTGGGTTAAACCGATCAGAAGGTCAGTGGTTTGAATCCCCGCAACAGGGTGAGCTCCTGTTGCCTGGTCCCTGCTCCTGCCAACCTAGCAGTTTGAAAGCACGTCAAAGTGCAAGTAGATAAATAGGTACCGCTACAGTGGGAAGGTAAATGGCGGTTCCATGCGCTGCTCTGGTTCGCCACAAGCGGCTTAGTTATGCTGGTCACGTGATCTGGAAGCTGTACGCCGGCTCCCTCGGCCAGTAAAGCGAGATGAGCGCCGCAACCCCAGAGTTGTCTGCAACTGGACCTAACGGTCAGGGGTCCCTTTACCCTTACCTTTACCTTACCCTTTATGCTGTGATCAGACCAAACACCTCACTCATGAAATATGCTGTTTAGTTCAAAAAAGAAAGAAGGAAATAAGCTGCACTGTGGAGGTTCAGAGTTCTGGGGCCATTATTAATTAAATACCTTGATCAGCAACACAGAGCACCTTTCAGAGGGTTTTGAACTGGGCCCTAGAACTTGCTGATATGGTTCCAGGTGGAAATAGTTGGAGGGGCATGGACTGGTAGAATTAAACAAAGTACCAGCCTAGCCACCAGGCACAACCTTGCAGCAGTTGAAATCTGTGCCCAGGGTGCTTTGTGCTTCCACAGCAATGTGCACACCCTTTTTGCTTCTGGGTTTCAGGGCAATGTTTGTTCTGAGTAGCACTGCCTGCTTGCCAAGACTTTTCCCATGAAACTCTAAAAGGAGTAGGTTGAGAGTAGTTGCATGAAGGGAAGGAGTTCACAGAAATTTCTGCAGACCAGACAGTTAAAAGACCTGGTTAACTTTGTGGGTTGAATATTAGCTTTTCTTGGTTTTGAGGCATTTGATAGTTGTACAGAACAGCCTCTGTCACTTCAACAGCTTAAAAAAGTTAAAAACGTATATATCAAAATTAAGACAGAAGGAGGAACTACCATCTTTCAAGACAGGTAAAGTAAGAAAGAGCTCTAAGCTTCAAATGGAAGCACAATGTATGTGATGTTAACCCCCCTTCTCTTTATATATTTTTAAAAGTTACTGTAAATAATAGCTCTTCAAAACTGGCCATACTCTGTACATTTTTCACATTTAAACACCTTTCAATCCCACCTTTTGTAACTATCTGATAAATCACTTGGTCCTATGGAAGTGACCAGCTAAAATGTACCACAATGTGGAAATTCATATTTCTCTTTCAGAATAAATCATAACTATTAAAAAAATAGGTTTATTTCCTATGAGTACATGTTTAATTTCTGCAATACGCTTCACGCACACATACATCTCAGAGTTCATATGTCTATACATATACATTATACATATACATAATCTCAGAGTTCATAAACTTTTGGCTTGGATGAAAAAAAAGAGGCTAGTTGAGTAGACACATGGGAATAAAAGCTGTGGGAAAATGCAGGAAGTGATGCTGTTCACTCACATCCTGCCCCCAGGTACTGGAGACGATACTTTTTATTGTGAGTCGTTCATTGCATATATATGAAACTATGACAATTGTGTTTGATGTTTTACTTAATACTAAATTAACTTACTGATAGTTAGGACTTCATTCATGTAAGATGAGTAAATGATACAGATGGGGCTCACTGCAGTTACGTTTTGGTAGTGGCCTGGTGCACACATCCCAGTAAGCCATTGTCTAAACTCTAAAACAAAGTATGACTTTTCTGTAAATGCACCAGCCATTCTAAACATTCTTCCAAAGAGTAGGTACTTAACATTGGAATCGGTTGTAACATATTCTGTGTCTGGACATGGTTGATCAGGCAGAGTTGTTCTTTGTGCCTTAGTGCAATGGGACATGTGCACACATGTTGACATGTGTACCATTCTTTTAAGATGGTAGGACCCATGTAGACATGGTAGGGAGGAATAGTGACTCTATTCGCCTGCAGTAGTGTAGAGGAAATGAAGTGTATCCTGTGAATAGGAACTGAATCCCCTACGAGCAAAGTTTACCATGCTTCCTATGTGGAGATGTTTATAAAATGCTTCATAAGTGCCTGGTTGTAAAACTTCTGTGTAGTTTTTGAAAACAAATTAATGCCACAGATGTTACAGCTGCTGTCCACATCTGATTAAAGCTTCCTCTCTTTTTTAATGCTTGAAATGGGGTGTTGGTGGTGAAAGGCCTTCTTTGTCCCTTTTAAACGTATTGGAATGTCAAGGTTATTACAAAAATATTTTAAATAATTATTATTTCAAAAAGTCATAAATGTATTTGTGTTGCTTGTTGAAAAACACAGCACACATGCTGAATTTTATGTTTACTTCAAGGAAGCAGTATAACAATTTTCAAAGTGTTGCCTTTCTCTGGAAAATGTTTTGATTTGCTGAAAGAGGGACGAAGCAGGACTGACTTCTGTTACGATACAGTACTTGAAGCAAAAGTGACTCATGTTACCCTCTGCACATGAAGGGTATGTGTTTTTTCTGTCACTGAGACAAACTGCAGAAAGTGGTATCTCGGTTTAAGAACAGTCCTGTTTAAGAACTATTCGGTTTACAAACTCCGCAAAACCGGAAGTAGTGTCCAGGTTTGCGAACTTTACCTCGGTCTAAGAATGGAATCCAAACGGTGGAAGGGCACTGGCGGTGGGAGGCCTCATTAGGTAAAGTGTGCCTCGGTTAAGAACGGTTTTGGTTTAAGAACGGACTTCCAGAATGGATTAAGTTCGTAAACCGAGGTACCACTGTATTGAAAAAGTAATGTGTGGAGCAACCATCTGGCAACCTAAGCCATTGGAGAGAGCAGGACTTGTTCAACCACAGCTCTGTGAGCTGCTGAATCCAGATTAGAGGCTTGCTTCAACACAGTGGTGCAGGGCAGACCTACTGTTCTGGGGTGACAGTGTAATTATGAACCTTTTTGTCCCAGTTGTGAGGTTAACACATGACAGCAGAAGAAATATCGCAAGTGCAGGTAAGCATTCTGCCACATG